>NC_068431.1:11531712-11556712 GCF_023373465.1 Oncorhynchus keta
TATCAAGTTCACATTTTTTTACATAGACATGCAACCATATCTACAGCCATATTGGCAAAACCCCCCCCAAATCAATTTCAAATACACTATATATACAAAAGTATGTGGACACCCCTTCAAATGAGTGGATTTGGCTATTTCAGCCACACCTGTTGCAGACAAGTACAGTTAAAGTCGAAAGTTTACATGCACCGTAGCCAAATACATTTTTTTTTCACAATTCCTGACATTTAATCCTAGTAAAAATTCCCTGTCTTTGGTCAGTTAGGATCACTACTTTATTTTAAGAATGTGAAATGTCAGAATAATAGTAGAGAGAAAGATTTATTTCAGCGTTTTATTTCTTTCATCACATTCTCAGTGGGTCAGAAGTTTACATACACTCAATTAGTATTTGGTAGCATTGCCTTTAAATTGTTTAACTTGGGTCAAATGTTTCAGGTAGCCTTCCACAAGCTTCCCACAATAAGTTGGGTGAATTTTGGCCCATTCCTCCTGACAGAGCTGGTGTAACTGAGTCAGGTTTGTAGGTCTCCTTGCTCGCAAATGGTTTTTCAGTTCTGCCCACACATTTTCTATAGGATTGAGGTCAGGGCTTTGTGATGGCCACTCCAATACATTGACTTTGTTGTCTTTAAGCCATTTTGTCACAACTTTGGAATATGCTTGGGGTCATTATCCATCTGGAAGACCCATTTGCAACCAAGCTTTAACTTCCTGTCTGATGTCTTGAGATGTTGCTTCAATATATCCACATAATTTTCTTTCCTTATGATGCCATCTATTTTGTGAAGTGTACCTGTCCCTCCTGCAGCAAAGCACCCCCACAACATGATGCTCCCACCCTTGTGCATCACGGTTGGGATGGTGTTCTTTGGCTTGCAAGCATCCCCCTTTTTCCTCCAAACATAACGATGGTTATCATGGCCAAACAGTTCTATTTTTGTTTCATCAGACCAGAGAAAATGTATCAAAAAGTACAATCTTTGTCCCCATGTGCAGTAGCAAACCGCAGTGTATGTAACCGTAGTGTAGTGTATGTAAACTTCTGACCCACTGGAATTGTGATACAGTGAATTATAAGTGAAATAATGCCCCAGTCTCTCTGTGATGTCACAGTCTCTCTGTGATCCCCCAGTCTCTCTGTGATCCCCAGTCTCTCTGTGATGCCCCAGTCTCTCTGTGATGCCCCAGTCTCTCTGTGATCCCCCAGTCTCTCTGTGATGCCCCAGTCTCTCTGTGATCCCCCAGTCTCTCTGTGATACCCCAGTCTCTCTGTGATCCCCCAGTCTCTCTGTGATCCCCCAGTCTCTCTGTGATGCCCCAGTCTCTCTGTGATCCCCCAGTCTCTCTGTGATGCCCCAGTCTCTCTGTGATGCCCCAGTCTCTCTGTGATGCCCCTGTCTCTCTGTGATGCCCCAGTCTCTCTGTGATGCCCCAGTCTCTCTGTGATGCCCCAGTCTCTCTGTGATCCCCCAGTCTCTCTGTGATCCCCCAGTCTCTCTGTGATCCCCCAGTCTCTCTGTGATGCCCCAGTCTCTCTGTGATCCCCCAGTCTCTCTGTGATGCCCCAGTCTCTCTGTGATCCCCCAGTCTCTCTGTGATGCCCCAGTCAGGCATGCACACACGCATACTGGCACACGCACGTGCACACACTGGCAGCGTGCGCACACACACACATTTTTATCCTGTCTGTGCAGTGATAAATGCAACCCCCAGCCTGTCTCCCCACAGACACACACGCACACGCACACACACCACACACTTTACACTTAGAATGAGATTTCTACAGTTCTCAGCCATAATCCCTCATTCTCTAATGGTCTATAGGCTCAGCACGGAGAAGGGGAAAATATTGAGCGGAGAGAGAAACAGAGAGAAACAGGGAGAGAGACAGAGAGAGACAGATAGAGACAGAACCAAATGTTTTCCTGGCCCACCACTCCACCCTGGACTTGAACAGGTCCACCTCTACAAGGCAGCAGTGCCCACCTTTGCCCGGACTCTAAAGGACATCGCTCTCAAACGTATCCCCAACACTTCACACAGGAGCAACAGATCAATAGACACCCCACCCAGACCAGAGAGACACCCTCCCAGACCTGCGGGACCCCCCCCCACACATAAAGGACCCACGCTAAGAGGACTTACATCCAGACCACAGCACCCCCAGCCACATCCACACACCCACCCCAACCAATCAACACCCCCCCATGTCAACCTTGCCCACACCCCATTTAGGCCCCCTCAGATCAGACCTATGCCCCTCCTGTCCACCCCATGCACCCCACCCCCGCAAAGGGGGCCTCAACATGGAAGTCACACGTACGCCCAGGTAGTGAGCGGGCAAACAGGCCCAACCCCCACTCTTACACTCGCCCAGGCCAATGTCATGTACCAGATGCTCAGCAGGCTCTGCTCACACATACTGGCCTGAGGCCAAACTACACGACCAACAACATTGGACACTTTATGGAACACAAAGCTCACTATATTATCCTGGAATATCCAAGGCCTGAGGTCATCTGCCTTTGGCCTAAAGAGCAGGAACCCGGACTTCACCAAAGAAATCGTTAATACAGACATTGTCATCCTGCAAGAAACCTGGTATAGAGGAGACGAACCCACTGGTTGCCCTCTAGGTTACAGAGAGCTGGTAGTCCTATCTACCAAACTACCAGGTGTGAAACAGGGAAGGGACTCAGGGGGATGCTAAAGAATGCAAAAATCGAAGAAAGAAATTGAGAAACCTGTCCAACCGAAAACATAGAGACCTGGAAAACCTGAGTCTACGCCTTCACTATGGTGAATCACTAAAACAATACAGAAATACACTACGGAAAAAGAAGGAACAGCATGTCAGAAATCAGCTCAATGCAATTGAAGAATCCATAGACTCTAACCACTTCTGGGAAAATTGGAAAACACTAAACAAACAACAATATGAAGAATTATCTATCCAAAATGGAGATGTATGGGTAAACCACTTCTCCAATCTTTTTGGCTCTATAACAAAGCATAAAGAGCAAAAACATATACATGATCAAATACAGATCTTAGAATCAACTATTAAAGACCCACTGGAACCCACTGGATTTTCCAATTACATTGAATGAGTTACAGGACAAAATAAAAACCCTCCAACCCAAAAGGCCTGTGGTGTTGATGGTATCCTCAATGAAATGATCAAATATACCCTAATATATATATAAATATACCCTAATATAACCCTAACCCTAACCCTAACATCAGCGCCACAGGTAACTTCCACAAAGCTGTGAACGATCTGAGAGACAAGGCAAGAAGTGCATTCTATGCCATCAAAAGGAACATACATTTCAACATACCAATTAGGATTTGGCTAAAAATACTTGAATCAGTCATAGAGCCCATTGCCCTTTATGGTTGTGAGGTCTGGGGTCTGCTCACCAACCAAGACTTCACAAAATGGGACAAACACCAGATTGAGACTCTGCATATAGAATTCTGCAAAAATATCCTCCTTGTACAACGTAGAACACCAGATAATGCAGAGCAGAATTAGGCCGATACCCACTAATGATCAAAATCCAGAAAAGAGACGTTAAATTCTATAACCACCTAAAAGGAAGCGATTTCCAAACCTTCCATAACAAAGCCATCACCTACAGAGAGATGAACCTGGAGAAGAGTCCCCTAAGCAAGCTGGTCCTGGGGCTCTGTTCACAAACACAAACACACCCTACAGAGCCCCAGGACAGCAGCACAATTAGACCCAACCAAATAATGAGAAAACAAAAATATAATTACTTGACACATTGGAAAGAATTAACAAAAAAACAGAGCAAACTAGAATGTTATTTGGCCCTACACAGAGAGTACAAAGCGGCAGAATACCTGACCACTGTGACTGACCCAAAAACATATCCACTGATATATGATATATTGTGACAGAGAGGGGGAGTGGGACATGTCCACTGATATATGATATATTGTGACAGAGAGGGGGAGTGGGACATGTCCACTGATATATGATATATTGTGACAGAGAGGGGGAGTGGGACATGTCCACTGATATATGATATATTGTGACAGAGAGGGGGAGTGGGACATGTCCACTGATATATGATATATTGTGACAGAGAGGGGGAGTGGGACATGTCCACTGATATATGATATATTGTGACAGAGAGGGGGAGTGGGACATGTCCACTGATATATGATATATTGTGACAGAGAGGGGGAGTGGGACATGTCCACTGATATATGATATATTGTGACAGAGAGGGGAAGTGGGACATGTCCACTGATATATGATATATTGTGACAGAGGGGAAGTGGGACATGTCCACTGATATATGATATATTGTGACAGAGAGGGGGAGTGGGACATGTCCACTGATATATGATATATTGTGACAGAGAGGGGAAGTGGGACATGTCCACTGATATATGATATATTGTGACAGAGAGGGGGAGTGGGACATGTCCACTGATATATGATATATTGTGACAGAGAGGGGGAGTGGGACATGTCCACTGATATATGATATATTGTGACAGAGAGGGGGAGTGGGACATGTCCACTGATATATGATATATTGTGACAGAGAGGGGAAGTGGGACATGTCCACTGATATATGATATATTGTGACAGAGGGGAAGTGGGACATGTCCACTGATATATGATATCTTGTGACAGAGAGGGGAAGTGGGACATGTCCACTGATATATGATATATTGTGACAGAGAGGGGGAGTGGGACATGTCCACTGATATATGATATCTTGTGACAGAGAGGGGGAGTGGGACATGTCCACTGATATATGATATATTGTGACAGAGAGGGGGAGTGGGACATGTCCACTGATATATGATATCTTGTGACAGAGAGGGGGAGTGGGACATGTCCACTGATATATGATATATTGTGACAGAGAGGGGGAGTGGGACATGTCCACTGATCTATGATATCTTGTGACAGAGAGGGGAAGTGGGACATGTCCACTGATATATGATATCTTGTGACAGAGAGGGGGAGGCGAATGCTTGGCTGACCATTATTGGGTATCTGTCTGATAGGGATCACAAACCATCTGTCAATGCCCCCCCCCCCCACACACACACAGGCAGGGCCCAGCCTGGCACAGCACGGCCAATGTGATTATCAGATATGAGTCTGCTAGCATGATGAGTGTCTCTCAGCACCAGGGTCACAACATCACACAGCGGAGGTGGAGGAGGAGCATGCTGCAGAGACTGCTGAGGTCATTAACTCATACCTCAATGTCTGTTCGTCAGATGAAGCAGCCAGCGCTGAGAGGAACTGCTTCCATCTACAATTACTACTCATTAGAAAGAACTGGACGTGAATCAATCCAAGTGGGTAATATGTTCACTTGAGATAGGATAGGAGACGCATAGCAAACCCAGCGGCAGGTTTCCTAGTGGTTAGAGCGTTGGGGGTGTGGGGGGTGGGGCAGGTTTCCTAGTAGTGGTCGTTGGGGGTGTGGGGGGGGGTTAGGTTTCCTAGTGGTTAGAGCGTTGGGGGTGTGGGGGGTGGTCAGAGCGTTGGGGGTGTGGGGGGGTAGGTTTCCTAGTGGTTAGAGCGTTGGGGGTGTGGGGGGGTGGGGCAGGTTTCCTAGTGGTCAGAGCGTTGGGGGTGTGGGGGGGGGTGGGGCAGGTTTCCTAATGGTTAGAGCGTTGGGGGTGTGGGGCAGGTTTCCTAGTGGTCAGAGCGTTGGGGGTGTGGGGCAGGTTTCCTAGTGGTCAGAGCGTTGGGGGTGTGGGGGGGGGGCAGGTTTCCTAGTGGTTAGAGCGTTGGGGGTGTGGGGGTGGGGCAGGTTTCCTAGTGGTCAGAGCGTTGGGGGTGTGGGGGTGGGGGGTGGGGCAGGTTTCCTAATGGTTAGAGCGTTGGGGGTGTGGGGCAGGTTTCCTAGTGGTCAGAGCGTTGGGGGTGTGGGGGGGTGGGGCAGGTTTCCTAGTGGTTAGAGCGTTGGGGGTGTGGGGCAGGTTTCCTAGTGGTTAGAGCGTTGGGCCACTAACCAAAAGGTTGCTGGATCAAATCCCCGACATGACAAGATGAAAATCTGTCGTTCTGCCCCTGTGCAAGACAGTTAACCCACTGTTCCCCAGGTGCCGAAAATATGGATGTCGATTAAGGAAGCCCACCACACCTCTCTGATTCAGAGGGGTTGGGTTAAATGTGGAAGACACATTTCAGTTGAATATAATCAGTTGTACAACTGATTAGGTATCCCCCTTTCCCTCAACCCAAATTGATAGTAAATCCTCCTTCAAGTGTACCGTCTCACCCAAAACCCACAGTGGTTCTGAGGAAGAGGATTCACTGTGGACATTTTCAATAACATTGATCCCGTATTGGGGTCACTTAGGGTTAAGTGTAGTCAGTAAGGTCCCCTGCAGGCCAGGGAAATGGGACAGACTGACAGTGAATTCTGCATCCTCTCTGAATGGTGACATCATGTTTTCTCTCAGAATGACTGACAGCCAGGAGTCCCAATCATCTGTGAACCTGGGAGTCTCTAACTGAGCAGACCTGGAACACTGTCCCTCCCTCCCACCAGCTTGTTCCCATTCCATTATGTTTCACAATCCCATCTCTCTCTCAGGCATCATGTGCTTCCTATTGATTTCCAAAGGCTGTGTTGTGTAAGGGTCAATTTGGGTCCAGAGTGGAAAATAAGAGCATGAAGAGATAAGGATGATTGGGGCGAGCCAGGGGTCCAAATATTGATATGGTTTCTGCACAGCTCACTTTTCTAAATCAATCTTATATTTACTGAGGAGGACTGAGCTCTTGAACAAAGGAAAATGTGTCAATTTCACTATCTTTTTTTTTTATCTATAAGAGAGTGGTGAAGAAAAGGAAGAGGATGTTTGTTCTAGGTTGTTCTTTCACGTATCACAAGGATGATGAACATGTGTATTTTGGGGTGTATAAAGAACAGAAAACAAGCACCAGATATAACCTGTATGGTATCACGGTCTTATCATCTGAAAGCTGCCGTTGGAGCTGATATGAACATGTGACTAACATCCGGCTGTCTGTGTTTCCATGGAGACGGGGCTGATATTTGATTAGGGCTGAAAACACATATCTCACTGTAAATATCTAGATTTTTTTTAAATGTTCTTTTTCTAAATAAGCTTTGTTGTACAATTTAAAGTTAAAATATACAGCATTTAAAACAGTCAGCAATAACCTAATGAATTCAGAGTTTGTGTAATTACCTAGGCTGAATATGAGCCTTACACCACCATAAAACCCACTAATCATTTAATTATTCTATCAAAAATAGTTTAACCTGCTGTTTTTGTAATAATCACTGATCTGGCTTTCAGGTCGGTCTATAAAAATGCCCTTTTTGTTATAAATATAACCAGAACCATGAATAATCACTGATAATGTAGCAGGCATTATAGAAAATCAACACTGGTCTCACAAACAATCTCTCAAGCACAAGCCCACGTGCTAGTGAGTAGTTAACTCATTTATTTATTACAAGTTTAGCCAATTTGGATAATAATTTCACAAGCTGTGAATTCAGTTAACAAGGCAAATTGTAAATCTCTCACAAGCAATCTCTCAAGCACAAGCCCACGTGCTAGTGAGTAGTTAACTCATTTATTTATTTCAAGTTTAGCCAATTAGGATCCAGGTATAATTTCACAAGCTGTGAATTCAGTTAACAAGGCCTGTCCACGTTGTTCAGATGTTGGAATCAACTGGCCTACCTCAGAATGAGAACGAGTTGCCAATTCCTTATATAATTGGTTTATGCTTATTGCACATTTATAAAACACACACTAAACTAGAGGTCGACCGATTAATCAGAATGGACGATTAATTAGGGCCGATTTAAATTTTTCATAACAATCGGAAATCTGTATTTTTGGGCGCCGATTTTGCCGTTTTCTTTTTTTTACACCTTTATTTAATCTTTATTTAACTAGGCAAGTCAGTTAAGAACACATTCTTATTGTCAATGACGGCCTAGGAACGGTGGGTTAACTGCCTTGTTCAGGGGCAGAACAACAGATTTTTACCTTGTCAGCTCGGGGATTCAATCTTGCAACCTTTCAGTTAACTAGTCCAACTCTCTAACCACCTCCCTCTCATTGCACTCTACGAGGAGCCTGCCTGTTACGCGAATGCAGTAAGAAGCCAAGGTAAGTTGCTAGCTAGCATTAAACTTATCTTATAAAACACACTCAATCAATCAATCATAATCACTAGTTAACTACACATGGTTGATGATATTACTAGTTTATCTAGCGTGTCCTGCGTTGCATATAATCGATGCGGTGCGCATTCGCGAAAAAGGACGGTCGTTGCACCAACGTGTACCTAACCATAAACACCAATGTAGTAGAAGTATATATTTTTAAACCTGCATATTTAGCTAAAAGAAATCCAGGTTAGCAGGCAATATTAACCAGGTGAAATTGTGTCATTGCATGCAGAGTCAGGGTATATGAGATAATAATAAACGTTTTGTTTTCGAAATTATAGTTTCCGGATTCGACCATATTAATGACCAAAGGCTCGTATTTCTGTGTGTTATATGTTATAATTAAGTCTATGATTTGATATTTGATAGAACAGTCTCACTGAGCGATGGTAGGCACCAGCAGGCTCGTAAGTGTAACGGCTCTCTTCTATCTCCTCCTCTGACGAAGAGGTAGAACAAGGATCGGACCAAAATGCAGCGTGATGATGATTCATGATATTTTAATGAAGGAAAAACTATGCATACAGAAACTACAAAAATAACTAAATGAAATAACGAAAACCGAAACAGCCCTATCTGGTGCAAACACAAAGACAGGAACAATCACCCACAATCACACAGTGAAACCCAGGCTACCTAAGTATGGTTCCCGATCAGAGACAACGAGAATCACCTGACTCTGATTGAGAACCGCCTCAGGCAGCCATAGACTATGCTAGACAACCCTACTCAACCACAATCCCAATACCTACTAAACCCCAATACAAAAACACACCACAAAATAAACCCATGTCACACACTGGCCTGACCAAATAAATAACGAAAACACAAAATACTAAGACCAAGGCGTGACAGAACCCCCCCAAGGTGCGGACTCCCGGCCGCACACCTAAACCCATAGGGGAGGGTCCGGGTGGGCGTCTGCCCACGGTGGCGGCTCCGGCTCGGGACGTGGACCCCACTCCAACCAAGTCTTAGTCCCCCTGTAATGCGTCCTTTGATTGGCGACCCTCGCCGCCGACCTTGGCCTAATAACCCTCACCAAGGACCCCACTGGACTGAGGGGCAGCTCGGGACTGAGGTGGAAGCTCCGGACTGAGGGGAAGCTCGGGACTGAGAGGAAGCTCGGGACTGAGGCGAAGCTCGGAACTGAGGGGAAGCTCAGAACTGAGGGGAAGCTCGGCACTGAGGGGAAGCTCGGCACTGAGGGGAAGCTCGGCACTGAGGGGAAGGTCAGCACTGAGGGGAAGCCCAGTACTGAGAGGAAGCCCAGTACTGAGAGGAAGCCCAGTACTGAGAGGAAGCTCAGGCAGGTAGTTGGATCCGGCAGATCCTGGATGACTGGCGGATCTAGAAGAGTCTGGCTGACTGGCAGATCTGGAAGAGTCTGGTTGGCAGGTCTGGAAGAGTCTGAGAATGGCAGGTCTGGAAGAGTCTGGCTGACTGGATCTAGAAGAGTCTGGCTGACTGGCAGATCTGGAAGAGTCTGGTTGACTGGCAGGTCTGGAAGAGTCTGGCTGACTGGCAGATCTGGCTGTTCCATGTAGACTGACAGCTCTGGCTGCTCCATGCAGACTGGCAGCCCTGGCTGCTCCATGCAGACTGGCAGCCCTGGCTGCTCCATGCAGACTGACAGCCCTGGCTGCACAATGCAGACTGACATCCCTGGCTGCACCATGCAGACTGACAGCTCTGGCTGCTCCATGCAGACTGACAGCTCTGGCTGCTCCATGCAGACTGACAGCTCTGGCTGCTCCATGCAGACTGACAGCTCTGGCTGCTCCATGCAGACTGACAGCTCTGGCTGCTCCATGCAGACTGACAGCTCAGGCTGCTCCATGCAGGCTGGCAGCTCTGGCTGTGCTGAACAGGCAGGAGACTCCAGCAGCGCTGTAGAGGAGGAAGGCTCTGGCAGCGCTGAACATGCGGGAGACTCCGGCAGCGCAGGAGAGGAGGAATGCTCTGGCTGCGCTAAACAGGCGGGAGACTCCGGCAGCGCAGGAGAGGAGGAAAGCGCTGGCTGCACTGAACAGGCGGGAGGCTCCGGCAGCGCTAAACAGGTGGGAGACTCCGACAGCACTGGAGAGGAGAAAGGCTCTGGCTGCGCTGAACAGGCGAGGCGCACTGAAGGCCTGGTGCGTGGTGCTGGAACTGGTGGTACTGGACCGAGGACACGCACAGGAAGCCTGGTGCGGGGAGCTGCCACCGGAGGACTGGTGTGTGGAGGTGGCACTGGATAGACCGGACCGTGCAGGCGCACTGGAGCTCTTGAGCACCGAGCCTGCCCAACCTTACCTGGCTCGATGCCCACTCTAGCCCGGCCAATACGAAGAGCTGATATGTACCGCTCCGGGCTATGCACCCGCACTGGAAACACCGTGCGCTCCATAGCATAAACACGGTGCCTGCCCGGTCTCTCTAGCCCCCCGGTAAGCACAGGGAGTTTGCGCAGGTCTCCTACCTGGCATAGCCATACTCCCTGTGAGCCCCCCCCAAAAAGATTTTGGGGTTGACTCTCAGGCTTCCATCCGCGTCGCCGTGCTGCCTCCTCATACAAGCGCCTCTCCGCTTTCGCCGCCTCCAGTTCTTCCTTGGGGCGGCGATATTCTCCAGGCTGAGCCCAAGGTCCTTCACCGTCCAGTTCGTCCTCCCATGTCCAGTCCTTCTCTCGCTGCACCTTGGCGCGGCTACACTCCCCTGGTTTAGTCCAGGGTCCTCTCCCGTCGAGGATTTCCTCCCAAGTCCAGAAATTCTTGTCGCGCTGCTCCTGCTGCTGCTGTTGCCTATTACCACGCCACTTGGTCCGGGTGTGGTGGGTGATTCTGTAACGGCTCTCTTCTATCTCCTCCTCTGACGAAGAGGTAGAACAAGGATCGGACCAAAATGCAGCTTGATGATGATTCATGATATTTTAATGAAGGAAAAACTATGCATACAGAAACTACAAAAATAACTAAATGAAATAACGAAAACCGAAACAGCCCTATCTGGTGCAAACACAAAGACAGGAACAATCACCCACAAACACACAGTGAAACCCAGGCTACCTAAATATGGTTCCCCATCAGAGACAACGAGAATCACCTGACTCTGATTGAGAACCGCCTCAGGCAGCCATAGACTATGCTAGACAACCCTACTCAACCACAATCCCAATACCTACTAAACCCCAATACAAAAACACACCACAAAATAAGACCAAGGCGTGACAGTAAGCATTCATTCAAACAGCACTTTCGTGCGTTTTGCCAGCAGCTCTTCCCTGTGCTTCAAGCATTGTGTTGTTTATGACTTCAAGCCTATCAACTCCCGAGATTAGGCTGGTGTAACCGATGTGAAATGGCTAGCTAGTTAGCGGGGTGCGCGCTAATAGCGTTTCAAACGTCACTCGCTCTGAGACTTGGAGTGGTTGTTCCCCTTGCTCTGCATGGGTAATGCTGCTTCGAGGGTGGTTCCTCTTCGAGCCCAGGTAGGAGCGAGGAGAGGGTCGGAAGCTATACTGTTACACTGGCAATACTAAAGTGCCTATAAGAACATCCAATAGTCAAAGGTATATGGAATACAAATGGCATAGAGGGAAATAGTCCTATAATTCCTATAATAACTACAACCTAAAACTTCTTACCTTGGAATATTGAAGTCTCATGTTAAAAGGAACCACCAGCTTTCATATGTTCTCATGTTCTGAGCAAGGAACTTAAATGTTAGCTTTCTTACATGGCACATATTGCACTTTTACTTTCTTCTCCAACATTTAGTTTTTGTATTATTTAAACCAAATTGAACATGTTTCATTATTATTTGAGGCTAAATCGATTTCTATTGATGTATTATATTAAGTTAAAATAAGTGTTCATTCAGTATTGTTGTAATTGTCATTGTATAACAATCTTTATTTGACTAAAATGCTGCTAGCATTGGTACCATAATGCTCGCACGACAAACCTAGCATAAATTTTCCAGAATTTTCATTGGTGTCACGCCTACTCCCAGGACCCCGGCGTTCGACGTCACCGGTCTACTAACCACCGGTCCTGGCAATCATTATTACGCACACCTGGTCCCCATCATTACGCACACCTGGTCCCCATCATTACGCACACCTGGTCCCCATCATTACGCACACCTGCTCCCGATAATTACACACACCTGGTCCCCATCATTACACACACCTGGTCCCCATCATTACGCACACCTGGTCCCCATCATTACGGACACATGGTCCCCATCATTACACACACCTGGTCCCCAGAATCACGCACACCTGGTCCCCATCATTACACACACCTGGTCCCCAGAATCACGCACACCTGGTCCCCATCATTATGCACACCTGGTCCCCATCATTATGCACACCTGGTCCCCATCATTATGCACACCTGGTCCCCATCATTATGCACACCTGGTCCCCATCATTACGCACACCTGCTCCCCATCATTACGCACACCTGGTCCCCATCATTACGCACACCTGGTCCCCATCATTACGCACACCTGGTCCCCATCATTACGCACACCTGGTCCCCATCATTATGCACACCTGGTCCCCATCATTATGCACACCTGGTCCCCATCATTATGCACACCTGGTCCCCATCATTACGCACACCTGCTCCCCATCATTACACACACCTGGTCCCATCATTACACACACCTGGTCCCCATCATTACGCACACCTGGTCTCCATCATTACGCACACCTGGTCCCCATCATTACGCACACCTGGTCCCCATCATTACACACACCTGGTCCCCATCATTACGCATGGTCCCCATCATTACACACACCTGGTCCCCATCATTACACACCTGGTCCCCAGAATCACGCACACCTGGTCCCCATCATTACGCACACCTGGTCTCCATCATTACGGACACCTGGTCCCCATCATTACGCACACCTGGTCCCCATCATTACGCACACCTGGTCCCCATCATTACACACCTGGTCCCCATCATTACGCACACCTGGTCCCCATCATTACGCACACCTGGTCTCCATCATTACGGACACCTGGTCCCCATCATTACGCACACCTGGTCCCCATCATTACGCACACCTGGTCCCCATCATTACGCACACCTGGTCCCCATCATTACGGACACCTGGTCCCCATCATTACGCACACCTGGTCCCCATCATTACGCACACCTGGTCCCCATCATTACGCACACCTGGTCCCCATCATTACGCACACCTGGTCCCCATCATTACACACACCTGGTCCCCATCATTACGCACACCTGGTCCCCATCATTACGCACACCTGGTCCCCATCATTACGGACACCTGGTCCCCATCATTACGCACACCTCCCCCCGTCATTACACCTACCTGGTCCCCATCATTACACACACCTGGTCCCCAGAATCACGCACTCCTGGTCCCCATCATTACACCACACACCTGGTCCCCAGAATCACGCACACCTGGTCCCCATCATTACGCACACCTGGTCCCCATCATTACGGACACCTGGTCCCCATCATTACGCACACCTGGTCCCCATCATTACACACACCTGGTCCCCATCATTACACACACCTGGTCCCCAGAATCACGCACACCTGGACCCCATCATTACGGACACCTGGTCCCCATCATTACGCACACCTGGTCCCCATCATTACGGACACCTGGTCCCCATCATTACGCACACCTGGTCCCCATCATTACACACACCTGGTCCCCATCATTACACACACACCTGGTCCCCAGAATCACGCACACCTGGACCCCATCACGGACACCTGGTCCCCATCATTACGCACACCTGGTCCCCATCATTACGGACACCTGGTCCCCATCATTACGGACACCTGGTCCCCATCATTACGGACACCTGGTCCCCATCATTACGGACACCTGGTCCCCATCATTACGCACACCTGGTCCCCATCATTATGCACACCTGGTCTCCATCATTACATGGTCCCCATCATTACGCACACCTGGTCCCCATCATTACGCACACCTGGTCCCCATCATTACGCACACCTGGTCCCCATCATTACACACACCTGGTCCCCATCATTACGCACACCTGGTCCCCATCATTACGCACACCTGGTCCCCATCATTACACACACCTGGTCCCCATCATTACGCACACCTGGTCCCCATCATTACGCACACCTGGTCCCCAGAATCACGCACACCTGGTCCCCATCATTACGCACACCTGGTCCCCATCATTACGGACACCTGGTCCCCATCATTACGCACACCTGGTCCCCATCATTACGCACACCTGGTCCCCATCATTACGCACACCTGGTCCCCATCATTACGCACACCTGGTCCCCATCATTACGCACACCTGCTCCCCGTCATTACACACACCTGGTCCCCATCATTACACACACCTGGTCCCCAGAATCACGCACACCTGTTCCCCATCATTACACACACCTGGTCCCCAGAATCACGCACACCTGGACCCCATCATTACGCACACCTGGTCCCCATCATCCACACCTGGACCCCATCATTACGCACACCTGGTCCCCATCATTACGCACACCTGGTCCCCATCATTACACACACCTGGACCCCATCATTACGCACACCTGGTCCCCATCATTACGCACACCTGGTCCCCATCATTACGCACACCTGGTCCCCATCATTACGCACACCTGGTCCCCATCATTATGCACACCTGGTCCCCATCATTACACACACCTGGTCCCCAGAATCACGCACACCTGGACCCCATCATTACGCACACCTGGTCCCCATCATTACACACACCTGGTCATTACGCACACCTGGTCCCCATCATTACGCACACCTGGTCCCCATCATTACACACACCTGGTCCCCATCATTACGGACACCTGGTCCCCATCATTATGCACACCTGGTCCCCATCATTACGCACACCTGGTCCCCATCATTACGCACACCTGCTCCCCATCATTACGCACACCTGGTCCCCATCATTATGCACACCTGGTCCCCATCATTACACACACCTGGTCCCCAGAATCACGCACACCTGGACCCCATCATTACGCACACCTGGTCCCCATCATTACACACACCTGGTCCCCATCATTACGCACACCTGGTCCCCATCATTACGCACACCTGCTCCCCATCATTACGCACTCCTGCTCCCCATCATTACGCACACCTGGTCCCCATCATTACGCACACCTGGTCCCATCATTACACACACCTGGTCCCCATCATTACACACACCTGGTCCCCAGAATCACGCACACCTGGTCCCCATCATTACGCACTCCTGCTCCCCATCATTATGCACACCTGGACCTCATCATCACCCCGATTACTCTCCCTTTACTTAGCCCTCAGTAGCCTCAGTCATTAGACAGTATTGGTTTTATTTACGTTCTGTACGATTCTCCTGTTTTGTTTATCTTCATGCTTCTTACTATTAAACTAACCTTCTGCACCTGCTTCCTGACTACAATTGGTACATCCGTTTTAGTAGTGTCTGACGCAAAGCCGGAGGTTTCATTCTCACCAAAATCTGTCCAAAATAAGCCCAATGCATTTCTATGCGCTTATTTTGAACCTAAGCATGTCGCCTGCCTTCCCGCCTTTGGCACAACGACTCCCATTGTTAGGGCGGAGACATTAGCATCATCATTAAATACACATCTCTGGTGTAAATAGGAAGGTGTATAGCACAGAAGGAGCGAACGAGACGAAACCAAAAAAACAATGAGAACAAGAGGACGCTCATAAAAACGAAAAATACAAAAAACCTTGATTCTGCAAACATACATTTGAATTAATCAAATGTATTTGATATATCGCCCAGCCCTATATTTGACCCCATGCTGACCCCTGGGTACAAACTGGTGTAGACAGATGGGTCACCCCAGGACCTGGCTAATGTGTGGTCAGCAGCATGGGTGCCTGGTGTCACACCCCCATCTAAGAACCGGACAATCCCCTCCCCACCCCCACACTGACAGACACGTGCATTTGGCAAGATCTGAAACCAGGCCGGTTTCTTGAATCTCTCGGTGGCACTGGGAGAGATGGAGGCTTAGGCTGCCATGGGGAGCGATAATGTCACAGGTTGCCAGAGGAAGGAAAACAGACGCATTCAAATTCTGTATGTAGCACTGCAAATGTGGGCACAGAGATGACCGGGCAGGCTGTGGTGACACTGTAGTGGGGGAAGGGTTGGCATCTTACCCGCAGGGCGGTGATGGTGGTGGGGTCTCGGATCCTCCCTTCCTCGTCCTTCAGGTTGTAGCCCTCCGGTCTCTTGTCCCGCTCACTGACCTTCCACAGCTTCACTGTTTTATCTGCAGGGAGGAGAGGAGGAGGAAGAGGAGGAGGAAGAGGAGGAAGGAGGTTGAGGAGAAGGAGGGGAGGGAGGGGTGGAGGAGGGGAAAGAGGGATGAGTAACAGCAGGCTTGGGATTGGCTAAAGGAAAGGTGTGATGGCCTGGCTGGCTGGCTGGCTGTACTAAGGAGAGGAGGGGGACTCAGTAGTCTGCTGTGCTGCTACAGTATTGGAAGCAGGCCACTGCTGAGGTTTGGCATGACATAAATAGATAAGAAATATATCAGCCTCCAATTAACCTGATCAAAGTTCCTGATGCCAGCCTAGCTTGTTCCACTGATGTCCAGGAGTCTGTGTGCTGATTCAAGTTCCCCGTCAAATACATTGACTGAAAGGCGAAAGGAAAGGTACGGCAGTATTGTAAAGGTCACTTCCTGTCTCTGGTGGCACTTAACTCAACATAAAACAGCTGCTTGGCTAACATCAATGGGCCTTATAATACAATAAATAAAGTAATGGCGGTATTGGAACCATTAACAAACATTAACATCGACTGGTCTAGTGAGCAGTTAGATATGCTGATGTTACTAGAACAAACAGGAGTAGAAGGTGCGCCACCAACGTGCAACCAAAATATAGTGTGAGCATTTTAGAACGAATAGGCACGACTCTGCTCACATAACGCCAGTTCCATCCTAGATTTCACTAGGACTAGCAGTGTGGCTTGCCATTGGTGGAGAGGAGGAAGTGGCTCACCATTGGTGGAGAGGAGGAAGTAGGCAGCGTTCTGTTGAGGCAGCCATCGTATCTTGTTGATCTTCTCCTCGATCTCCAGGCTCTTCAGGTAGTCAAACTCAGGCTCGTGGCTCTGGAAGGTGCTGTAAACATTATACTCCCCTCTCCTGTGGGGCTGGTTCTTACTCTGAAACAACAACAAGTATGTTTGAGTTTGTGGAAGATGTTCTGCTATTATTCAGCTATTAAGACATGCCCTGCATGACCTAGTCAATACCCACTTTATGTTTGTAAAAACAATGTACATCCAATCCATTATTACTACAACTTGTTATGTTTTACTATTTCATTGTTAGTATTGTTATTGACTAATGTACTGCATTGTTGAGGGAGCTAGTACGTTTTGTTGTACATTTTATACCTGCTGTAAACTGTATGTGACTAATACAATTTGATTTGATTTATTTGATAGGCCAGAGTTTCAGCATGAGGATACAGAGAGTGGGGATCGTCCTATTTGCAATGAATAGGCAACATTTCGGAAACAGCAACCCAAGACTTGCACAGCAGCAAATGTGTCGATGGCCTAGTTTCTGCTTTCTATATCAAGTATACATACAGGAGGGGGCTGTCAAAACCCCAGGAACCAACAAACATGGGGACTGTAGTACGTGGACCAGTCACCAAAATCTGTCTCCGGTATCGTACGAGTTGACATAACCGCTGTCATAGTGCAGCCATTTTGCCTCCACGTGGTAGAATTTCAAGAACTCAGGCAAAAGCGGGTTAAATATATTGTAAGGTTGTCAAGATGTGTAGTCAGGGTGGCAGAGATAGCTCAATGGAAACCCAGCAACCTAGCTTCAGCTCAGCCAACACGGCAGGTCAGGTCTCACCTCAGGAAGCTTCAGAATCAATATTGCCAAATCAGATGACCAAACAGGAGGGGGGTATTAATGGAAACAGATTTGCCTTCTGCGGGGGTAAAGACAGGGGAAGGGGGAAAGGAGGGGGTTTGACGAGAGACGAGAGCGCCTCTGGTGTGGGGATTAGTGGATACTATGGAGCGCTTTGAAATCAGCCGGAAAGAAAAAGAAGGGAAAGGAGGAAGAGGAAGAAAGTGGGATTCAGTCAGTCAGTCAGTCCCTGAAAGGGGGATTCAGCCAGTCAGTCAGTCAGTCCCTGAAAGGGGGATTCAGCCAGTCAGTCAGTCCCTGAAAGGGGGATTCAGCCAGTCAGTCAGTCCCTGAAAGGGGGATTCAGCCAGTCAGTCAGTCCCTGAAAGGGGGATTCAGCCAGTCAGTCAGTCCCTGAAAGGGGGATTCAGTCAGTCAGTCAGTCCCTGAAAGGGGGATTCAGCCAGTCAGTCAGTCCCTGAAAGGGGCCAGTCATTCAGCCAGTCAGTCAGTCCCTGAAAGGGGATTCAGTCAGTCAGTCAGTCCCTGAAAGGGGATTCAGTCAGTCAGTCAGTCCCTGAAAGGGGATTCAGTCAGTCAGTCAGTCCCTGAAAGGGGATTCAGCCAGTCAGTCAGTCCCTGAAAGGGGGATTCAGCCAGTCAGTCAGTCCCTGAAAGGGGGATTCAGTCAGTCAGTCAGTCCCCCTGAAAGGGGGATTTAGTCAGTCAGTCAGTCCCTGAAAGGGGATTCAGTCAGTCAGTCAGTCCCTGAAAGGGGGATTCAGTCAGTCAGTCAGTCCCTGAAAGGGGGATTCAGTCAGTCAGTCAGTCCCTGAAAGGGGGATTCAGTCAGTCAGTCAGTCCCTGAAAGGGGGATTCAGTCAGTCAGTCAGTCCCTGAAAGGGGGATTCAGTCAGTCAGTCAGTCAGTCCCTGAAAGGGGGATTCAGCCAGTCAGTCAGTCCCTGAAAGGGGGATTCAGTCAGTCAGTCAGTCCCTGAAAGGGGGATTCAGCCAGTCAGTCAGTCCCTGAAAGGGGGATTCAGTCAGTCAGTCAGTCCCTGAAAGGGGGATTCAGTCAGTCAGTCAGTCCCTGAAAGGGGGATTCAGTCAGTCAGTCAGTCCCTGAAAGGGGGATTCAGTCAGTCAGTCAGTCCCTGAAAGGGGGATTCAGTCAGTCAGTCAGTCAGTCAGTCAGTCCCTGAAAGGGGGATTCAGTCAGTCAGTCAGTCCCTGAAAGGGGGATTCAGTCAGTCAGTCAGTCCCTGAAAGGGGGATTCAGTCAGTCAGTCAGTCCCTGAAAGGGGGATTCAGTCAGTCAGTCAGTCCCTGAAAGGGGGATTCAGTCAGTCAGTCAGTCCCTGAAAGGGGGATTCAGCCAGTCAGTCAGTCCCTGAAAGGGGGATTCAGTCAGTCAGTCAGTCCCTGAAAGGGGGATTCAGCCAGTCAGTCAGTCCCTGAAAGGGGGATTCAGTCAGTCAGTCAGTCCCTGAAAGGGGGATTCAGTCAGTCAGTCAGTCCCTGAAAGGGGGATTCAGTCAGTCAGTCAGTCCCTGAAAGGGGGATTCAGTCAGTCAGTCAGTCCCTGAAAGGGGGATTCAGTCAGTCAGTCAGTCCCTGAAAGGGGGATTCAGCCAGTCAGTCAGTCCCTGAAAGGGGGATTCAGTCAGTCAGTCAGTCCCTGAAAGGGGGATTCAGTCAGTCAGTCAGTCCCTGAAAGGGGATTCAGTCAGTCAGTCAGTCCCTGAAAGGGGGATTCAGTCAGTCAGTCAGTCCCTGAAAGGGGGATTCAGTCAGTCAGTCAGTCCCTGAAAGGGGGATTCAGCCAGTCAGTCAGTCCCTGAAAGGGGGATTCAGTCAGGGGGATTCAGCCAGTCAGTCCCCTGAAAGGGGGATTCAGTCAGTCAGTCAGTCCCTGAAAGGGGGATTCAGTCAGTCAGTCAGTCCCTGAAAGGGGGATTCAGTCAGTCAGTCAGTCCCTGAAAGGGGGATTCAGTCAGTCAGTCAGTCCCTGAAAGGGGGATTCAGTCAGTCAGTCAGTCCCTGAAAGGGGGATTCAGTCAGTCAGTCAGTCCCTGAAAGGGGGATTCAGTCAGTCAGTCAGTCCCTGAAAGGGGGATTCAGTCAGTCAGTCAGTCCCTGAAAGGGGGATTCAGTCAGTCAGTCAGTCCCTGAAAGGGGGATTCAGCCAGTCAGTCAGTCCCTGAAAGGGGGATTCAGTCAGTCAGTCAGTCCCTGAAGTCAGTCCCTGAAGGGGGATTCAGCCAGTCAGTCAGTCCCTGAAAGGGGGATTCAGCCAGTCAGTCAGTCCCTGAAAGGGGGATTCAGTCAGTCAGTCAGTCCCTGAAAGGGGGATTCAGCCAGTCAGTCAGTCCCTGAAAGGGGGATTCAGCCAGTCAGTCAGTCCCTGAAAGGGGATTCAGCCAGTCAGTCAGTCCCTGAAAGGGGGATTCAGCCAGTCAGTCAGTCCCTGAAAGGGGGATTCAGCCAGTCAGTCAGTCCCTGAAAGGGGGATTCAGCCAGTCAGTCAGTCCCTGAAAGGGGGATTCAGCCAGTCAGTCCCTGAAAGGGGGATTCAGCCAGTCAGTCCCTGAAAGTGGGATTCAGTCAGTCCATGACAGGGGGATTCAGTCAGTCAGTCCCTGAAAGTTGGATTCAGTCAGTCAGTCCCTAGAAGTGGGATTCAGTCAGTCAGTCAGTCAGTCCCTGGAAGGGGGATTTAGTCAGTCAGTCCCTGAAAAGGGGATTTAGTCAGTCAGTCCCTGACAGGGGGATTCAGTCAGTCAGTCCCTGGCAGGGGGATTCAGTCAGTCCCTGACAGGGGGATTCAGTCAGTCAGTCCCTGACAGTGGGATTCAGTCAGTCAGTCCCTGAAAGGGGGATTCAGCCAGTCCCTGAAAGGGGGATTTAGTCAGCCAGTCCCTGAAAGGGGGATTCAGTCAGTCAGTCCCTGACAGGGGGATTCAGTCAGTCAGTCCCTGACAGGGGGATTCAGTCAGTCAGTCCCTGACAGGGGGATTCAGTCAGTCAGTCCCTGAAAGGGGGATTCAGTCAGTCAGTCAGTCCCTTAATGGGGGATTCAGCCACTCAGTCCCTGAATGGGGGATTCAGCCACTCAGTCCCTGGAAGTGGGATTCAGTCAGTCAGTCAGTCCCTGACAGGGGGATTCAGTCAGTCAGTCCCTGGAAGTGGGATTCAGTCAGTCAGTCCCTGACAGGGGGATTCAGTCAGTCAGTCCCTGAAAGGGGGATTCAGTCAGTCAGTCAGTCCCCGAATGGGGGATTCAGCCACTCAGTCCCTGGAAGTGGGATTCAGTCAGTCAGTCAGTCCCTGGAAGGGGGATTCAGTCTGTCAGTCCCTGACAGGGGGATTCAGTCAGTCAGTCCCTGACATTCATATTTTCACCACAGTGAGACAGAAGATTCAGACACTGTCTAGTCCTTCCATCCAGCTTCCACAGGAAATGCTATAGGCCTCCCAGAATCAACTGTAATCTCTCCATAATACCTCCTACCTCCTTCCACCACTAGCTCTCCAGGAACAGGGTTGGCGTGAAAACCTACAGGAGGGTAGCTCTCCAGGAACAGGGTTGGAGTGTAAACCTACAGGAGGGTAGCTCTCCAGTAACAGGGTTGGAGTGAAAACCTACAGGACGGTAGCTTTCCAGGTACAGGGTTGGAGTTAAAACCTACAGGATGGTAGCTCTCCAGGAACAGGGTTGGAGTGAAAACCTACAGGAGGGTAGCTCTCCAGGAACAGGGTTGGAGACCGCTGAGTTAGTGACTCAATGAAAAACAGGATGTGATGTGACATGATGAGTACGGAGTCTTGGCTTGTCTTACCTCCTGTTCTCTCTGAAACACCACTACTCTCCCTCCCTTGTCCCCGGTCGCCAGCAGCTCTCCAGTCGGGTTGAACTCCACCGTGGATATGATGTCAGCTGGAACAGAAAACACCATGTTACCTCACTGAGATACACAATACGACAGTAAAGTACATTACCAACCTACTATATGCCTGAAAGAGTCATGTTCTGTTTCCTTCATCTCATTGACAACCGTGAAATCTACTTTCAAAATATAACTATGTGAAATTGAAGTGGTTAATGACTTGAAATAGGTAGGGAAAGACGCAGAGTGGAGTGAAAAGGTCTACTTTCATGTGGTCCTCAAGTCTTTGAAGACCTGCTCTCTCCCGAGCAGAAAGGCCTGCTCAGATAGCATGTCCATGGATCGAATCAATTCTGTGTGCTGCTAGCCTACCTCAGGGCTGATGACAGGCCTGGACCAGCACTACAACAACCTGCAGTCTTCACAATACTACCACCCTCTCGCACCCCACTTGCCCCCCCACTGTCTGTCACCAACCCATTCATATGCAAAACCCTCCCACACATCTCCCAGACACACATCAGATCTCTACAACAACATGGAATGGTGAACATGGAGAATTATCCACAGAGATAGCCTGCTGCTTCCCCCTGTGGCAGGCAAGCGTTCACAATAGGTTGCCGCAACTCAATCGCATGAGATCAGATACAAATGACATCTTTGCTTCCATACGGCGCACACTCAGGGGCACTTCATTCTGTGGTTGACAGTGAAATTTCATGACAAAGGAGCCACCCCACACCCCCCCTCTCTCTCTCTACAATATTAAAGATGATAGATAAACGCTATACACATGTTCATATATAGGCATGGAAGATAGAGTCATTCTTTACTGACCCCAAATGAGTGGCCAGGCAGCCAACCGTTGACAATGATCCAGAACTATTATTATTATCTGCGAGAAACATACTAGACTTCAGAGAATCCACTAAGACAACACTAACAGACATATCTGTGTGTGTGGGACACAAACATCTCAATTAACCCATCACTATTTCAGGGCCTTAGAGAAATGGCAAAGGAAGCTGCTATTTTTGGCTGTCTTGCTTTGTGATGAGGACTATCTAAACCCACAGAGGAAAGTAGAGGACTATCTAAACCCACAGAGGAAAGTAGAGGACTATCTAAACCCACAGAGGAAAGTATAGGACTATCTAAACCCACAGATGAAAGTATAGGACTATCTAAACCCACAGAGGAAAGTAGAGGACTATCTAAACCCACAGAGGAAAGTAGAGGACTATCTAAACCACAGAGGAAAGTAGAATACTATCTAAACCAGAGAGGAAAGTAGAGGGCTATCTAAACCACAGAGGAAAGTAGAATACTATCTAAACCCACAGAGGAAAGTAGAGGACTATCTAAACCACAGAGGAAAGTAGAATAGTATCCAGAGAGGAAAGAGAGGACTATCTAAACCACAGAGGAAAGTAGAGGACTATCTAAACCCACAGAGGAAAGTAGAATACTATCTAAACCAGAGAGGAAAGTAGAGGGCTATCTAAACCACAGAGGAAAGTAGAATACTATCTAAACCCACAGAGGAAAGTAGAGGACTATCTAAACCACAGAGGAAAGTAGAATACTATCTAAACCACAGAGGAAAGTAGAATACTATCTAAACCCACAGAGGAAAGTAGAGGACTATCTAAACCACAGAGGAAAGTAGAATACTATCTAAACCACAGAGGAAAGTAGAATACTATCTAAACCCACAGAGGAAAGTAGAGGACTATCTAAACCTACAGAGGAAAGTATAGGACTATCTAAACCCACAGAGGAAAGTAGAGGACTATCTAAACCCACAGAGGAAAGTAGAGGACAATCTAAACCCACAGAGGAAAGTAGAGGACTATCTAAACCCACAGAGGAAAGTAGAGGACTATCTAAACCCACAGAGGAAAGTAGAGGACAATCTAAACCCACAGAGGAAATTAGAGCACTATCTAAACCACACAGCCAGAGGAAAAGTAGAGGACTATCTAAACCCACAGAGGAAACTAGAGGACTATCTAAACCACAGAGGAAAGTAGAGGACTATCTAAACCCACAGAGGAAAGTAGAGGACTATCTAAACCACAGAGGAAAGTAGAGGACTATCTCAACCCACAGAGGAAAGTAGAGGACTTTATAAACCCACAGAGGAAAGTAGAGGACTATCTAAACCACAGAGGAAAGTAGAGGACTATCTCAACCCACAGAGGAAAGTAGAGGACTTTAGAAACCCACAGAGGAAAGTAGAGGACTATCTCAACCCACAGAGGAAAGTAGAGGACTATCTCAACCCACAGAGGAAAGTAGAGGACTTTATAAACCCACAGAGGAAAGTAGATGACTATCTAAACCACAGAGGAAAGTAGAGGACTATCTAAACCACAGAGGAAAGTAGAGGACTATCTAAACCCACAGAGGAAAGTATAGGACTATCTAAACCCACAGAGGAAACTAGAGGACTATCTAAACCCACAGAAGAAACTAGAGGACTATCTAAACCCACAGAGGAAACTAGAGGACTATCTAAACCCACAGAGGAAAGTAGAGGACTATCTAAACCCACAGAGGAAAGTAGAGGGCTATCTAAACCCACAGAGGAAAGTAGAGGACTATCTAAACCCACAGAGGAAAGTAGAATAATATCTAAACCCACAGAGGAAAGTATAGGACTATCTAAACCCACATAGGAAAGTATAGGACTATCTAAACCCACAGAGGAAAGTAGAATAATATCTAAACCACAGAGGAAAGTAGAGGACTATCTAAACCACACAGAGGAAAGTAGAGGACTATCTAAACCACAGAGGAAAGTAGAATACTATCTAAACCCACAGAGGAAAGTAGAATAATATCTAAACCCACAGAGGAAAGTATAGGACTATCTAAACCCACAGAGGAAAGTATAGGACTATCTAAACCCACAGAGGAAAGTAGAATAATATCTAAACCACAGAGGAAAGTAGAGGACTATCTAAACCCA
>NC_068431.1:11561712-11584212 GCF_023373465.1 Oncorhynchus keta
AATGTATGGAATCACTTGGGAGTTTCTGGATTTTGGGTAAACTTCTCCTTAATAAACACCACTGAGGTAATACATCTGTGACCAAGTGAGCCAGACACAATCCCCACCACCTCCTCTTGTAAACCAGACTGGAGAAATATTATGTGTCGACGATGGTCAAAGCAGGATGTGTGTCTCTGAGGTCACTGGTCACTTTAATAATGGAACACTGGTCACTTTAATAATGGAACACTGGTTA
The DNA here is from genome assembly GCF_023373465.1 of Oncorhynchus keta. Classification (NCBI taxonomy): domain Eukaryota; kingdom Metazoa; phylum Chordata; class Actinopteri; order Salmoniformes; family Salmonidae; genus Oncorhynchus; species Oncorhynchus keta. The sequence continues at coordinate 11,561,951 of NC_068431.1, forward strand.
CTTTAATAATGGAACACTAGACACTTTAATCATGGAACACTAGACACTTTAATAATGGAACACTAGACACTTTAATAATGGAACACTGGTCACTTTAATAATGGAACACTAGACACTTTAATAATGGAACACTAGACACTTTAATCATGGAACACTAGACACTTTAATAATGGAACACTAGACACTTTAATAATGGAACACTGGTCACTTTAATAATGGAACACTAGACACTTTAATCATGGAACACTAGACACTTTAATAATGGAACACTGGTCACTTTAATCATGTTTACATACTTCTTTACTCATCTCATATGTATATACTGTATTCTATTCTACTGTATTTTAGTCAATGTCACTCCGACATTGCTCATCCTAATATTTATATATTTCTTATTTCCATTATTTTACTTTTAGATTTGTGTGTATTGTTGTGAATTGTTAGATATTATGGACTGTTGGAGCTACTGTAGGTGTATTGTTGTGAATTGTTAGATATTAATGCAGATATTACTGCTACTGTAGGAACACAAGCATTTCGCTACACCCGCAATAACGTCTGCTAATTATGTGTATGTGACCAATAACATTTGATTTGCTTTGACTTGAGATAGCTCTTGTTTGCGTGTGTTTGTGTTATCTTATTGTGTTCCAATGAGCCAGGGAGTATGATGCTGAGAGACCAACCACTAAGTGCCAATATAGACAAGACATAGAGAGGAGCTGGGAATGGAGAGCCTCATGACAGGCTGAAAGAACGCCCTTTAGCTCGGGACACAATAGTCCCCTATGTGATGCCTGTGACACAACTTGGTCAACTGACTGTCTGTATGCCAAGTGGTACCATTGTTAGCTTAGCACCATGACATGAGCCATGAGTCCTCCTGACAAACGCATCAGGCCTGTGTGTGTGCTGCTTATCCCTCACTGTGAGGTACAGCTGTCCTATCATGTGTACCAAATGCCACCCTATTTCCTATATAGTGCACTGCTTTTGACTAGAGCCCATAGGGCCCTTATATAGGGAACAGGGTGGCATTTGAGAAGCAGGCATATAGTGTGATGGAGAGAGAGATGTACAGTACAGTACAGCGGTATGGATATCCTGAAAATCAGGGACAGGACAGGATAGAGAAAGACAGGATAGACAGACAGGATAGACAGACAGGATAGACAGACAGGATAGAGAAAGACAGGATAGACAGACATGATAGACAGGATTGAGACAGACAGGTTTGACACAGACAGGATAGACAGTCAGGATCGAGACAGACAGGATAGACAGACAGGATCGAGACAGACAGGATAGACAGACAGGATAGACAGACAGGATAGACAGACAAGATGGAGACAGACAGAATCGAGACAGACAGTATAGAAAGACAAGGATAGACAGACAAGATGGAGACAGACAGAATCGAGACAGACAGGATAGACAGACAGGATAGACAGACAGGATCGAGACAGACAGGATAGACAGACAGGATCGAGACAGACAGGATAGACAGACAGAATCGAGACAGACAGGATCGAGACAGACAGGATAGACAGACAGGGCTAGCCAGGACAGGATTGAGACAGACAGGGCTAGCCAGGACAGGATCGAGACAGACAGGACTAGCCAGGACAGGATTGAGACAGACAGGGCTAGCCAGGACAGGATTGAGACAGACAGGGCTAGCCAGGACAGAAGAGCCACTGACGGCTTACGTGTAGATAAGCACTATGTTCTCTCCTGTCTCATTTAGCCTATTGGATCCAACACCATTTACAAAGGAGGAACTTTATGGAACATCTCTATGTGCAAATAGGGAAGTACAGTTGAAGTCGGACATTTACACACACCTTAACCAAATACATTTACACATTACATTTAATCCTAGTAAAAATGCACCGTCTTAGGTCAGTTAGGATCACCACTTTATTTTAAGATTGTGAAATGTCAGAATAATAGTAGAGAATTATTTATTTCAGCTTTTATTTATTTCGTCACATTCTCAGTGGGTCAGAAGTTTACATACACTCAATTAGTATTTGGTAGCATTGCCTTTAAATTGTTTAACTTGGGGCAAATGTTTCGGGTAGCCTTCCACAAGCTTCCCTCAATAAATTGGGTGAATTTTGGCCCATTCCTCCTGACAAAGCTGGTGTCACGGAGTCAGGTTTGTAGGCCTCCTTGCTCGCACACGCTTTTTCAGTTCTGCCCACACATTTTCTATGGGATTGAGGTCAGGGCTTTGTGATGGCCACTCCAATACCTTGACCTTGTTGTCCTTAAGCCATTTTACAACAACTTTGGATGTATGCTTGGGGTCATTGTCCATTTGGAAGACCCATTTGTGACCAAGCTTTAACTTCCTGACTGATGTTTTGAGATGTTGCTTCAATATATCCACATATTTTCCTCCCTCATGATGCCATCTATTTTGTGAAGTGTACCAGGACCCTCCTGCAGCAAAGCATCCCTACAACATGATGCTTCCACCCCTGTGCTTCACGGTTGGGATGATGTTCTTCAGCTTGCAAGCATCCCCCTTTTTCCCCCAAACATAACAAAGGTCATTATGGCCAAACAGTTCTATTTTTGTTTCACCAGACCAGAGAAAATTCCTCAAAAAAGTATGATCTTTGTCCCCATGTACAGTTGCAAACCGTAGTCAAGCTTTTTTTATGGCGGTTTTGGAGCAGTGGCTTCTTCCTTGCTGAGCAGCCTTTCAGGTTATGTCGATATAGGACTCGTTTTACTGTGGATATAGATACTTTTGTACCTGTTTCCTCCATTATCTTCACAAGGTCCTTTGCTGTTGTTCTGGGGATTGATTTGCACTTTTCGCACCAAAGTACGTTCATCTCTAGGAGACAGAACACGTCTCCTTCCTTAGCGGTATGACGTCTGCGTGGTCCCATGGTGTTTATACTTGTGTACTATCGTTTGTACAGATGAACGTGGTACCTTCAGGCATTTGGGAATTGCTCCCAAGGATGAACCAGACTTGTGGAGGTCTACAATTTTGTTTCTGAGGTCTTGGCTGATTTCTTTTGATTTTCCCATGATGTCAAGGAAAGAGGCACTGAGTTTGAAGGTAGGCCTTGAAATACATCTACAGGTACACCTCCAATTGACTCAAATATCAATTAGCCTATCAGAAGCTTCTAAAGCTATTACATCATTTTCTGGAATTTTCCAAGCTGTTTAAAGGGACAGTAAACTTCTGACCCACTGGAATTGTGATACAGTGAATGTGTGAAATAATCTGTCTGTAAACAATTGTTGGAAAAGGTAGATGTCCTAACCGACTTGTCAAAACTATAGTTTGTTAACAAGAACCTTGTGAGGTGGTTGAAAAACGAGTTTTAATGACTCCAACCTAAGTGTATGTAAACTACCGACTTCAACTTAATTAAAATCGAGCACACCGCCATGCAATCTCCATAGACAAACATTGTCAGCAGACTGGCCTTACTGAAGAGCTCAGTGACTTTCAACATGGTACTGCCATAGGCTGCCACCTTTCCAACAGTTCGAACTTCAAATGTAAATAAGGTCGCTGAGCTGTAAATCTTCTATCTACAATAGGAGACACTCCAACTTCAAGAGTCAGGCTAGGCTACATAAAGTCAGGCTAGGTTACATAGAGTCAGGCTAGGCTACATAGAGTCAGGCTAGGCTACATAGTCAAGCTAGGCTACATAGAGTCAGGCTAGGCTACATAGAGTCAGGCTAGGTTACATAGCTCCGTGCGCTAGCTTCGTCCCCATCTCTTGTCAAACGCGCCTTTGTATTTTGGTACTGCTGAGGATCCAGCCCATGGAAATACAGCAGCATTCAGCTGTATCTTTACGTCCTCCGCTTCATATGCATCTTCTCTGAAGTGCTTGCTCCACACAGCGATGCAACGTTGGCAGCAGAGAGTTTGCATCGTCTGCAACTCTTTGTAACTTTTTCCCAAAAAACTGCGTGCTCTTGTTGCCATCTCTTGTTCCACTTTACATATCTAACTTTACCTGCAACAGGCCTGTCAACTTTCCACCAGCTCCTTCTTCCTGCAAATAAACTGTGACATCAAGCACCATATAAGGGCATATCGTGAGCAGGGTTTCCCCCATGAAGGTGCTCATGCCCCTGCTGTGGCAGTCGGCTACATAAAATAATGATATAAAATAATCGCAAATGTTTTAGTTGAGAAAAAAGAAGTAAAACTTTACTGACTCAAAACCGATAGTACTTCTGATAAAAAATCCCTAATTCAGCTCTAGGCGTTCAATAAAACAATCATACATTCACTGAAATCGGAGCAGAGTGAGGCTTGCATCCAGCAACTTCACGAGTCATGTGACCTGTTGTTGCAGCTGTCTCAGATCTGCACTCCATGGAGAGAGAGGGCAAACACCACTGAACTAGCTTCAATGTATGGAATCACTTGGGAGTTTCTGGATTTTAGGAACACTTCTCGTTTAAATCACATTGTTCTACATATAGCGATAAAAACAAACACAAACACCCTCATACCACACTGACACACACACACACACACACACACACACACACACACACACACACACACACACACACACACACACACACACACACACACACACACACACACACACACACACACACACACACACACACACACAGTGTGTCAGGGCAGAGCAGCATGCTCAATACATTGATCAGGCTACATGAGGAAAAGGCGTATCGGAGAACACAAAGCAGAGTAGAACAGAGCGGGCTGAACGGAGAGGGGGTCGGGGGGCAGGAATAGTTACCATCTAAATCATATTCACATTCCACATGGAAACGGAATTCCAAATGATATCTCCAAGACGGGAAACATGCTGACCTAATTAGGCCCCAGGAGTATCCAGTTTTTGAACTCCTTTTTCCAACGTTTTCTTTCCTTATCATCAGAGGAGAACCTGGTGGAAAAATTCCACCAACAAAGAGAATGGAATAGTATTAAAGATTCAGAGGGAATGATGCGCCAGAGGGTGAATTGTTTTCTTCTCATTAACAACCAAGCTCTATCTTGCTTCTTTATTGTGGACAAGGTACAGCTGAACACAAAATGCACACATTGTTTATCCTGTGATGTAAAACAACAACTAAAGAATATAATATACATGTATTTCATACTGATGTGTGTGCTCCCTACATGTAATTGCTGTGAGCATTTTTTAAATCAAATGAAAATCAAAGTTTACTGGTCGCGTACACAGATTTGCAGGTGTTATAGCAAAGAAAGAAATAACACAAAAAATATGTACTTCAAAGTTTTCTAGGAGCTAGAAAAAGGGCTGTGCCACCTTGTCAGATATTCACCATCTGTTCATCAAACAGAAAATCATCAAAGAAATGTAGAATAAAGTTATGTTCTGTTTTGCTCTGTGTGTGTGTGTGTGTGTGTGTGTGTGTGTGTGTGTGTGTGTGTGTGTGTGTGTGTGTGTGTGTGTGTGTGTGTGTGTGTGTGTGTGTGTGTGTGTGTGTGTGTGTGTGTGTGTGTGTGTGTGTGAAATCGGCCCTAATTAATCGGCCATTCCGATTAATCGGTCGACTTCTAGTGTGTAACCACGAGTGTGTGGGAATATCTCACTCAGTACTGGTGTGAATCGATGGGTGATATATTTTGCAGACACAGTGTGATTTCAAGGGCGGAATCCTTTTTCCCATGATAAACCCATTAGATTGGAAAGCTGCCACGGTCATCCCCCTCTTCAAAAGGGGAGACACTCTACACCCAAACTGTTACAGACCTCTCTCCTATCTATCATACCCTGCCATTCTAAAGTCTTCGAAAGCCAAGTTAACAAACAGATCACCGACCATTTAGAATCCCACCGTACCTTCTCCACTATGTAATCTGGTTTCAGAGCTGGTCATGGGTGCACCTCAGCCATGCTCAGGGTCCTAAACGATATAACAACCACCATCGATAAAAGACAGTACTGTGCAGCCGTCTTCATCAACCTGGCCAAGGCTTTCGACTCCGTCAATCACTGCATTCTTATCGGCAGACTCAATAGCCTTGGTTCCTCAAATGACTGCCTCGCCTGGTTCACCAATTACTTCTCAGCTAGAGTTCAGTGTATCAAATCAGAGGACCTCTGGCAGTCTCTATGGGGGTGCCACAGGGTTCAATTCTCGAGCCGACTCTTTTCTCTGTGTATATCATCGATGTCGCTCTTGTGTCGGGTGATTCCCTGATCCACCTCTACGCAGACGACACCATTCTGTATACATCTGGCCCTTCTTTGGACACTGTGTTAACAAACCTCAAATGAGATTCAATGCCATACAACACTTCTTCCGTGGCCTCCAACTGCTCTTAAATGCTAGTAAAACTAAATGCATGCTTTTCAACCGATCGCTGCTCGCACCCGCCCTCCTGCCCGACAAGCATCACTACTCTGGACGGTTCTGACTATGTGGACAACTACAAATACCTAGGTGTCTTGTTAGACTGGAAACTCTCCTTCCAGACTCACATTAAGCATCTCCAATCCAAAATTAAATATAGAATCGGCTTCCTATTTCGCAAAACAAGGCCTCCTTCACTCATGCTGCGAAACATACCCTCGTAAAAACCCTACCAATCCTTGGCTTCGGTGATGTCATTTACAAAATTGTCTCCAACACTCCACTCAGCAAATTGGATTTTGTCTGTCACAGTGACATCCGTTTTGTCACCCAAGCCCCATATACTACCGACCACTGCGACCTGTATGCTCTCGTTGGCTGTCCCTCGCTACATATTCGTCACCAAACCCACTGGCTCCAGGTCATCTATAAGTCTTTGCTAGGTAAAGCCCCGCCTTATCTCAGCTCACTGGTCACCATAGCAACACCCACCCGTTGCACGCGCTCCAGCAGGTATATTTCACTGGTCATCCCCAAAGCCAACGCCTCCTTTACTTCCAGTTCTCTGCTGCCAATGACTGGAACAAATTGCAAAAATCACTGAAGCTGGAGACTTATACCTCCCTCACTAACTTTGAGCATCAGCTGTCAGAGCAGCTTTACCCATCACAGCACCTAAACACAGCCCATCTGTAAATAGCCCACCCAATTACATCATCCCCATATTGTTATTTTTTTCTCTCTTTTGCACTCCAGTATCTCTACTTGTACATCATCATCTGCACATGTATAACTCCAGTGTTAATGCTAAATTGTAATTATTTCGCCACTATGGCCTATTTATTGTAGAGGTCGACTGATTAATCGGCATGGCCGATTTTTACAATACATTCGTTAATCTGCATTTTTGGACGCTGATTATGGCCGATTACATTTCATTCCACGAGGAAACTGCGTGGCAGGCTGACCACCTGTTACACGAGTGCAGCAAGGAGCCAAGGTAAGTTGCTAGCTAGCATTAAACGTATCTTACGAAAAACAATCAATCTTCACATAACCACTCGTTAACTACACATGGTTGATGATATTACTAGGTTAACTAGCTTGTCCTGCGTTGCATATAATCAATGCAGTGCCCGTTAATTTATCATGTTAATTTATCACAGCCTACTTCGCCAAACGAGGGAGGATTTAATTAACAAAAGCGCATTCGTGAAAAAAAGCACAATTGTTGCACAAATGTACCTAACCATAAACATCAATGCCTTTCTTAAAATCAATACACAGAACTGTATTTTTTTTTAAAACCTGCAAATTTAGTTAAAATAAATTCATGTTAACAGGCAATATTAACCAGGTGAAATTGTGTCACTTCTCTTGCGTTCATTGCACGCAGAGTCAGGGTATATGCAACAGTTTGGACCACCTTGCTTGTTTCAAACTAATTTGCCAGAATTTGACATAATTATGACATAACATTGAAGGTTATGTAATTTAACAGCAATATTTGGATTTAGGATTGCCGCCCGTTCGATAAAATACGGAACAATTCCGTATTTCACTGAAAGAATAAACGTTTTGTTTTCGAAATTATAGTTTCCGTATCTGACCATATGAATGACCAACGGCTCATATTTCTGTCTTTATTATATTATAATTAAGTCTATGATTTGATAGAGCAGTCTGACTGAGCGGTGGTAGGAGGCAGCAGGCTCCTAAGCATTCATACAAACTTTACTGCGTTTGCCAGCAGCTCTAGGAAATACTTGCTTCACAGCGCTGTTTATGACCTCAAGCCTATCAACTCCTGAGATTAGGCTGGCAATACTATAGTGCCTATAAGAACATCCAATAGTCAAAGGTATATGAAATACAAATGGTACAGATAGAAATAGTCCTATAATACCTATAATAACTACAACCTAAAACTTCTGAACTGGGAATATTGAAGAACTGGGAATATTGAACCACCAGCTTTCATATGTTCTCATGTTCTGAGCAAGGAACTTAACGTTAGCTTTTTTACATGGCACATATTGCACTTTTACTGTCTTTTGAAATTGAGAACGTTTCATTATTTATTTGAGACTAAATAGATTGTATTCATGGTTAAATAAATAAAGGTGAAAAAAATGAAAAGAAGGGAACAGCTCATTACTGTAGCTCCTCATTACTGTAGCTCCTCATTAATGTAGCTCCTCATTACTGTAGCTCCTCATTACTGTAGCTCCTCATCACTGTAGCTCCTCATTACTGTAGCTTCTCATTACTGTATTTCCTCATTACTGTAGCTCCTCATTACTGTATTTCCTCATTACTGTAGCTCCTCATTACTGAAGCTCCTCATTACTGTAGCTCCTCATCACTGTAGCTCCTCATTACTGTAGCTCCTCATTACTGTAGCTCCTCATTACTGTATTTCCTCATTACTGTAGCTCCTCATTACTGAAGCTCCTCATTACTGTAGCTCCTCATCACTGTAGCTCCTCATTACTGTAGCTCCTCATTACTGTAGCTCCTCATTACTGTAGCTCCTCATCACTGTAGCTCCTCATTACTGTAGCTCCCCATTACTGTATTTCCTCATTACTGTAGCTCCTCATTACTGTAGCTCCTCATCACTGTAGCTCCTCATTACTGTAGCTCCTCATTTTTGTAGCTCCTCATTATTGTAGCTCCTCGTCACTGTAGCTCCTCGTCACTGTAGCCCCTCGTCACTGTAGCCCCTCATGACCGTACCTCCTCATTATCATAGCTCCTCATTACCATAGCTCCTCATTACCGTAGCTCCTCATCACTGTACCTCCTCATTACCGTAGCTCCTCGTAACTGTAGCTCCTCATTACTGTAGCCCCTCATTACCATACCTCCTCATTACCGTAGCTCCTCGTTACCGTAGCTCCTTGTCACTGTAGCTCCTCATTACTGTAGCCCCTCATTAACATACCTCCTCATTACCGTAGCTCCTCATTACCGTAGCTCCTCATCACTGTAGCTCCTCATTACCGTAGCTCCTCATCACTGTACCTCCTCATTACCGTAGCTCCTCGTAACTGTAGCTCCTCATTACTGTAGCTCCTCATTACTGTAGCTCCTCGTCACTGTAGCCCCTCGTCACTGTAGCCCCTCATGACCGTACCTCCTCATTATCGTAGCTCCTCATTACCATAGCTCCTCATCACTGTACCTCCTCATTACCGTAGCTCCTTGTAACTGTAGCTCCTCATTACTGTAGCCCCTCATTACCATACCTCCTCATTACCGTAGCTCCTCGTTACCGTAGCTCCTTGTCACTGTAGCTCCTCATTACTGTAGCCCCTCATTAACATACCTCCTCATTACCGTAGCTCCTCATTACCGTAGCTCCTCATCACTGTAGCTCCTCATTACCGTAGCTCCTCATTACCGTACCTCCTCATTACCGTAGCTCCTCATTACCGTAGCTCCTCAATACCGTACCGCCTCATTACCGTAGATCCTCATCACTGTCGCTCCTCATTACCGTAGCCCCTCATTACCGTACCTCCTCATTACTGTAGCTCCTCATTACTGTAGCTCCTCATTACTGTGGCTCCTCATTACCATAGCTCCTCATCACTGTAGCTCCTCATTACCGTAGCTCCTCATTACTGTAGCTCCTCATTACCATACCTCCTCATTACCGTAGCTCCTCGTTACCGTAGTGCCTCGTCACTGTAGCTCCTCATTACCGTACCTCCTCATTACCGTAGCCCCTCATTACCGTAGCCCCTCATTACTGTAGCTCCTCATTACCGTACCTCCTCATTACCGTAGCCCCTCATTACTGTAGCTCCTCATTACCGTACCTCCTCATTACCGTAGCCCCTCATTACTGTAGCTCCTCATTACCGTAGCGGCTACGTGTTCTACATACTGCATACAGACAACTACAGCACTGGATCTTCCAGTTCAGATAAACCCAAACATTCACAATATTGTGATTGACCAAAGGCTGACGTTTCAGAAAACTGAAAAGCTGTGTTGATATGGACCAGTATGAGTAACTGGACTGAGAGGAGTGAGGAGTCCGTTCTGAAGAGGTCTTCATCCCAACATCTGAGTGATGTTTTGATCACTGATCAGGTTTGAACATCTGAATCAACTCTGTCTGATGAATCAACTCTGTCTGATGAATCAGCTCTGTCTGATGAATCAGCTCTGTCTGATGAATCAACTCTATCTGATGAATCAACTCTGTCTGATGAATCAGCTCTGTCTGATGAATCAGCTCTGTCTGATGAATCAACTCTGTCTGATGAATCAACTCTGTCTGATGAATCAACTCTGTCTGATGAATCAGCTCTGTCTGATGAATCAACTCTATCTGATGAATCAACTCTATCTGATGAATCAACTCTGTCTGATGAATCAACTCTGTCTGATGAATCAGCTCTGTCTGATGAATCAACTCTGTCTGATGAATCAACTCTATCTGATGAATCAACTCTGTCTGATGAATCAACTCTATCTGATGAATCAGCTCTGTCTGATGAATCAACTCTGTCTGATGAATCAACTCTGTCTGATGAATCAACTCTGTCTGATGAATCAGCTCTGTCTGATGAATCAACTCTGTCTGATGAATCAACTCTGTCTGATGAATCAACTCTGTCTGATGAATCAGCTCTGTCTGATGAATCAACTCTGTCTGATGAATCAACTCTGTCTGATGAATCAGCTCTGTCTGATGAATCAACTCTGTCTGATGAATCAACTCTGTCTGATGAATCAACTCTGTCTGATGAATCAACTCTATCTGATGAATCAACTCTGTCTGATGAATCAACTCTATCTGATGAATCAACTCTGTCTGATGAATCAGCTCTGTCTGATGAATCAGCTCTGTCTGATGAATCAACTCTGTCTGATGAATCAGCTCTGTCTGATGAATCAGCTCTGTCTGATGAATCAACTCTGTCTGATGAATCAGCTCTGTCTGATGAATCAACTCTATCTGATGAATCAACTCTGTCTGATGAATCAGCTCTGTCTGATGAATCAACTCTATCTGATGAATCAACTCTATCTGATGAATCAGCTCTGTCTGATGAATCAACTCTATCTGATGAATCAGCTCTGTCTGATGAATCAACTCTGTCTGATGAATCAAGACATCAACTCTGTCTGATGATTCACCTCTGTCTGATGAATCAACTCTGTCTGATGAATCAACTCAACACAAAGACATGCCTGTCTATTAGACTCTGGGTTTATTTTCTCTCTATAAGGGTAAGTGATGCTGGCCTCCTGTTGATGTCACAGAGAATGAGAGAGAGAGAGAGAGAGAGAGAGAAGCAAGCTGGTCCTGGGGCTCTGTTCACAAACACAAACAGACCCCACAGAGCCCCAGGACAGCAACACAATTTGACCCAACCAAATCATGAGAAAACAAAAAGATAATTACTTAATACATTGGAAAGAATTAACAAAAAAACACAGCCGCGGTAGGCAGACATGGCTCTCAAGAGAAGACAGGCTATGTGCACAATGCCCACAAAATGGGGTGGAAACTGAGCTGCACTTCCTAACCTCCTGCCAAATATATGACCATATTAGAGAGACATATTTCCCTCAAATTACACAGACCCACAAAGACCCCAATTTTGATAAAATCCCATATCTATTGGGTGAAAAACCACAGTGTGCCATCACAGCAGCAAGATTTGTGACCTGTTGAAACAAGAAATGGGCAAACAGTGAAGAACAAACTCCATTGTAAATACAACCCATATTTATGCTTATTTATTTTCCCTTTTTTACTTTAAGCATTTGCACATTGTTACAACACTGTATTTAGACATAATATGACATTTGTAATGTCTATATTCTTTTGGAACTTCTGTGTAATGTTTACTGTTAATTTTGAATGTAAATTTCACTTTTGTTTATTATCTACTTCACATGCTTTGGCAATGTTAACATATGTTTCCCATGCAAATTAAGCCCTTAAATCGAACTGAAATTGAATTGAGCGAGAGAGAAAGAGCGAGAGAAAGAGAGAGAATGAGAGAGAGAGAGAGTGAGAGAGAGAAAGAAAGAGAGAGAAAGAGAGGGCGTGAGAGAGAGAGAGAGAGAGAGAGAGAGAGAGAGAGAGAGAGAGAGAGAGAGAGAGAGAGAGAGAGAGAGAGAAAGACATGGAGAGAGCGAGAGTGAAAGACAGGGAGAGAGAGAGAGAGAGAGAGAGAGAGAGAGAGAGAGAGAGAGAGAGAGAGAGAGAGAGAGAGAGACAGGGGGAGAGAGAGAGAGAGAGAGAGAGAGAGAGAGAGAGAGAGAGAGAGAGAGAGAGAGAGAGAGACAGGGAGAGAGTGGGAGAGAGCGAGAGAAAGAGAGATAGAGAGAAAGTGAGACAGGGAGAGCTTTGAAACGCAAGGGGTCAGGGGTCATGGTGCTGCATGAGAGCCCAGCCGCCCTGATAACAGAAACCCATCTTGTGTGATAATGTCAGAGAGGCCCCATGGAAGGGGACAAGAGCTGAGTTTATCACTGCCCCCAACCATGCATTTCATGCACACCGACACACACACACCTACTCCTACACACACCTACACCTACACACACACACACACACACACACACACACACACACACACACACACACACACACACACACACACACACACACACACACACACACACACACACACACACACACACACACACACACACACACACACACACACACACACACACACACGTTCACCTATAATATGAAATGTGTGCCACAGAATGCGTATTAGAGGTAACATGGTGGTGCACCCTCGCTCCTGCTGCCTAGTGGTGATTGTAAAGGAGATTGGATCCTAAAGTCCTAAACCTCCACCAGTCCCAGGTGACTGACAGGCTTAAATCAGAGAGGATGTAGATAGCAGTCGATTCAGATCTGGGACGCTGAAATTGAGGTGCAGAGGGCAGCAGGGACGACGCCAGAGAGGAATGAGGGTTTTTTATTATAAAAACCAGGCGTCAAATGTCTGATGTCAATGTGCTGGAGGCACAGAGGCACTGTGGATCAGTCATATACAACATCAGTCATCTGCTTGACACCTCCCTCCCTTCTCTAGTACATTCTGCATTGTTCTCATTCCCAGACCTTGTTTTTCTCAACGCTCAAACAACAATGTACACTGAGTATACAAAACATTAAGAACACCTGCTCTTTCCATGACATAGACTGACCAGGGGAATCCAACTGAAAGCTACGATTCCTTATTGATGTAATTTGTTAAATCCACTTCCATCAGTGTAGATGAAGGGAATGAGGCAGGTTAAAGAAGGATGTTTAAGCCTTCAGACAATTGAGACATGGATTGGGTGTGTCTGCCATTCAGAGGGGGAATGGCCAAGACAAAAGTTTAAAGTGCCTTTGAACAGGGTATGGTAGTAGGTGCCGGTTGGCGCACCGGTTTGTGTCAAGAATTGCAACGCTGCTGTGTTTTTTACGCTCATGTTCCACCACCCAAAGGACATCCAGCTAACTGCACACAACTGTGGGAAGCATTGTAGTCAACATGGGCCAGCATCCCTGTGGAATGCTTTCAACACCTTGTAGAGTCCATGTCCCGACGAATTGAGGCTGTTCTGGAGGGCAAAAGGGTGCAAATCAATTTTAGGTTGGTGTTCCTAATGTCTGGTATGCTCAGTGGGAACATACATAACTTTGCATAACGAGGAAACTAATATACACTGACCGTACAATCAGCTTTAGTCAAGAACCACATCCTACTGCTGGCTTGTTTCTGAAGCTAAGCAGGGTTGGTCCTGGTCAGTCCCTGGATGGGAGACCAGATGCTGCTGGAAGTGGTGTTAGAGGGCCAGTAGAAGGCACCCTTTACTCTGACCTAAAAAAAATATCCCAGTGCCCCAGGGCAGTGATTGGGGACATTGCCCTGTGTAGGGTGTTGTCTTTTGGGTGGGATGTTAAATGGGTGTCCTGACTCTCTGTGGTCATTAAAGATCCCATCGTAAGAGTAGGGGTGTTAACCCTGGTGTCCTGGCTCATCACGGGCCCCTAATCATCCCCAGCTTCTAACTGGCTCATTCCTCTCCCCTGTAACTATTCCCCAGGTCGTTGCTGTAAATGAGAATGTGTTCTCAGTCAACTTAACTGGTAAAATAAGGTTAAAAAACAAGCTGTCAGAGAACATGGACAGAGAACAAAGTAAAAGACTGGTCCCATGCTGCCGTGTACAGTGTCCAAAGCTCAGACAGACTACATGCTGTAAAGTGCGTCATGGTTGGGAGGGACCTAAAACTGCTGCTGTAACTCTGCCCAGAGCAAGTTGCATAAGAGTAAATCCATCTGAATGTAATCCCTTTCTGACCCCACCCCTTGGAATGTTTCCTAATGGTGGTGTAAGTGGGGAGTTTCCTATCCACCCTTCCATGTCCTGTAGCCTAAGTATACTTGCAGCACTAAGTGGCTTTGACAGGCCTGGTAATCCTATGTTGTGTCCACACACAGCCATAAATCTCTCTGAGGACCAATAATAAACCAACCAACCTGCCACTTCATTTGACACCGGTCTCTCTCTCACTCTCTCAGAATATCTAGACTGAACTGAATTCTCTACTGCTGAAGCTCTGAGGAGATCTGGTCACACTGTGTCTCTCTGATTGGCCGGATCACATACTGTCTCTCTGATTGGCCGGATCGCACACTGCTCTGTCATTTCACCATGGACACCAGTAGCTCCCACATGACATCATCACAGAGTATGCTGTCAAGGTAGAATCCGAGGCCAGTTTAGTCACACACAACAAACACCTGTCCATCAAAAGAGGCCCCCTGTAGTGTTCCATTTCTGTCCTGTTCTGTTCAGAGCATCTCATTGGGTAGAGAGGTTTTCAGGAAATGTATTTATTCCTGGTCCAATTCCCTTTGAAGATCAGCAATCTGAGACCATAAAGAGGCCACATCATTACATCTACATCCTCCAACCATCTCAATAACATTTGGATCCCAAGGTTGATCTCAAAATATCATCAGAGATTTCATGCAGCCATCTCCTGGTGTTGTTGTGAAAGGCCAGAGGCAGGTGGTCATTAGAATATGCTCTGAAACATCACTCCACCCTCATGGCGATGCAAATGCTCTTTTGTCACAAAATAGATGGATCCTATGCTAATGGAGACAATAAAAACTGCAGAATATCTAAATATATAAATCATCCAAACTGTTCCTCCCCCTGTCTCCTCCTCCACTGTACCAGGGCCAGAATTATTTCTTTGGAAATAATGAATGTGCCCCCGGGGCTGCTGAAATATATCTTTTCATAAATAAATCGGGGAGACCTGGGGCCCGGGTCTGTTTGTCTTGGCACAGGCAGCTTACTGCAGCTCAGTTTTTAACAGGCAGCCCCCCAGACCCCAGCTCAGCCCCCAGACCCCAGCTCGGCCCCCCAGTCCCCAGCTCAGCCTCCCAGACCCCAGCTCAGCCCCCCAGACCACAGCTCAGCTACCCAGACCCCAGCTCAGCCCCCCAGTCCCCAGCTCAGCCCCCCAGACCCCAGCTCAGCCCCCAGTCCCCAGCTCAGCCTCCCAGACCCCAGCTCAGCCCCCCAGACCACAGCTCAGCTACCCAGACCCCAGCTCAGCCACCCAGACCCCAGCTCATCCCCCAGCCACCTAGACCCCAGCTTAGCCGTTTTAGGACCACTATATATTTTACTTCTTGGGGATGTCATTCAAAAACATAATGTTAACTTTCACTGCTATGTGGATGACACACGGCTGTACATTTCAATGAAACATGGTGAAGCCCCAGAATTGCCTTCGCTAGAAGCATGTGTTTCAGACATAAGGAAGTGGATGGCTGCAAACGTTCTACTTTTAAACTCGGACAAAACAGAGATGCTTGTTCTAGGTCCCAAGAAACAAATAGATCTTCTGTTGAATCTGACAATTAATCTTAATGATTGTACAGTCGTCTCAAAAAAAAACTGTGAAGGGCCTCTGCGTTACTCTGGACCCTGATCTCTCTTTTGAAGAACATATCAAGACCATTTCAAGGACAGCTTTTTTCCATCTATGTAACATTGCAAAAATCAGAAACTTTCTGTCCAAAAATGATGCAGAAAAATTAATCCATGCTTTTGTCACTTCTAGGTTAGACTACTGCAATGCTCCACTTTCCGGCTACCTGGATAAAGCACTAAATAAACTTCAGTTAGTGCTAAATACGGCTGCTAGAATCCTGACTAGAACCAAAAAATGTGATTAAATTACTCCAGTGCTAGCCTCTCTACACTGGCTTCCTGTCAAGGCAAGGGCTGATTTCAAGGTTTTACTGCTAACCTACAAAGCAAAACTAACCTACAAAGCATTACATGGGCTTATCTCTCTGATTTGGTCCTGCCGTACATACCTACACGTATGCTACGGTCACAAGACGCAGGCCTCCTAATTGTCCCTGGAATTTCTAAGCAAACAGCTGGAGGCAGGGCTTTCTCCTATAGAGCTCCATTTTAATGGAACGGTCTGCCTACCCATGTAAGAGACGCAAACTCGGTCTCAACCTTTAAGTCTTCACTGAAGACTCATCTCTTCAGTGGGTCATATGATTGAGTGTAGTATGGCCCAGGAGTGGGAAGGTGAATGGAAAGGCTCTGGAGCAACAAACCGCCCTTGCTGTCTCTGCCTGGCCGGTTCCCCTCTTTCCACTGGGATTCTCTGCCTCTAACCCTATTACAGGGGCTGAGTCACTGGCTTACTGGGGCTCTTTCATACCGTCCCTGGGAGGGGTGCATCACTTGAGTGGGTTGAGTCACTGATGTGATCTTCCTGTCTGGGTTGGCGCCCCCCGGTTGTGCCATGGCAGAGATCTTTGTGGGCTATACTCGGCCTTGTCTCAGGATGGTAAGTTGATGGTTGAAGATATCCCTCTAGTGGTGTGGGGGCTGTGCTTTGGCACAGGGTGGGGTTATATCCTTCCTGTTTGGCCCTGTCCGGGGGTGTCCTCGGATGGGGCCACAGTGTCTCCTGACCCCTCCTGTCTCAGCCTCCAGTATTTATGCTGCAGTAGTTTATGTGTCAGGGGGCTAGGGTCAGTTTGTTATATCTGGAGTACTTCTCCTGTCCTATTCGGTGTCCTGTGTGAATTTAAGTGTGCTCTCTCTAATTCTCTCTTTCTCTCTTTCTTTCGGAGGACCTGAGCCCTAGGATCATGCCTCAGGACTACCTGACGTGATGACTCCTTGCTGTACCCAGTCCACCTGGCCGTGCTGCTGCTCCAGTTTCAACTGTTCTGCCTTATTATTATTGGACCATGCTGGTCATCTATGAACATTTGAACATCTTGGCCATGTTCTGTTATAATCTCCACCCGGCACAGCCAGAAGAGGACTGGCCACCCCACATAGCCTGGTTCCTCTCTAGGTTTCTTCCTAGGCTTTGGCCTTTCTAGGGAGTTTTTCCTAGCCACCGTGCTTCTACACCTGCATTGCTTGCTGTTTGGGGTTTTAGGCTGGGTTTCTGTACAGCACTTTAAGATAACAACTGATGTACGAAGGGCTATATAAATACATTTGATTCGAATTGTGCACTGCCCTATGGGACTCCCAATCACTGCCGGGTTTGATATAGCCTGTGATTGAACCGGGTCTGTAGTGACACCTCTAGCACTGAGATGCAGTGCCTTAGACCGATGCACCACTCAGGAGCCTTAAATAATACCATTCCATTTACACCACTTCAGATATTATTATGAACTATCCTCCCCTCACCAGCCTCCTGTGATTTACAGACTAGGGCTGCAGTAGTTTACCAATGTAACCGAGATCTTCCGTTACTTGGTAATTAAGAATACTTTTTAAAAAATGCATTCGTATAGTATTCATTTGTTATATCTGTGTCCATACGGTTCACGAGTTTCTAGTAGATAGACCAGACGGTTCATGAGTTTCTAGTAGATAGACCAGACGGTTCATGAGTTTCTAGTAGATAGACCAGACGGTTCATGAGTTTCTAGTAGTTAGACCAGACGGTTCATGAGTTTCTAGTAGATAGACCAGACGGTTCATGA
The DNA here is from genome assembly GCF_023373465.1 of Oncorhynchus keta. Classification (NCBI taxonomy): domain Eukaryota; kingdom Metazoa; phylum Chordata; class Actinopteri; order Salmoniformes; family Salmonidae; genus Oncorhynchus; species Oncorhynchus keta. Next base: position 11,580,348 of record NC_068431.1, read on the forward strand.
GTTTCTAGTAGATAGACCAGATGGTTCATGAGTTTCTAGTAGTTAGACCAGACGGTTCATGAGTTTCTAGTAGATAGACCAGACGGTTCATGAGTTTCTAGTAGATAGACCAGAAGGTTCATGAGTTTCTAGTAGATAGACCAGATGGTTCATGAGTTTCTAGTAGATAGACCAGACGGTTCATGAGTTTCTAGTAGATAGACCAGATGGTTCATGAGTTTCTAGTAGATAGACCAGACGGTTCATGAGTTTCTAGATAGACCAGTAGTTAGACCAGACGGTTCATGAGTTTCTAGTAGATAGACCAGACGGTTCATGAGTTTCTAGTAGATAGACCAGACGGTTCATGAGTTTCTAGTAGATAGACCAGACGGTTCATGAGTTTCTAGTAGATAGACCAGATGGTTCATGAGTTTCTAGTAGATAGACCAGACGGTTCATGAGTTTCTAGTAGATAGACCAGACGGTTCATGAGTTTCTAGTTTCTAGATAGACCAGACGGTTCATGAGTTTCTAGTAGATAGACCAGACGGTTTCATGAGTTTCTAGTAGATAGACCAGACGGTTCATGAGTTTCTAGTAGATAGACCAGATGGTTCATGAGTTTCTAGTAGATAGACCAGACGGTTCATGAGTTTCTAGTAGATAGACCAGATGGTTCATGAGTTTCTAGTAGATAGACCAGATGGTTCATGAGTTTCTAGTAGATAGACCAGACGGTTCATGAGTAGATTCATGAGTTTCTAGTAGATAGACCAGATGGTTCATGAGTTTCTAGTAGATAGACCAGATGGTTCATGAGTTTCTAGTAGATAGACCAGATGGTTCATGAGTTTCTAGTAGATAGACCAGATGGTTCATGAGTTTCTAGTAGATAGACCAGATGGTTCATGAGTTTCTAGTAGATAGACCAGATGGTTCATGAGTTTCTAGTAGATAGACCAGATGGTTCATGAGTTTCTAGTAGATAGACCATACAGTTCAAGAGAAAATAGCCGAATTAATGAAAAAAAGCAACTAATAAACAATGGTATTATTTACAATTAACTCTGCAACTCTTCCAACGATTGACCTTCACAGCTGCCACCAGTTTGACACCGAAACATTGACAACAAATACATACTGACATAGTAAATTAAATAAATCAATGACATTTCATGCTGAAACCCTCATTAAACACCAATAGTAGTCACTAAGTTGATGGTTTATATTCAGAATAATGTTTTATAGCTTTGTCATTTAATTTATTTTTAAATATTAAATTATTTCATATATTTTCCATGTGATAAGGCCACACAGAGGGCCAAACTGTCACGTGTACTCCCTCTCTGGCCTCTAGGTCAACAGGCTGCTCGTTATGGGCCAGACTGTCACGTGTTCTCCCTCTCTGGCCTCTAGGTCAACAGGCTGCTCGTTATGGGCCAGACTGTCACGTGTTCTCCCTCTCTGGCCTCTAGGTCAACAGGCTGCTCGTTATGGGCCACACCTGTCACCATCGTTACGCACATCAGCGCATTATGACAGTCACCTGGACTCCATCACCTCCTTGATTACCTGCCCTATATATGTCACTCCCTGTGGTTCCTTCCCTATATATGTCACTCCCTTTGGTTCCTGCCCTATACATGTCACTCCCTTTGGTTCCTTCCCTATACATGCCACTCCCTTTGGTTCCTTCCCCCTGCAGTTCCTTCCCTATATTGTCACTCCCTTTGGTTCCTTCCCTATGTCTCCCTTTGGTTCCTTCCCTTTGTGGTTCCCTTTGTTCTGTATCCCTATGTTCCTTCCCTATTTATTGTTTAAATGATGCACTCCCTTTGAACTTCCTTCCCTAATATGTCAGCGCCACGTTGGTTCACCCTAGATACTCACAGACAACTGTGTTTACCTTCCCAAATGCCACTTGTGATTCCTTACATAAAATCCTTTGGTTCCTTCCCTAAGATACCAACATTCTTCCCTAGTTTACTGGTACACTTCAGTTTCCTTGTAGGCACCTATGTTCCTTCCCTATAAACATTCTCCCTTTGATTCCTTCCCTATGATGTCACTCCCTTTGGTTCCTTCCCTATATGTGATGAACTCCCTTTGGTTCCTTCCAGAATGCCATTCCCTGTTCCTTCCCTATATATGCCACTCCCTTTGGTTCCTTCCCTATATATGTCACTCCTTTGATTCCTTCCCTATATATGTCACTGATTTGGTTCCTTCCCTGATATATGTCACTCCCTGTGGTTCCTTCCCTATGGGGTCAGGTTCCTTCCCTATATATGTCACGTCCCTTTGGTTCCTTCCCTATAGAGACATCCCTTTGAGTTCCTTCCCTATATATGTCACTCCTTTGGTTCCTTCCCTATATATGTCACTACTTTGGTTCCTTCCCTAATAGTCACTCCCTTTGGTTCTTCCCAGCAGTCACTCCTTTGATTCCTTCCCACTGACTCCCCATTCCTTCCCTGTGTCTTTTGATTCCTTCCCTATATATAGCAGACCCTTTGATTCCTTCCCTATATATGTCACTGGCTTTGGTTCCTTCCCTATGGGGATTCCTTTGGTTCCTTCCCTATATATCCACTCCCTTTGGTTCCTTCCCTATATATGTCAGAACAGGAGAGGAGATTCCTTCCCTATATATAAGGAAGGACTCCCTGAGGTTCCTTCCCTATATAGAGGAGTCACTCCCTTTGGTTCCTTCCTATAGGATGAGAGGATAGGTTCCTTCCCTAGAGGGGGAGAAGAGGGGGATTCCTTCCCTATGATATGAGAGGAGGTTCCTTCCCTAGGATATGAGAGGCCCTGTGGTTCCTTCCCTATATATGGTGCTCCCTTTGGTTCCTTCCCTAAATAACCCCTTTGGTTCCTACCAGTAGATGTCACTCCCTTGGTTCCTGCCCTATACATGTCACTCACCTGTGGTTCCTTCCCTATATATGTCACTCCCTTTGGTTCCTGCCCTATACATGTCACTCCCTGTGGTTCCTTCCCTATTTATGTCAAACTGGTTCCTGCCCTAATCCATCCCTTTGGTTCCTTCCCTATATATGTCACTCCCTTTGGTTCCTGCCCTATATATGAACTCCCTGTGGTTCCTTCCCTATATATGCCATCCCTTTGATTCCTTCCCTAATGGAACACCCTTTGGTTCCTTCCCTAATATGTCACTACCTTTGGTTCTGCCCTACATATGATCTTTGGTTCCTTGAGACAGCATTGTTTCTGTTTCATGTCTCTGCGTTGTTTGTGGTTCTTGTTCTGTATTATGTTTCATTTATTGTTTAAATGATGCACTCCCTGAACTTGCTTCCCGAATCCCAGCGCACACGTTACACAGAGATACTCACAGACAACTGTGTTTACCTGATGTAACCAAAAGTGCCACTTGTGATAGATTACATAAAATCCTTGAAAGATACCAACATTCTGGTAGTTTACTGGTACACTTCAGTTTACTTGTAGGCACCTATGTGTAGGTCTATAAACATTCTCCCCTGTCTGTATGACTGTGTACTGAACATCAGTATGTGAGGAACTTTTGCTGCAATGCAGAATGGCCAGCTGTTACAGTCTCAAGGCAGCCTTAGAGTCATAAATCACTGATGGGATTGACTGATGCTAGGGCTGACTGTGGGGCTGCATGGGGTCAGAGTACCAAGGCCGTGGCTGGGGCCACAGTCACAGAGACATCCAGAGCCACGGGGCTAACTCCTGCTGTCCTCTACTCTTCTACTGGAGAATAGTCTTTGGGCTCTGGGCTCCAGCAGCACTAACAGGCCTCTCACTGACTCCCCACTGCTCTGTGTCTTTAGTTAGCTGCTAGGGCCATAGCAGACAGTTTACCTCCCTTGGGTATTGGCTGTGGATGCTG
>NC_068431.1:11589212-11651712 GCF_023373465.1 Oncorhynchus keta
AGGGAGGATAGAGGGGGAGAGGGAGAATAGAGAAGGGAGAGAGAGGATAGAGTGGAGAGGACTTAAATGTAAATGGAAATGAGAGGAGAGGGAGGATAGAGAGGGGAGAGGGAGGATAGAGGGGGAGAGGGAGGATAGAGAGGGGAGAGGGAGGATAGAGGGGGAGAGGGAGGATAGAGAGGGGAGAGGGAGGATAAAGGGAGGAGAGAGAGAATAGAGGGGGAGAGGGAGAATAGAGGGGGAGAGGGAGAATAGAGAGGGGAGAGGGAGGAGAGGAGAGGGAGGGTAGAGAGAGGATAGAGGGGAGAGGGAGGAGAGGAGAGGGAAGATAGAGAGGGGAGAGGGAGGATAGAGGGGGAGAGGGAGAATAGAGAGGGGAGAGGGAGGATAGAGGGGAGAGGGAGGATAGAGAGGGAGAGGGAGGAGAGGAGAGGGAGGATAGAGAGGGGAGAGGGAGGATAGAGGGGGAGAGGGAGAATAGAGAGGGGAGAGGGAGGATAGAGGGGAGAGGGAGGATAGAGAGGGAGGATAGAGGGGAGAGGGAGGATAAAGGGAGGAGAGGGAGAATAGAGGGGGAGAGTGAGAATAGAGAGGGGAGAGGGAGGATAGAGGGGAGAGGGAGGATAGAGGAGAGGGGGGATAGAGAGGGGAGAGGGAGAATAGAGAGGGGAGAGGGAGGATAGAGGGGAGAGGGAGGATAGAGAAGAGGGGAGGATAGAGAGGGGAGAGGGAGAATAAAGGGAGGAGAGGGAGAATAGAGAGGGGAGAGGGAGGATAGAGGGAGATAGAAGAGGGAGAATAGAGAGGGAGGATAGAGGGGAGAGGGAGGATAGAGAGGGGAGAGGAAGGATAGAGAGGGAAAGGGAGGATAGAGAGGGGAGAGGGAGGATAAAGGGAGGAGAGGGATAATAGAGGGGAGAGGGAGAATAGAGAGGGGAGAGGGAGGATAGAGGGGGCAGAGGGAGAATAGAGAGGGGAGAGGGAGGATAGGGAGGAGAGGGGGAGGATAGAGAGGGGAGAGGGAGGAGAGAGGGGAGAGGGAGGATAGAGGAGAGGGAGGATAGAGAGGGGAGAGGGAGAATAAAGGGAGGAGAGGGAGAATAGAGGGGGAGAGGGAGAATAGAGAGGGAGAGGGAGGATAGAGGGGGAGAGGGAGAATAGAGAGGGAGGATAGAGGGGAGAGGGAGGATAAAGGGAGGAGAGGGAGGATAGAGAGGGGAGAGGGAGAATAGAGAGGGGAGAGGGAGGATAGAGGGGAGAGGGAGGATAGAGGAGAGGGAGGATAGAGAGGGGAGAGGGAGAATAAAGGGAGGAGAGGGAGAATAGAGAGGGGAGAGGGAGGATAGAGAGGGGAGAGGGAGGATAGAGGGGGGAGAGGGAGAATAGAGAGGGAGGATAGAGGGGAGAGGGAGGATAGAGAGGGGAGAGGGAGGATAGAGAGGGGAAAGGGAGGATAGAGAGGGGAGAGGGAGGATAAAGGGAGGAGAGGGATAATAGAGGGGGAGAGGGAGAATAGAGAGGGGAGAGCGAGGATAGAGGGGGCAGAGGGAGAATAGAGAGGGGAGAGGGAGGATAGAGGGGGGAGAGGAAGGATAGAGGAGAGGGAGGATAGAGAGGGGAGAGGGAGGAGAGAGGGGAGAGGGAGGATAGAGGAGAGGCAGGATAGAGAGGGGAGAGGGAGAATAAAGGGAGGAGAGGGAGAATAGAGGGGGAGAGGGAGAATAGAGAGGGGAGAGGGAGGATAGAGGGGGGAGAGGGAGAATAGAGAGGGAGGATAGAGGGGAGAGGGAGGATAAAGGGAGGAGAGGGAGGATAGGGGGAGAGGGAGGATAGAGGGGGAGAGGGAGGATAAAGGGAGGAGAGGGAGGATAGAGGGGGGAGAGGGAGGATAGAGGGGGGAGAGGGAGAATAGAGAGGGAGGATAGAGGGGAGAGGGAGGATAAAGGGAGGAGAGGGAGGATAGAGGGAGGATAGGGAGAATAGAGAGGGGAGAGGGAGAATAGAGAGGGGAGAGGGAGGATAGAGAGGAAGGATATGGGTGGGAGCAATCTACATTTAATGAACTACAAGAGAGGGAGGCGGTCTCTCTGTCAGGAGCCCTGGTCCCCCTGGTTCCCCCTCCACCCCTCCTCTCCTCCACCCCTCCACTCTCTTCCACCCCTCTACTCCTCTGTCCCTCCACTCTCCTCCACCCCTCCACTCCTCTGTCCCTCCACTCTCCTCCACCCCTCCACTCCTCCATCCCTCCACTCTCCTCCATCCCTCCACCCCTCCTCTCCTCCACCCCTCCACTCTCTTCCACCCCTCCACTCCTCTGTCCCTCCACTCTCCTCCACCCCTCCACTCCTCTGTCCCTCCACTCTCCTCCACCCCTCCACTCTCCTCCACCCCTCCACTCCTCTGTCCCTCCACTCTCCTCCACCCCTCTGTCCCTCCACTCTCCTCCACCCCTCCACTCCTCCATCCCTCCACTCTCCTCCATCCCTCCACTCTCCTCCACCTCTCCTCTCCTCCACCCCTCCACTCTCTTCCACCCCTCCACTCCTCTGTCCCTCCACTCTCCTCCACCCCTCCACTCCTCTGTCCCTCCACTCTCCTCCACCCCTCCACTCCTCCATCCCTCCACTCTCCTCCATCCCTCCACTCTCCTCCACCCCTCCACTCCTCCGTCCCAGCCCCTTGTTCTGTTCTGCCATGCTGTTGTTAGACTAACTCAGAGTCAGGGGGTCAGGGTCAGGGGGTCTTCAGGGGAGATCCAGCCTCACTGCCATAGAGGTAATCAGTGGAAACGGGTACTGAACAGTCTCCTCCTCTTGCAGACAGACAGACAGACCGACAGACAGACAGACAGACAGACAGACAGACAGACAGACAGACAGACAGACAGACAGACAGACAGACAGACAGACATTGACTCTGTACCGGTAACCCCTGTATATAGCCTCCACGTTGACTCTGTACCGCTACCCCCTGTATATAGCCTCCACATTGACTCTGTACCGGTACCCCCTGTATATTTCCTCCACATTGACTCTGTACCGGTACCCCCTGTATATAGCCTCCATATTGACTCTGTACCGGTACCCCCTGTATATAGCCTCCACATTGACTCTGTACCGGTACCCCCTGTATATAGCCTGTATATAGCCTCCACATTGACTCTGTACCGGTACCCTGGCCAAGATAAAGCAAAGCAGTGCGACAAAAACAGCACAGAGTTAGACATGGGATAAACAAACGTACAGTCAATAACACAATCGAAAAAAGTATATATAGAGTGTGTGCAAATGAGGTAAGATAAGGGAGGTAGGCAATAAATAGGCCATAGTGGCGAAATAATTACAATTTAGCAATTAAACACTGGAGTGATAGATGTGCAGAAGATGAGTGTGCAAGTAGAAATACTGGGGTGCAAAGGAGCAATAAAAATAATAATAACAATATGGGGATGAGGTAGATAGATGGGCTATTTACAGATGGGCTATTTACAGGTGCAGTGATCTGTGAGCTGCTCTGACAGCTGGTGCTTAAAGATAGTCAGGGCAATATGGGTCGCCGGCCTCAGTGATTTATGCAATTCGTTCCAGTCATTGGCAGCAGAGAACTGGACCCGAAGTATACAGAATGGTGTCGTCTGCGTAGAGGTGGATCAGAGAATCACCAGCAGCAAGAGCGACATCATTGATATATACAGAGAAAAGAGTCAGCCCGAGAATTTAACCCTGTGGCAGAGACTGCCAGAGATCCGGACAACAGGCCCTCCGATTTGACACACTGAACTCTGTCTGAGAAGTAGTTGGTGAACCAGGCGAGGCAGTCATTTGAGAAACAAAGGCTGTTGAGTCTGCTGATAAGAATGTGGTGATTGACAGAGTCAAAAGCCTTGGCCAGGTCGATGAATACAGCTGCACAATACTGTCTTTTATCGATGGTGGTTATGATATCATTTAGGCCTTTGAGTGTGGCTGAGGTGCACCCATGACCAGCTCGGAAACCAGATTGCATGGTGGAGAAGGTACGGTGGGATTCAAAATGGTCGGTGATCTGCTTCTTAACTTGGCTTTGCTTTGGAGGGTAGGATAGATAGAGGTCTGTAGGAGTTTGGGTCTAGAGTGTCTCCCCCTTTGAAGAGGGGGATGACCATGGCAGCTTTCAATCTTTGGGGATCTCAGACGAAAGAGAGGTTGAACAGGCTAGTAATAGCGGTTGCAACAATTTCGGCTGATAATTTTAGAAAGAGAGGGTTCAGATTGTCTAGCCCTGCTGATTTGTGGGGGTCCAGATTTTGATTCAATATACGCGGGAGACCGGTACAGAGTCAATGTGGAGACTATATACGAGGGATACCGTACAGAGTCAATGTGGAGACTATATACGAGGATACCGGTACAGAGTCAATGTGGAGACTATATACGAGGGATACCGGTACAGAGTCAATGTGGAGACTATATACGAGGGATACCGGTACAGAGTCAATGTGGAGACTATATACGAGGGATACCGGTACAGAGTCAATGTGGAGACTATATACGGTACAAAGAGTCAATGTGGAGACTATATACGTATACCGGTACAAAGTCAATGTGGAGACTATATAAGTGGATACCGGTACAGAGTCAATGTGGAGACTATATACGTGGGATACCGGTACAGAGTCAATGTGGAGACTATATACAAGGGATACCAGTACAGAGTCAATGTGGAGACTATATACGAGGATACTGGTACAGAGTCAATGTGGAGACTATATACAGGGAGGTACCGGTACAGAGTCAATGTGGAGACGATATACGTGGGATACCGGTACAGAGTAAATGTGGAGACTATATACGCGGGATACCGGTACAGAGTCAATGTGGAGACTATATACGTGGGATACCGGTACAGAGTAAATGTAAATACGCCGGATACTGGTACAGAGTCAATGTGCGGGGGCACCGGTTAGATGAGGTAATGTGTACATGTAGGTAGAGTTATTAAAGTGACTATGCATAGATGATAACAACAGAGTAGCAGCAGTGTAAAATAGGGGGCAATGCAAATAGCCTGGTTAGCCATTAGGTGTTCAGGAGTCTTATGGCTTGGGGGTAGAGGCTGTTAATAAGCCTGGACCTAGACTTGGTGCTCCGGTACCACTTGCCATGTGGTAGCAGAGAGAACAGTCTATGACTGGGGTGGCTGGAGTCTTTGACAATTTTCAGGGCCTTCCTCTGACACCGCCTGGTATAGAGGTCCTGGATGGCAGGAAGCTTGGCCCCGGTGATGTACTGGGCCGTTCGTACTACCCTCTGTAGTGCCTTGCGGTCGGATGCCGAGCAATTGCCATATTAGGCAGTGATGCAACCTGATGGTGCAGCTGTAGAACCTTTTGAGGATCTGAGGACCCACGCCAAATCTTTTCAGTCTCCTGAGTAGGTTTTGTAGTGCCCTCTTCATGACTGTCTTGGTGTGCTTTGACCATGTTAGTTTGTTGGTGATGTGGACACCAAGGAACTTGAAGCTCTCAACCTGCTCCAATGCAGCCCTGTTGATGAGAATGGGGCGTGCTCTGTCCTCTTTTTCCTGTAGTACACAATCATCTCCTTTGTCTTGATCACGTTAAGAGAGGTCTCTGACCTCCTCCCTATAGGCTGTTTCGTCGTTGTCGGTGATCGGCAAACGTAATGATGTAGTTGGAGTTGTGAGCAAGGGCACTGCGTTCATCCACCTCTGGCCTGCTCGCCTCCCTACCACTGAGGAAGTACAGTTCCCGCTCAGCCCAGTCAAAACTGTTCGCTGATCTGGCCCCCAATGGTGGAACAAACTCCTCACGACGCCAGGACAGCGGAGTCAATCACCACCTTCCGGAGACACCTGAAACCCCACCTCTTTAAGGAATACCTAGGATAGGATAAGTAATCCTTCTCACCCCCCTTTTAAGATTTAGATGCACTATTGTAAAGTGACTGTTCCACTGGATGTCATAAGGTGAATGCACCAATTTGTAATCGCTCTGGATAAGAGCGTCTGCTAAATGACTTAAATGTAAATGTAAATGTGTCTGGCCATGCAGTCATGAGTGGAAAGGGAGTACAGGAGGGGACTGAGCACGCACCCCTGAGGGCCCCCTGTGTTGAGGATCAGCGTGGCGGATGTGTTGTTACCTATCCAAATTGGAGTGGGTCTAGGGTTTCTGGGATAATGGTGCTGATGTGAGCCATGGATCAACTTTTTAAAGCACTTCATGGCTACAGATGTGAGTGTCAATAGTCATTTAGGCAGGTTGCTTTAGTGTTCTTGGGCACAGGCACTGTGGTGGTCTACTTAAAACATATTAGTATTGTTAGCAATTTCTGTTAATCTTCAATAACATAAACTACAAAGCAAATCAGGGGGAGAAAAATAGGTTTATTCAGAGAGGACAAATCAAGATGGGGGCAACAGGTATCCTTGTGGTTAGAGCGTTGGACTAGTAACCGAAAGGTTGCAAGATTGAATCCCCGAGCTGACAAGGTAAAAATCTGTTGTTCTGCCCCTGAACAAGGCAGTTAACCCACTGTTCCTAGGCCATCATTGAAAATAAGGATGTGTTCTTAAGGATGTAGCAGAATACAGTTCCCTGGCAGGAACATCACTCAGCGGAGTTTCAGAGCGCCACCTATAGTTTTTGATAAAACTCAAACTGTCATTAAACTTTCATTAAAATACACATTCAAGGTAGTGAATTAAAGCTACACTCGTTGTGAATCTATCCACCAAGTCAGATTTGTAAAATGCTTTTCGGCGAAAGCATGAGAAGCTATTATCTGATAGCATGTAACACCCCAAAAGACCTGCAGGGGACGTAAACAAAATAATTAGCATAGTCGGCGCTACACAAACCGCACAAATAAAATATAAAACATTCATTACGTTTCACCATCTTCTTTGTTGGCACTCCTAGATGTCCCATAAACATCACTATTGGGTATTTTTTTCGATTAAATCGGTCCATATATAGCCTAGATATCGATCTATGAAGAGTGTGTGAACAACGAAAAAAATAGTGTTTTTTAACGTAACGTCATTTTTTAAAGTCAACGATAAACTTTCACAAAACACTTCAAAATACTTTTGTAATGCAACTTTAGTTATTAGTAAACGTTAATAAGCGATCAAATTGATCACGAGGCAAATTATATTCTATAGCTGTGCGTCTGGAAATAATGTCCGGGTAAATCTCAACCAAAATATCCGGTCGGAGACCGGAAGAACTGCTCTGCCTTGTGTCTGTTTGACCAAGAAAAAAATAGTAGGCAAATGACAAGACTGTTGACATCGTTTGGAAGCTGTAGGTATTGCAACCTCGGCTCCATTTAATGGGGGTCACTTTTAACAATTGGTTGAAGTTGAGCATGGATATATTTTTCCAGTTTCAGTGATCAGACTTTCCTGCACTTTTCGATGAAACGCACGTTCTGTTATAGTCACAGCCGTGATTTAACCCGTTTTAGAAACGTCTGAGTGTTTTCTATCAACACATACTAATCATATGCATATACTATAGTCCTGGCATGAGTAGCAGGGCGCTGAAATGTTGCGCGATTTTTAACAAAAAGCTGCAAAAATTTGCAGCTTCCTTAAGAGGTTTTAACTGACTTGCCTATTTAAATAAAGGTTAAAAAAGGTTTAAAAAATTTATGTTATGCTGGGAGTCAGATGTTCAGTCTCCCCTGTCCTCAGCTTTTCTCCTCAGAACAAAGGACAGGATGCCACTTATAACCCCCCACCCTAGCCTGGGGTTGACCAATCAGAAGTCCTTGCAGGACCACTTGGCCAATGGCCAAATAACAAGTATCCCACTCCAGACTCAATGTAAAGACCAAGGAAAACCTGGCCCACGAAGCACACATAGCTCTGAGTTCATTACTGACATCCCACAGATCCTAAACAGATGTTCAGCTGAAATCTAACTCCTATTTACAATTCACCATTGACCATTAGTACTCTAGTTTTTAGTCCTCTCAAACTCTCAAACTCTGCTTTGTGTATTTATCTTCAAAATATTCTTACAGTATTACAGACTCGGACAGGGAGAGGTTAAACATGTCAGTGAAAACACCTGCCAGTTGGTTAGCACATGCTCACAGTACACGTCCTGGTAATCCATCTGGCCATGTGGCCTGTGAATGTTGACCTGTTTAAAGGTCTTACCCACATCGGCTGTGGAGAGCGTGATCACACAGTCTTCCGGAACAGCTGGTGCTCTCATGCATGTTTCAGTGTTATTTGCCTGGAAGCGAGTATAGAAGTAGTTTAGCTCATCTGGTGACAGACAATAGACAAACATCAAATCAAATGTTATTGGTCACATGCGCCGAACACAACAGGTGTAGACTTACCAGTGAAAATGCTTACTTACGAACCCATTCACAACAGTGCAGGGTTATAAAGTAAGACAAATATTTGCTAACTATAGCTAAACATGCACAGACTCAGCAGCATTTAATGGCAGTCCTGAAGTCCATCATTTCTTAATCAATAATATCCTCTTAAAGAGGAGACAAGAAGGGATGGCATTAATATCTCTCTTAAAAACATTTTCTTTGTGAGCAGCTTGGATATTGAGGTATCTTTAATTCTGAGCACATCCATCTTGGAATACTGAGCAAACCGTAAAGGTGCTACCGTTTCTATTGTTTTACCAAGATTCCACACAATCCATAGCGTCTGACAGGTAGCATTGTCTTCATTTCACAATAGAGGTCATGGCATCTAAACTCTAGTGAGTGGTATGCAGTATGCACAGATGCTGGTGGGTTTTGGGTCGATATACTGATGCAGAAGAACAATATAGCATTGTTTAGCCATTCTTATATCACATGTCCTCTGGGACCTGGTCATGAAGCACGCTTGGGGAGTGGAGAGCTGATCTCCTTCCTCTGGACAAAGACCAGGCATGTCAACAGACTCCTGACCATCCACTACTACCACAGTCCACTTCTACCACAGTTCACCTCTACCACAGTCCACCACTACCACAGTCCACCTCTACCACAGTCCACCACTACCACAGTCCACCTCTACCACAGTCCACCTCTACCACAGTCCACCTCTACCACAGTCCACCACTACCACAGTTCACAACTACCACAGTTCACAACTACCACAGTCCACCACTACCTCAGTTCACAACTACCACAGTTCACCACTACCACAGTTCACCACTACCACAGTTCACCACTACCACAGTCCACCACTACCACAGTCCACCACTACCACAGTCCACCACTACCACAGTTCACCACTACCACAGTTCACCACTACCACAGTCCACCACTACCACAGTTCACCACTACCACAGTTCACCACTAGCTCAGTCCACCACTACCACAGTCCACCACTACCTCAGTTCACCACTACCACAGTTCACCACTAGCTCAGTTCACCACTACCACAGTCCACCACTACCACAGTCCACCACTACCACAGTTCACCACTAGCTCAGTCCACCACTACCACAGTCCACCACTACCACAGTTCACCACTAGCTCAGTCCACCACTACCACAGTCCACCACTACTCAACCCCTCAAAGGCTAACCCTGAGATTCCATTCAGGACTGACTAGGGGGGTGGAGGAGTGGAGGGGTAGTAGGAGGGACCTTTCACTGTAAAACACAGCGCATACGGAGGGTGGATGTACCGTGGTCGCTGCTCGGGTTTGTCCTTGTTTCCTCACTATTGTTTACACAAAAATCCTCTTGATAGGACAGCAGTGCCAGGGTAGAGGCTGCAGCAGCAGCAAAACAATACCCCATCGATTGCAAACAGCATAGCGAAAACAGATGTGTATTTAACAGAACCACCAAACAAGACCTTCTGTGGCTCAGTTGGTAGAGCATGGCGCTTGTAACGCCAGGGTAGTGGGTTCAATTCCACTTGGGACCACCCATACGTAGAATGTATGCACACATGACTGTAAGTCGCTTTGGATAAAAGCGTCAGCTAAATGGCATATATTATTATTATTATTATATATTAAGACAAACAAGCTGCAGGCAACAAAACAGGTTTACAGAATGACTGGAATTCTGTTGTTGGAGAATTAGACCTGATCTATTATAAAGCTGTTGGAGTGTTATTCCTGATCTATTATAAAGAGAGACCCAAAAGGAATGCAACTCAAATCTTAGAAGTACCAGGTCATACACATTAACAGGTACAGGGTACAGGGGCACTACAGGAGCACTGCAGGGCCAGAGTGGATAATATTAGGAACCAATCAGGTCACATAATGAGCCGAGTGCGTCAACCTTTATATTCTGGGCTGGTGACACTGCATGGATGCCCAAAATCCATGGAGCAAACATGTCTGCTGACCCATGTAGTTTAATCCACACACCTCCACAGAGGCACACAAACAGCCAGCCCTAAATTAGTGTCATCATAATGCAAAGGCAGACTCCCTCTGCTGCACACAAAGGGATTCCAGTGGGATTGGGAAGCTCACAAAGGCAAGCTCACAGAAGCATATGTTACCAGGATGGGGAGTCGACACACATGGGACTGCTCCACAACATATAAATATTCAGAGCATCATTCCAACTCATCCAGGCCTAATCAAACCCAGGCATCAAACACATTGGCAGCTGTGATTTTAATCCTGGGAAATGCCATACACGCTCATTCATTTCAAATCCATTTGTGCCTAATATACCAACAATACATTGGATTTTAATGTACTGCAGTTCCTTTCAGCGATAGTATTATATTGGTATGTAGCTCCAAAAAACATCCGCTCACAATTCTAGGTCAGCCAGCTCCGAGCTTTATTTATCCACCTAACCCCCGCCTCCCTCCATCTTCCTGCGTCTCTCCTTCTCTCTGTTTCCTGTGAACTCCCAGCCCATCCATAAGGCAGAAGGCTCATTTGAGTGTACAGCATTCGTCACAACAGCCTTGCAATGTTACCTCCTCTGGCCCAAAAGTAGAGAGAGAGATGTGACTCCTGTCTCATTATGTCTCTACCCGACTACTTACTGCTCACACTGAATAGGAAATTAGTTGCCTGTCTTGGTCCTGGGCTGGGCCATAAAACCCAAGAGGATGGTGACAGAAACACTGCATGATGTTCCTCGTGAGTTATACTGAACTTACTGTACATTCTAGATGTTTACTGAATGTTCCTTTCAAACAATATTTTAAACAGGCCTTTTATCTACAGGCACAGATACAGGAAGACTCGTAGTATTTGCTCATCATAAATCATGAACCAATCCAGTGGCAACCGGTCATTCAGAGCCCCACCTGTTTAGCAAAATATATATATGTATATTTGTGTGCCTGTTTTGAATATCACATATCAGGTTGCAAACAATGATGTAAAAAATAATAATAATTGGTTTAATGAAGCCACATACAAACATGATGTATTTCTTGTTTTCTAGAGTAAGGCAGCTCCAAAATGCAGGTGTTTCAGTCTAGCTCAGTGCTTTCTGTGGTGGTGGGCCAGCCAGCGGAATATATGGAGTGTGGGGGTTGGTAATGGTCTCTAGTTGCACTGTGATTGGCTCAGTGTTCTGTCACTCATGGGGACACTACGTCACCGCAAAATCTAAGGGGAGAGCTCGAAAATTCAAGCCCCTTGGGTGCTGCCATAGATTTAGATTAGAAGTGCCCATTCAAGAAGGCTCAAGGTCATTGGCCACAGATAAAATGACGTCACATCACGTTATATCCATCGTAGCTTTGATTGGACTGATCATGTCAACATCATACTTTCAAAATCTTAGCTAGCAAGCTAGACAAGCAGTCATCATCACCATCAATCTAGTTGACGATCTATTGGCAAAATCCTTTTCAATCCTTGCCATATGAAGAGAAATGATAGATAAAACGTATCGGTCCTCATAGGACATTGGACATAAACATTACACAACAAGTGGTAAATCTCAAGTTCAACAATGAGTGGTTTGGAAGGAATCAGTGTCTAACTGCAAGTGTTGCAAAGCAAATCACTAGCCACTATTCAGTGGAGAGAGAGTGTGGTTCAAGTCCGGGTTTAAGGGTATCTTTTCCAAGCTTAAAACGATAAATGTTCCCATGCAACATCATGGGCCAGAAAAAGTTGAATACACTGTCCATGCTGGCAATCTAGCATGACTTCTGCCACGTTTAAAACAACTGGAAACTCGGAACTGGGAAATCTCAGGCTTTAGTGAGTTCAAGACAACTGGGAACTCTGAAAAAACGAGCTCCGACTGGGAAAATACATGATTAACGATCATCCAACTCAGAATTCCAAGTCGGGAACTCTGGCCTCTTTCTAGAGCTCTGTCCTGAAGATCACTGATGTCATGATTCAACCAGTAATATGCCAGGGAGATATGTATACTGTAGCTAAGAAAGTAATACTAAGTGTATGTTGTGTAGTAAGCAGTTAGTAGCCCATGTGCCTTACCCTAATAATATGGTCCCTTTCCCCCTCATAACGTAGCCTACAGTTCTGACTTGGTAGTGCACATGTAGCCTATAGCCTGTTTTAGAGAAATGTCATCATCGAACATCATATTGTAAGAGCTTTCATTGTCTGCTTATATGCCCCCTTTATTTATCGTTTGGTTCTGACTTGGTGTACAGGGAGAATACTGTAAGAACGGCCCATGTTCTGAATTCTGTGGCTGTACATTTCAAAAGTGCTGAACAAATAGTTATATTGACTATGTCCGTCTTAGCTAGCTCATTAATAATGTCTTAATCAAAATGATCGATTGCTTCTTATCAACTCATTGTTTTCTTATGCCATAGTTTGTACATATGAATTGTCATTTGAAACTACATTTGTTTAAGCAAGTCAGCCATATCAGCTATGGTTTTTTTTAAAGGCAGTAAATGAGGCTGAATGAACTGTGTCGCTGCCAGACAAGGCTCTGTTGATAGCCAGGTGTAGCCGTGGTAAGAATTCACTACATGGTGCTGAAAAGAAAGCTCTGCTGTTGTGAAAGCTTTATGTAGGGCCTTACCAGTTTGCGGGCACTGTTTGTCACCATTACAGTGTAATTAATGTATTGTTTCGTGTTGTGGTTTTGCTGGCATGCCCAACCAAGTTTGACCTGCTAAAATAACCACTGAAACAAAGGCAGGTGGTACAAAAGAACACTGTAGGATTCATGTTACATTTTGACTTTAGTAACTTTCTCTTCTCTGGTTTGGTGCATATCATTTGCTTGTAAAGCCGTCACTCAAGTAGTCAATATATTTCCTGAGAGTAGTTTGTAGGATCTGTTGAAAGGCCATAAACAGAGGCCTCTCAGTTTGAGTAGTATACATGCAGGGCAATTCCAGTTAGTGCTTGACCCACAGCCTGATATAACTGCTTCCATGGCAGTTCACTCCTTATTTAGTTTCGTACAACTTCTAGACTTTTAATGTCTAATAATTTCCAAAATATTAATGAGTTATGACATAATGTCAAATGAATGTCAAAGGCTTTGACTACTATAATGATGTGTATTTTGGGATAAGTGCACAGGAACTGTAACTAAGTGGGCAGTGTGATGATTGATGGGCTTGTGCTAAAATATCTTCAGACAAAGCTTAATTCTTACAACCTGTCATTTCAGAAAGACCCTGGAACGGTAGCCAGTCTTCCCTGGAATGGTAGCCAGTCTTCCCCGCTCTCTTCCCTCTACCACCCCACCCGTATCCATTTTGTGTGAATTGGGAGGTCCATGAATCTCTGTCCCTGTCAGGGAGGGAGTCGGCTGGGAGGGGAGAGGATGAGCCCTCTAAGAGGCTGAGATCTGATTACAGAGGACACAATCACAACGTGACACCACCTCTCTCTCTCTCTCGCTCTCTCTCTCTCACAAACACACACACACACACGCACGCACGCACGCACACACACACACACACATAAACACACACACACATCTCACCCAAGGTGTGCATTCAATCAGGACTAATCCACACCACCTCTCAGCAGGCAGATCCTCTCACCCAAA
Source organism: Oncorhynchus keta (assembly GCF_023373465.1). NCBI lineage: Eukaryota > Metazoa > Chordata > Actinopteri > Salmoniformes > Salmonidae > Oncorhynchus > Oncorhynchus keta. Next base: position 11,603,179 of record NC_068431.1, read on the forward strand.
GGTTTTCTGAGTGGAAAAAGCTCCCGGTGGAGCTTTGGTATTCCATCCTCAACAGACACCACAGGGTCACCATGGGGCGGCAGGTAGACACCATGAGGCGGCAGGTAGACACCATGAGGCGGTAGGTAGACACCATGGGGTCACCATGGGGCGGCAGGTAGACACTATGGGGCGGCAGGTAGACACCATGAGGCGGCAGGTAGACACCATGGGGCAGCAGGTAGACACCATGGGGCGGCAGGTAGACACCATGGGGCGGCAGGTAGACACCATGAGGCGGCAGGTGGGCAGCAGGTAGACACCATGAGGCGGCAGGTAGACACCATGGGGTCACCATGGGGCGGCAGGTAGACACTATGGGGCGGCAGGTAGACACCATGAGGCGGCAGGTAGACACCATGGGGCAGCAGGTAGACACCATGGGGCGGCAGGTAGACACCATGGGGCAGCAGGTAGACACCATGGGGCAGCAGGTAGACACCATGGGGCAGCAGGTAGACACCATGGGGCGGCAGGTAGACACCATGGGGCAGCAGGTAGACACCATGGGGCGGCAGCTAGACACCATGGGGCAGCAGGTAGACACCATGGGGCAGCAGGTAGACACCATGGGGCGGCAGGTAGACACCATGGGGCAGCAGGTAGACACCATGGGGCAGCAGGTAGACACCATGGGGCAGCAGGTAGACACCATGGGGCAGCAGGTAGACACCATGGGGCAGCAGGTAGACACCATGGGGCAGCAGGTAGACACCATGGGGCAGCAGGTAGACACCATGGGGCAGCAGGTAGACACCATGGGGCGGCAGGTAGACACCATGGGGCAGCAGGTAGACAACATGGGGCGGCAGGTAGACACCATGGGGCGGCAGGTAGACACCATGAGGCAGCAGGTAGACACCGTGGGGCGGCAGGTAGACACCATGGGGTCACCGTGGGGCGGCAGGTAGACACCATGAGGCTGCAGGTAGACACCATGGGGTCACCGTGGGGCGGCAGGTAGACACCATGAGGCGGCAGGTAGACACCATGGGGCGGCAGGTAGACACCATGGGGCGGCAGGTAGACACCATGAGGCGGCAGGTAGACACCATGGGGCAGCAGGTAGACACCATGGGGCGGCAGGTAGACACCATGGGGCAGCAGGTAGACACCATGGGGCAGCAGGTAGACACCATGGGGCAGCAGGTAGACACCATGGGGCAGCAGGTAGACACCATGGGGCGGCAGGTAGACACCATGGGGTCACCGTGAGGCGGCAGGTAGACACCATGGGGCAGCAGGTAGACACCATGAGGCGGCAGGTAGACACCATGGGGCAGCAGGTAGACACCATGGGGCAGCAGGTAGACACCATGGGGTCACCATGGGGCGGCAGGTAGACACCATGGGGCGGCAGGTAGACACCATGAGGCGGCAGGTAGACACCGTGGGGCGGCAGGTAGACACCATGGGGTCACCGTGGAGCGGCAGGTAGACACCATGGGGTCACCGTGGGGCGGCAGGTAGACACCATGAGGCGGCAGGTAGACACCATGGGGCGGCAGGTAGACACCATGGGGTCACCGTGGGGCGGCAGGTAGACACCATGGGGTCACCATGGGGTCACTGTGGGCGGCAGGTAGACACCATGAGGCGGCAGGTAGACACCATGAGGCGGCAGGTAGACACCATGGGGCCACCATGAGGCGGCAGGTAGACACCATGAGGCGGCAGGTAGACACCATGGGGCGGCAGGTAGACACCATGGGGCGGCAGGTAGACACCATGGGGCGGCAGGTAGACACCATGGGGCGGCAGGTAGACACCATGGGGCGGCAGGTAGACACCATGAGGCGGCAGGTAGACACCATGAGGCGGCAGGTAGACACCATGGGGTCACCATGAGGCGGCAGGTAGACACCATGGGGCGGCAGGTAGACACTATAGGGCGGCAGGTAGACACCATGAGGCGGCAGGTAGACACCATGGGGCGGCAGGTAGACACCATGGGGCGGCAAGTCACCGTGGGGCGGCAGGTAGACACCATGGGGCGGCAGCTAGACACCATGGGGCGGCAGGTAGACACCATGAGGCGGCAGGTAGACACCATGGGGCGGCAGGTAGACACCATGAGGCGGCAGGTAGACACCATGGGGCACCAGGTAGACACCATGGGGCGGCAGGTAGACACCATGGGGCACCAGGTAGACACCATGGGGGCGGCAGGTAGACACCATGGGGTCACCGTGGGGCGGCAGGTAGACACCATGGGGTCACCGTGGGGCGGCAGGTAGACACCATGAGGCGGCAGGTAGACACCATGAGGGGCAGGTAGACACCATGGGGAGGCAGGTAGACACCATGGGGTCACCGTGGGGCGGCAGGTAGACACCATGAGGCGGCAGGTAGACACCATGGGGCGGCAGGTAGACACCATGAGGCGGCAGGTAGACACCATGGGGCAGCAGGTAGACACCATGGGGCAGCAGGTAGACACCATGGGGCAGCAGGTAGACACCATGGGGTCACCGTGGGGCGGCAGGTAGACACCATGGGGCGGCAGGTAGACACCATGAGGCGGCAGGTAGACACCGTGGGGCGGCAGGTAGACACCATGGGGTCTCCGTGAGGCGGCAGGTAGACACCATGGGGCAGCAGGTAGACACCATGAGGCGGCAGGTAGACACCATGGGGCAGCAGGTAGACACCATGGGGCAGCAGGTAGACACCATGGGGTCACCATGGGGCGGCAGGTAGACACCATGGGGCGGCAGGTAGACACCATGAGGCGGCAGGTAGACACTGTGGGGCGGCAGGTAGACACCATGGGGTCACCGTGGAGCGGCAGGTAGACACCATGGGGTCACCGTGGGGGCGGCAGGTAGACACCATGAGGCGGCAGGTAGACACTGTGGGGGCGGCAGGTAGACACCATGGGGTCACCGTGGAGCGGCAGGTAGACACCATGGGGTCACCGTGGGGCGGCAGGTAGACACCATGAGGCGGCAGGTAGACACCATGGGGCGACACCATGGGGTCACCGTGGGGGCGGCACACCATGGGGTCACCATGGGGTCACTGTGGGGCGGCAGGTAGACACCATGAGGCGGCAGGTAGACACCATGAGGCGGCAGGTAGACACCATGGGGCGGCAGGTAGACACCATGAGGCGGCAGGTAGACACCATGAGGCGGCAGGTAGACACCATGAGGGCGGCAGGTAGACACCATGGGGCGGCAGGTAGACACCATGGGGCGGCAGGTAGACACCATGGGGCGGCAGGTAGACACCATGGGGGCGGCAGGTAGACACCATGAGGGGTAGGTCACCATGAGGCGGCAGGTAGACACCATGGGGTCACCATGAGGCGGCAGGTAGACACCATGGGGCGGCAGGTAGACACTATGGGCGGCAGGTAGACACCATGGGCGGCAGGTAGACACCATGGGGGCGGCAGGTAGACACCATGGGGCGGCAAGTAGACACCGTGGGCGGCAGGTAGACACCATGGGGCGGCAGCTAGACACCATGGGGCGGCAGGTAGACACCATGAGGCGGCAGGTAGACACCATGGGGCGGCAGGTAGACACCATGAGGCGGCAGGTAGACACCATGGGGCACCAGGTAGACACCATGGGGCGGCAGGTAGACACCATGGGGCACCAGGTAGACACCATGGGGCGGCAGGTAGACACCATGGGGTCACCGTGGGGGCGGCAGGTAGACACCATGGGGTCACCGTGGGGCGGCAGGTAGACACCATGAGGCGGCAGGCAGACACCATGAGGCGGCAGGTAGACACCATGGGGCGGCAGGTAGACACCATGGGGTCACCGTGGGGCGGCAGGTAGACACCATGGGGCTGCACACCATGAGGCGGCAGGTAGACACCATGGGGCGGCAGGTAGACACCATGGGGCGGCAGGTAGACACCATGGGGCAGCGGGTAGACACCATGGGGCAGCAGGTAGACACCATGGGGCAGCAGGTAGACACCATGGGGCAGCAGGTAGACACCATGGGGTCACCGTGGGGCGTCACCATGGGGCGGCAGGTAGACACCATGAGGCGGCAGGTAGACACCGTGGGGCGGCAGGTAGACACCATGGGGTCACCGTGAGGCGGCAGGTAGACACCATGGGGCAGCAGGTAGACACCATGAGGCGGCAGGTAGACACCATGGGGCAGCAGGTAGACACCTTGGGGCGGCAGGTAGACACCATGAGGCGGCAGGTAGACACTGTGGGGGCGGCAGGTAGACACCATGGGGTCACCGTGGAGCGGCAGGTAGACACCATGGGGTCACCGTGGGGCGGCAGGTAGACACCATGAGGCGGCAGGTAGACACCATGGGGCGGCAGGTAGACACCATGGGGTCACCGTGGGGGCGGCAGGTAGACACCATGGGGTCACCATGGGGTCACCGTGGGGCGGCAGGTAGACACCATGAGGCGGCAGGTAGACACCATGAGGCGGCAGGTAGACACCATGGGGCGGCAGGTAGACACCATGGGGCGGCAGGTAGACACCATGGGGCGGCAGGTAGACACCATGGGGCGGCAGGTAGACACCATGAGGCGGCAGGTAGACACCATGAGGCGGCAGGTAGACACCATGGGGTCACCATGAGGCGGCAGGTAGACACCATGGGGCGGCAGGTAGACACTATAGGGCGGCAGGTAGACACCATGGGGTCACCATGGGGCGGCAGGTAGACACCATGAGGCGGCAGGTAGACACCATGGGGCGGCAGGTAGACACCATGGGGCGGCAAGTAGACACCGTGGGGCGGCAGGTAGACACCATGGGGCGGCAGCTAGACACCATGGGGCGGCAGGTAGACACCATGAGGCGGCAGGTAGACACCATGGGGCGGCAGGTAGACACCATGAGGCGGCAGGTAGACACCATGGGGCACCAGGTAGACACCATGGGGCGGCAGGTAGACACCATGGGGTCACCGTGGGGCGGCAGGTAGACACCATGGGGTCACCGTGGGGCGGCAGGTAGACACCATGAGGCGGCAGGTAGACACCATGGGGCAGCAGGTAGACACCATGGGGTCACCATGGGGCGGCAGGTAGACACCACGGGGTCACCGTGGGGCGGCAGGTAGACACCATGGGGCTGCAGGTAGACACCATGAGGCGGCAGGTAGACACCATGGGGCGGCAGGTAGACACCATGGGGCGGCAGGTAGACACCATGGGGTCACCGTGGGGCGGCAGGTAGACACCATGGGGCGGCAGGTAGACACCATGGGGCGGCAGGTAGACACCATGGGGTCACCGTGGGGCGGCAGGTAGACACCATGAGGCGGCAGGTAGTACCATGGGGTCACCATGAGGCGGCAGGTAGACACCACGGGGTCACCGTGGGGCGGTAGGTAGACACCATGGGGCTGCAGGTAGACACCTGGTGGTTAGAGTGACTAGTAACTGAAAGTTTGCAAGTTCAAATCCCCGAGCTGACAAGGTACGAATCTGTCTTTCTGCCCCTGAACAAGGCAGTTAACCCACTGTTCCTAGGACGTCATTGTAAATAACAATTTGTTCTTAACTGACAAATTACTGCCCTGGCCTAATTACTGCTCCGGTCTGATAACTGCCCTGGTCTAATAACTGCCCTGGTCTAATAACTACTCTGGTCTAATAACTACTCTGGTCTAATAACTGCCCTGCCCTGGTCTAATAACTACTCTGGTCTAATAACTACTCTGGTTTAATAAGTACTCTGGTCTAATAACTGCAATGGTCTAATAACTGCCCTGGTCTAATAACTACTCTGGTTTAATAAGTACTCTGGTCTAATAACTGCCCTGCCCTGGTCTAATAACTACTCTGGTCTTATAACTACTCTGGTCTAATAACTACCCTGGTCTAATAACTGCAATGGTCTAATAACTGCCCTGGTCTAATAACTACTCTGGTTTAATAAGTACTCTGGTCTAATAACTGCCCTGGTCTAATAACTACTCTGGTTTAATAAGTACTCTGGTCTAATAACTGCCCTGCCCTGGTCTAATAACTACTCTGGTCTTATAACTACTCTGGTCTAATAACTACCCTGGTCTAATAACTACCCTGGTCTAATAACTGCCCTGGTCTAATAACTACTCTGGTTTAATAAGTACTCTGGTCTAATAACTGCCCTGCCCTGGTCTAATAACTACTCTGGTCTAATAACTACTCTGGTTTAATAAGTACTCTGGTCTAATAACTGCAATGGTCTAATAACTGCCCTGGTCTAATAACTACTCTGGTTTAATAAGTACTCTGGTCTAATAACTGCCCTGGTCTAATAACTACTCTGGTCTAATAACTACTCTGGTCTAATAACTACTCTGGTCTAATAACTGCCCTGGTCTAATAACTGCCCTGTTCTAATAACTACTCTGGTTTAATAAGTACTCTGGTCTAATAACTGCCCTGGTATAATAACTACTCTGGTTTAATAAGTACTCTGGTCTAATAACTGCCCTGGTCTAATAAATACTCTGGTCTAATAACTGCCCCGCCCTGGTCTAATAACTACTCTGGTCTAATAACTACTCTGGTCTAATAACTACTCTGGTCTAATAACTGCCCTGCCCTGGTCTAATAACTGCCCTGGTCTAATAACTACTCTGGTCTAATAACTACTCTGGTCTAATTACTGCCATTGTCAGAGCCGTGTGTATAGATGGCAGGGAAGTCAGGCGCAGGAGAGTCAAACGGAGTGTAAATGGAGTCTTTTAATGAATGCCCACTTATAACATGCTCCAAACACTAATATGTACATCCATAAATAAACATGGGTACGAGGACCCGTCGTGCACCTATAAAACATAAAACAACACCTGACATAAAACAATCTCTGACAAAGACATGAGGGGAAACAGAGGGCTAAATACACAACAGGTAATGAATGGGATTGAAACCAGGTGTGTGGGAAGACAAGACAAAACCAATGGAAAATGAAAAATGGATCAGTGATGGCTAGAAGACCGGTGACGTCGACCGCCGAGCACCGCCCGAACAAGGAGAGGCAACGACTTAGAAGTCGTGACAGCCATGCCCCGGTCTAATTTCTGCTCTGCTTTCACGCTCATGTCATCAGTCAAGATAACACCATGGGTTTTTCTCTTTTCTGTTCAAATTCTATCAAATGTATTTTATAATTCCCTTTTTAAAATCTCCATTTGTCAGAAAGTGCTTTACAGTAACCCAGCTTAGACCCCAGAGAGCAAGCAAAGAAAATGTGAGGGGATTGGGGACTAAAATGGTGATATGCAAATGCATGTTGTTGCTATGGTATCATACAATAGGTTAAAAGTGCCCAATCTACGTTTAGTATTTTCTTCTAGTGGAGAAAGTTACCACAGTAACAGGCAGGAGGAAACACAACACGCATTAAAATATATTTAAAAAATTTATGAGTCATCATTTATTCATCTGGTTGTCAAAGCAGAAGCATCAGATCATCATAAGGAGAACAAGTTTACCCCCTGGTCATTTCTATGGGTTCTTCCTGAATCCTAACGACATATTCCCTGCTCTAACTTCCACAGACAGTGGACAGGAAACGGCAAAAAAAAGGTCACCCCCAAGGTAACAGTTATGAAATAGCATTGAATAGCAATGAATAACATTGTTGTGATGCAAAGCATCAGACTCTTAAAGGAAAACATCAGGGACAATCACAATGCAATAGTTGTCTATGATCTCCTATGTAGGGTTCTAACATGTCCTGTGCGTCTTTGTGAGCATCGTACAAAAAAAGACGTGTTTGTGAGAGTCTCAGCTTTTCAGAATGGGGTCATCATAGTTTGTAGCTCAGACCGTTCGGACTTCAGAGACGTTTTCATGAGAAGAACCGTTCAGTATCCTCTCATCTCACAAACATCGCTCGAGCTCTCAGCCCCCATCTGATGGTTGACATCGGCGGAATCAGTGAATTTAGACGCGTACAATGCAAGAGATACGCCTACCCGGAAGTCTAGCTCAAACACATAACTTTTAAGGGGGTTTAGAAGCACTAAAAAGGTCGGCACCGAACTGGATGTAAACGTCTGCTCCTCAACGCATCTCCCATTGAGAAATCTAGATCCTCCCGGACACACAAACAGAGTCGATGACAGACACCTACTTCCATGTCAACCTCCTCTACATGAGATTACGTGTTGTCTTTATAGAGGTATAGAGGTGATGTATGTGTTTGTGTTTTAGTAGTAATGGTGAGATGGAGACAGCAGTCTGGTTGCCTTAACAGCCTCTCATCTCCTCTCCTTCACAAACAAATGCAGGACATAGCTGACCTCATATTAGGACAGTCAGAGACAGCAGACTGGGACGAAGGAGGGAGAAGGAGGAATGGGGAGGGGGTTAGGATCAGGAGAGGGGGGGATCAGGAGGGGGGATTGGGGGGGTACTAGCTCCTGGCGAGGAGGGTAGTCTGTAGGTCAGTGGGTGAGGCTGGGTTGTTCACTCGGAAACAGGCTTAACCTGGTCTCTTAGTGATGGAGGAGGGAGGAGAGGAATCAGGCTTAACCTGGTCTCTTAGTGATGGAGGAGGGAGGAGAGGAATCAGGCTTAACCTGGTCTCTTAGTGATGGAGGAGGGAGGAGAGGAATCAGGCTTAACCTGGTCTCTTGGTGATGGAGGAGGGAGGAGAGGAATCAGGCTTAACCTGGTCTCTTAGTGATGGAGGAGGGAGGAGAGGAATCAGGCTTAACCTGGTCTCTTAGTGATGGAGGAGGGAGGAGAGGAATCAGGCTTAACCTGGTCTCTTAGTGATGGAGGAGGGAGGAGAGGAATCAGGCTTAACCTGGTCTCTTGGTGATGGAGGAGGGAGGAGAGGAATCAGGCTTAACCTGGTCTCTTAGTGATGGAGGAGGGAGGAGAGGAAGGAGGGAGGAGAGGAATCAGGCTTAACCTGGTCTCTTAGTGATGGAGGAGGGAGGAGAGGAGGGTCTCTTGGTGAATCAGGCTTAACCTGGTGATGGAGGAGGGAGGAGAGGAATCAGGCTCCTGGTCTCTTAGTGATGGAGGAGGGAGGAGAGGAATCAGGCTTAACCTGGTCTCTTGGTGATGGAGGAGGGAGGAGAGGAATCAGGCTTAACCTGGTCTCTTAGTGATGGAGGAGGGAGGAGAGGAATCAGGCTTAACCTGGTCTCTTAGTGATGGAGGAGGGAGGAGAGGAATCAGGCTTAACCTGGTCTCTTGGTGATGGAGGAGGGAGGAGAGGAATCAGGCTTAACCTGGTCTCTTAGTGATGGAGGAGGGAGGAGAGGAATCAGGCTTAACCTGGTCTCTTAGTGATGGAGGAGGGAGGAGAGGAATCAGGCTTAACCTGGTCTCTTGGTGATGGAGGAGGGAGGAGAGGAATCAGGCTTAACCTGGTCTCTTAGTGATGGAGGAGGGAGGAGAGGAAACAGGCTTAACCTGGTCTCTTGGTGATGGAGGAGGGAGGAGAGGAATCAGGCTTAACCTGGTCTCTTAGTGATGGAGGAGGGAGGAGAGGAATCAGGCTTAACCTGGTCTCTTAGTGATGGAGGAGGGAGGAGAGGAATCAGGCTTAACCTGGTCTCTTAGTGATGGAGGAGGGAGGAGAGGAAACATGCTTAACCTGGTCTCTTGGTGATGGAGGAGGGAGGAGAGGAATCAGGCTTAACCTGGTCTCTTAGTGATGGAGGAGGAGGGAGAGGAAACAGGTTTAACCTGGTCTCTTTGTGATGGATGAGGGAGGAAAGGAATCAGGCTTAACCTGGTCTCTTTGTGATGGAGGAGGGAGGAGAGGAATCAGGCTTAACCTGGTCTCTTGGTGATGGAGGAGGGAGGAGAGGAATCAGGCTTAACCTGGTCTCTTAGTGATGGAGGAGGAGGGAGAGCAATCAGGCTTAACCTGGTCTCTTGGTGATGGAGGAGGAGGAGGAGGAGAGGAATCAGGCTTAACCTGGTCTCTTAGTGATGGAGGAGGGAGGAGAGGAATCAGGCTTAACCTGGTCTCTTGGTGGTGGAGGAGGGAGGAGAGGAATCAGGCTTAACCTGGTCTCTTGGTGAGTGATGGAGGATGGAGGGGAGGGAGCAATCAGGCTTAACCTGGTCTCTTGGTGATGGAGGAGGGAGGAAAGGAATCAGGCTTAACCTGGTCTCTTGATGATGGAGGAGGGAGGAGAGGAATCAGGCTTAACCTGGTCTCTTGGTGATGGAGGAGGGAGGAGAGGAATCAGGCTTAACCTGGTCTCTTGGTGATGGAGGAGTGGGGAAAGGGGTAGCCCCCTCCAGCCCTGGAGAAGGTGATGGAGACAGTGAAGGAAGTAATGGGCTTTTATGGAGGAGAGGTGGGGGAGGGGAGAACATAATTTGTCTACATTGTGTTGTGTCACAAGTGTAATGATTTACTGATTATTCCCATCATATTGTGAGGGGTATGAAGAGACTATAATAAGGAAAATCACTTCACAATTCATCAATTGACACATTTGTTGGGAATCACAAATAAAGTATATTGAAAATATATCCAAGTAAAGCCAGGTTGACATTACCCCGGACATTACCCCGGAAATTACCCCGGACATTTACCCCGGAAATTACCCCGGACATTTACCCCGGGCTCTTGTCTTCACCTCAGTGACTTCACACATACAGTAGAGAAACCAGTCTGTAACATGTAACATATGGAAAAACTGTCCTTTCCTTCCAGCGACGTAGCACTGGGAAGACTGCAGAACCCTATAGTATAGACCTGACAGTTACCCATACACCCCGGGGGCAACTCCACGCTAACAGAATGTAGCACTGGGAAGACTGCAGAACCCTATAGTATAGACCTGACAGTTACCCATACACCCCGGGGGCAACTCCACGCTAACAGAATGTAGCACTGGGAAGACTGCAGAACTCTATAGTATAGACCTGACAGTTACCCATACACCCCGGGGGCAACTCCACGCTAACAGAATGTAGCACTGGGAAGACTGCAGAACCCTATAGTATAGACCTGACAGTTACCCATACACCCCGGGGGCAACTCCACGCTAACAGAATGTAGCACTGGGAAGACTGCAGAACCCTATAGTATAGACCTGACAGTTACCCATACACCCCGGGGGCAACTCCACGCTAACAGAATGTAGCACTGGGAAGACTGCAGAACACTATAGTATAGACCTGACAGTTACCCATACACCCCGGGGGCAACTCCACGCTAACAGAATGTAGCACTGGGAAGACTGCAGAACTCTATAGTATAGACCTGACAGTTACCCATACACCCCGGGGGCAACTCCACGCTAACAGAATGTAGCACTGGGAAGACTGCAGAACTCTATAGTATAGACCTGACAGTTACCCATACACCCCGGGGGCAACTCCACGCTAACAAAATGACACTGACACTCAGATTTTTCATTTTTAAAGAATGCCCCCAAAACAACAACAACATTGAACGCAAAGTTAAACAAACCATACAACTCTATGCACAAAGACTAATTTGAACAATTTCCACTGAACATGTTACAAAATGTCACAGCATGATGTGATACCTTACATAAGATGTTACCGGATTGACAGCATGGCTCCCTGATCTGTACTACAGGGAAATGCATCATTATTAATGTCATTCTCTTCATGGTGATGTATCCTGAATAGGTACACATTTGCATATTTGGGTATTATTCTACATACTCGCTATTATTGTAATGACCTCCGCCCCCAAACAAGACCATATTTGGGTGGTCGGGACCGTACCAAATCTGTACCAATCATAGACAGAAGTTTGGACATCACGGCAGAGCACAGTAAGAGAACAGCACAGCAGAAAAGAGTTCAGAACAATGGAGTAAATACGACTGCACCCTAGTGTGCTCTACTGTACTGCACTAAATTATACTGTGCTGCACTAAATTCTCGTGTACAGTACTGCACTAAATTATACTGTACAGTACTGCACTAAATTATACTGTACAGTACTGTACTGCACTAAATTATACTGTACAGTACTGCACTGCACTAAATTATACTGTACAGTACTGCACTAAATTCTACTATACAGTACTGTACTGCACTAAATTATACTGTACTGTACAGTATCTTTAAGATATCAGGGTTTTTGATATCAGAATGACAAGACATGGGCAATATTTCTTAAACTTACAGAAGGCAAATTATTTCAGAAAACTACATAGAAATATTGCTATAAGATGGCCGGGTATTCAACATTATATAAATATTTATATAAGATGGCCGGGGTATTCAACATTATATAAATATTTATATAAGATGGCAGAGGTATTCAACATTATATAAATATTTATATAAGATGGCAGAGGTATTCAACATTATATAAATATGTATATAAGATGGCAGAGGTATTCAACATTATATAAATATGTATATAAGATGGCAGAGGTATTCAACATTATATAAGTATTCATATAAGATGGCAGAGGTATTCAACATTATATAAATATGTATATAAGATGGCAGAGGTATTCAACATTATATAAATATGTATATAAGATGGCAGAGGTATTCAACATTATATAAATATGTATATAAGATGGCAGAGGTATTCAACATTATATAAATATGTATATAAGATGGCAGAGGTATTCAACATTATATAAATATGTATATAAGATGGCAGAGGTATTCAACATTATATAAATATTTATATAAGATGGCAGGGGTATTCAACATTATATAAATATGTATATAAGATGGCAGAGGTATTCAACATTATATAAATATTTATATAAGATGGCAGAGGTATTCAACATTATATAAATATGTATATAAGATGGCAGAGGTATTCAACATTATATAAATATTTATATAAGATGGCAGAGGTATTCAACATTATATAAATATGTATATAAGATGGCAGAGGTATTCAACATTATATAAATATTTATATAAGATGGCAGAGGTATTCAACATTATATAAATATTTATATAAGATGGCAGAGGTATTCAACATTATATAAGTATTCATATAAGATGGCAGAGGTATTCAACATTATATAAGTATTCATATAAGATGGCAGAGGTATTCAACATTATATAAATATGTATATAAGATGGCAGAGGTATTCAACATTATATAAATATGTATATAAGATGGCAGAGGTATTCAACATTATATAAATATGTATATAAGATGGCAGAGGTATTCAACATTATATAAATATGTATATAAGATGGCAGAGGTATTCAACATTATATAAATATGTATATAAGATGGCAGAGGTATTCAACATTATATAAATATTTATATAAGATGGCAGAGGTATTCAACATTATATAAATATGTATATAAGATGGCAGAGGTATTCAACATTATATAAATATTTATAAGATGGCAGAGGTATTCAACATTATATAAATATGTATATAAGATGGCAGAGGTATTCAACATTATATAAATATGTATATAAGATGGCAGAGGTATTCAACATTATATAAATATGTATATAAGATGGCAGAGGTATTCAACATTATATAAATATTTATATAAGATGGCAGAGGTATTCAACATTATATAAGTATTATGGCAGAGGTATTCAACATTATATAAGTATTCATATAAGATGGCAGAGGTATTCAACATTATATAAATATGTATTTATATTCAAGATGGCAGAGGTATTCAACATTATATAAATATGTATATAAGATGGCAGAGGTATTCAACATTATATAAATATTTATATAAGATGGCAGAGGTATTCAACATTATATAAATATGTATATAAGATGGCAGAGGTATTCAACATTATATAAATATTTATATAAGATGGCAGAGGTATTCAACATTATATAAATATGTATATAAGATGGCAGAGGTATTCAACATTATATAAATATGTATATAAGATGGCAGAGGTATTCAACATTATATAAATATGTATATAAGATGGCAGAGGTATTCAACATTATATAAATATTTATATAAGATGGCAGAGGTATTCAACATTATATAAATATTTATATAAGATGGCAGAGGTATTCAACATTATATAAATATTTATATAAGATGGCAGAGGTATTCAACATTATATAAATATTTATATAAGATGGCAGAGGTATTCAACATTATATAAATATTTATATAAGATGGCAGAGGTATTCAACATTATATAAATATTCATATAAGATGGCAGAGGTATTCAACATTATATAAATATGTATATAAGATGGCAGAGGTATTCAACATTATATAAATATTTATATAAGATGGCAACATTATATAAATATTCATATAAGATGGTATTCAACATTATATAAATATTTATATAAGATGGCAGATGGTATTCAACATTATATAAGTATTCATATAAGATGGCAGAGGTATTCAACATTATATAAATATGTATATAAGATGGCAGAGGTATTCAACATTATATAAATATGTATATAAGATGGCAGAGGTATTCAACATTATATAAATATTTATATAAGATGGCAGAGGTATTCAACATTATATAAATATGTATATAAGATGGCAGAGGTATTCAACATTATATAAATATGTATATAAGATGGCAGAGGTATTCAACATTATATAAATATTCATATAAGATGGCCGCGGTATTCAACATTATATAAATATGTATATAAGATGGCAGAGGTATTCAACATTATATAAATATTTATATAAGATGGCAGAGGTATTCAACATTATATAAGTATTCATATAAGATGGCAGAGGTATTCAACATTATATAAATATGTATATAAGATGGCAGAGGTATTCAACATTATATAAATATTCATATAAGATGGCAGAGGTATTCAACATTATATAAATATTTATATAAGATGGCAGAGGTATTCAACATTATATAAATATTTATATAAGATGGCAGAGGTATTCAACATTATATAAATATTTATATAAGATGGCAGAGGTATTCAACATTATATAAATATTCATATAAGATGGCAGAGGTATTCAACATTATATAAATATTTATATAAGATGGCAGAGGTATTCAACATTATATAAATATTTATATAAGATGGCAGAGGTATTCAACATTATATAAGTATTCATATAAGATGGCAGAGGTATTCAACATTATATAAATATGTATATAAGATGGCAGAGGTATTCAAAATTATATAAATATTCATATAAGATGGCCGGGGTATTCAACATTATATAAATATTCATATAAGATGGCAGAGGTATTCAACATTATATAAATATTCATATAAGATGGCAGAGGTATTCAACATTATATAAATATTCATATAAGATGGCAGAGGTATTCAACATTATATAAATATTTATATAAGATGGCAGAGGTATTCAACATTATATAAATATTTATATAAGATGGCAGAGGTATTCAACATTATATAAATATTCATATAAGATGGCAGAGGTATTCAACATTATATAAATATTCAAATAAGATGGCAGGGGTATTCAACATGATTTTGTTTTGATGTATTTCTAAAATCTTGTAAGACTTTTCTGGTCGATGTCACTACTGTAAGAGATAAGAGCGTCTGCTGAATGACTAAAATGTCAAATGTAAATGTGTTTTATAGACACTGAGCTTTCATGTGTTTTATAGACACTGAGCTTTCATGTGTTTTATAGACACTGAGCTTTCATGTGTTTTATAGACACTGAGCTTTCATGTGTTTTATAGACACTGAGCTTTCATGTGTTTTATAGACACTGAGCTTTCATGTGTTTTATAGACACTGAGCTTTCATGTGTTTTATAGACACTGAGCTTCCATGTGTTTTATAGACACTGAGCTTTCATGTGTTTTATAGACACTGAGCTTTCATGTGTTTTATAGACACTGAGCTTTCATGTGTTTTATAGACACTGAGCTTTCATGTGTTTTATAGACACTGAGCTTTCATGTGTTTTATAGACACTGAGCTTTCATGTGTTTTATAGACACTGAGCTTCCATGTGTTTTATAGACACTGAGCTTTCATGTGTTTTATAGACACTGAGCTTTCATGTGTTTTATAGACACTGAGCTTTCATGTGTTTTATAGACACTGAGCTTTCATGTGTTTTATAGACACTGAGCTTTCATGTGTTTTATAGACACTGAGCTTTCATGAGCTGTTTTTATAGACACTGAGCTTCCATGTGTTTTATAGACACTGAGCTTTCATGTGTTTTATAGACACTGAGCTTTCATGTGTTTTATAGACACTGAGCTTTCATGTGTTTTATAGACACTGAGCTTTCATGTGTTTTATAGACACTGAGCTTTCATGTGTTTTATAGACACTGAGCTTTCATGTGTTTTATAGACACTGAGCTTTCATTGTTTTATAGACATGTTTCATGTTTTTATAGACACTGAGCTTTCATGTGTTTTATAGACACTGAGCTTTCATGTGTTTTATAGACACTGAGCTTTCATGTGTTTTATAGACACTGAGCTTTCATGTGTTTTATAGACACTGAGCTTTCATGTGTTTTATAGACACTGAGCTTTCATGTGTTTTATAGACACTGAGCTTTCATGTGTTTTATAGACACTGAGCTTTCATGTGTTTTATAGACACTGAGCTTTCATGTGTTTTATAGACACTGAGCTTTCATGTGTTTTATAGACACTGAGCTTTCATGTGTTTTATAGACACTGAGCTTTCATGTGTTTTATAGACACTGAGCTTTCATGTGTTTTATAGACACTGAGCTTTCATGTGTTTTATAGACACTGAGCTTTCATGTGTTTTATAGACACTGAGCTTTCATGTGTTTTATAGACACTGAGCTTTCATGTGTTTTATAGACACTGAGCTTTCATGTGTTTTATAGACACTGAGCTTTCACTGAGCTTTCATGTTTTATAGACACTGAGCTTTCATGTGTTTTATAGACACTGAGCTTTTTTATATGTGTTTTATAGACACTGAGCTTTCATGTGTTTTATAGACACTGAGCTTTCATGTGTTTTATAGACACTGAGCTTTCATGTGTTTTATAGACACTGAGCTTTCATGTGTTTTATAGACACTGAGCTTTCATGTGTTTTATAGACACTGAGCTTTCATGTGTTTTATAGACACTGAGCTTTCATGTGTTTTATAGACACTGAGCTTTCATGTGTTTTATAGACACTGAGCTTTCATGTGTTTTATAGACACTGAGCTTTCATGTGTTTTATAGACACTGAGCTTTCATGTGTTTTATAGACACTGAGCTTTCATGTGTTTTATAGACACTGAGCTTTCATGTGTTTTATAGACACTGAGCTTTCATGTGTTTTATAGACACTGAGCTTTCATGTGTTTTATAGACACTGAGCTTTCATGTGTTTTATAGACACTGAGCTTTCATGTGTTTTATAGACACTGAGCTTTCATGTGTTTTATAGACACTGATAGACACTGAGCTTTCATGTGTTTTATAGACACTGAGCTTTCATGTGTTTTATAGACACTGAGCTTTCATGTGTTTTATAGACACTGAGCTTTCATGTGTTTTATAGACACTGAGCTTTCATGTGTTTTATAGACACTGAGCTTTCATGTGTTTTATAGACACTGAGCTTTCATGTGTTTTATAGACACTGAGCTTTCATGTGTTTTATAGACACTGAGCTTTCATGTGTTTTATAGACACTGAGCTTTCATGTGTTTTATAGACACTGAGCTTTCATGTGTTTTATAGACACTGAGCTTTCATGTGTTTTATAGACACTGAGCTTTCATGTGTTTTATAGACACTGAGCTTTCATGTGTTTTATAGACACTGAGCTTTCATGTGTTTTATAGACACTGAGCTTTCATGTGTTTTATAGACACTGAGCTTTCATGTGTTTTATAGACACTGAGCTTTCATGTGTTTTATAGACACTGAGCTTTCATGTGTTTTATAGACACTGAGCTTTCATGTGTTTTATAGACACTGAGCTTTCATGTGTGTTTTATAGACACTGAGCTTTCATGTGTTTTATAGACACTGAGCTTTCATGTGTTTTATAGACACTGAGCTTTCATGTGTTTTATAGACACTGAGCTTTCATGTGTTTTATGACACTGTTTGTGTTTTATAGACACTGAGCTTTCATGTGTTTTATAGACACTGAGCTTTCATGTGTTTTATAGACACTGAGCTTTCATGTGTTTTATAGACACTGAGCTTTCATGTGTTTTATAGACACTGAGCTTTCATGTGTTTTATAGACACTGAGCTTTCATGTGTTTTATAGACACTGAGCTTTCATGTGTTTTATAGACACTGAGCTTTCATGTGTTTTATAGACACTGAGCTTTCATGTGTTTTATAGACACTGAGCTTTCATGTGTTTTATAGACACTGAGCTTTCATGTGTTTTATAGACACTGAGCTTTCATGTGTTTTATAGACACTGAGCTTTCATGTGTTTTATAGACACTGAGCTTCCATGTGTTTTATAGACACTGAGCTTTCATGTGTTTTATAGACACTGAGCTTCCATGTGTTTTATAGACACTGAGCTTTCATGTGTTTTATAGACACTGAGCTTTCATGTGTTTTATAGACACTGAGCTTTCATGTGTTTTATAGACACTGAGCTTTCATGTGTTTTATAGACACTGAGCTTTCATGTGTTTTATAGACACTGAGCTTTCATTTGGCATCACATGTGTTGTTCTACTATGAACTGCACGTGTTACGAGTTTATGGGGCTTCAAACATGGAAATGCCCTAAAGCACCAGAGTATGTCTCCGTCAGAGACAATGCAACAACACTTCCAGTAGGAAAGAAGGGCACAGGTTAAGCCCTCCTGGAAATTGCAGTAGCGAGGCAGTTTAGCGACGAGGGTGACTACAGACGGGAGGGACTGTTGCGAGAGAAATGAGAGTTAACATTGTGTTATGTGTCGTAGCTGTATGAAGTCAGGGGCATCTATCTGCCTGTCTGCTGGTTCAGCTTTTATGGGTATTTCAGCTCTCTCGTTTCTCATCTCACTGGCTGGGCTGCTCAGTATGATTTATCTGCTTTCTGTTGATATAGCCCTGAATCAATCAATCAATCAAAGCCATGAGCAAGATGGAAATCAAAATGGGAAAGACCAGCATTCTCTTTGTGCTATCTTGCATATTTCATGATTGACATAAAAAAAAAAGACAAAATGTTTAGAAAACTAAAGTTGAATTCTGAATAGCAAAAATCGGATTGTCTCGTGTTCCATCTTGAACTACTTTGTGGTATCCTGCAATACTTTGACACCTGCAAAACTCGGCCCATAAATCTGTTACTGCACACGCAAGGAGTTGCTCCACTGTTACAAACACAGCATAACCAACCATTAAGAAAGCAGGTGGAATCCAAACAGTTTATAGACAATGTTTTCCAATTAAAATGCTGATACTATTACTACTAGTACTGCTAATAATAAATAACCTCACTCTCGAAATGAATTATTGCGTATCGATCCATATTTACTCGTGTGGTTGACATGAAATGGTCATCCTAATGCTGTTGTTTAGTTGACCAGAAGGACTAGCCTATTTCCCTGTGGGAATTGTGTCACCGACTCCACTCTGGACTTAAAGACCCTTAAAGACCCAGCTAAAGCAGCTGGATGTGCGTAGCTTCTGGGACTTATTCCCGCATAGATAGAAATGAACATATCTATGACTGCATTGTGCATTCTCTAATATCTGAACATCTCGATAATGCCACACCACTGACACACTACTGTACAGGTTAATGCAAGACAGCCATTCCTTCTATTCTACTCTCTTTTCTGAGAAGGAAACTGCAGGCCTACAGTAATTAGTACTGACCAAATGTTGTCATTTCAACCATATGACATGTCAGTAACACACCAGTTGTCCCTAAAAAGCAATGCACCGCACCCCCAAAAACGGTGTACTAAATTTGAACAATTCCGTTGATAGCCTACATGCCGCCGGTGGAACACCGGTTCGCATTCTATAGCCTACATTTTCTTTAAAGCGATATATGCATTAATTCAATATGGATAGATACCTTCAGTTGCATAGTTGTGGTCCCGGAGGAAGCTGTTGTTGATTTTGCGGGTGTCGATTTCTTCATCCATTTGTGCTTTTATTTTGTAAACCAGAAAAAGAGAAACAGGTATGCATGGTCCTGAAACATCGCTTCAGCACAGGGTCGGCGCGAGCTGCACGCTGTTCGTCATGATTCGACCCTTTCCAGAAATAAGAACGTGAAAAATAGGCAGAAACCTCACCGTTCGTATCAATGTGATAGAGGGAAATGCCTGTCCCTTTCGAGACGTTGGAAGGTGTGGCGTTGGATGTCAAGCACGATGGGGCTCAGATTAATGTGTGAGAAAACGAACTATAAAACCAACAGAAATATTATAGCTGCGCATTTTCCTCTCCATTGCCAGATGCGCCATAAATCAGTGCAAGCAGAGCAGGGTGTGTGAGCAGGTCGTTATTTTGCCTCAGTCCGCTTGCATAACAGGGTCAGTTTCCTCTTGTCGTCTAGGATCACCCGGTTTCGCCTCGACGTGTGACTTTGCCGCCAAACCACAACGGGTGCTCAACTGCTGCCTGCAAGGGCTTCTCCCTGTCAGTCACTCCCTCTCACAATGATGCCACCTTGGCACCCTGTGCTCCACTGCTGCCTGCAAGGGTCTCTGTCTGTCAGTCACTCCCTCTCACAGCGACGCCATCTTGGCTCCCAGTGCTCCCTGCAAGGCTCTCTCTCTGTTTGTCAGACACCATCCTGGCTCCCAGTGCTCCCTGCAAGGTTCTCTCTCTGTCTGTCAGTCACTCCCTCTCACAGTGACGCCATCTTGGCTCCCAGTGCTCCCTGTAAGGTTCTCTCTCTGTCTGTCAGTCACTCCCTCTTACAGCGACGCCATCTTGGCTCCCTGTGCTCCATTGCTGCCTGCAAGGGTCTCTCTCTGTTTGTCAGACGCCATCTTGGCTCCCTGTGCTCCATTGCTCCCTGCAAGGTTCTCTCTCTGTCTGTCAGTCACTCCCTCTTACAGCGACGCCATCTTGGCTCCCAGTGCTCCCTGCAAGGTTCTCTCTCTGTCTGTCAGTCACTCCCTCTTACAGCGACGCCATCTTGGCTCCCAGTGCTCCAGTGCTCCCTGCAAGGTTCTCTCTCTGTCTGTCAGTCACTCCCTCTTACAGCGACACCATCTTGGCTCCCAGTGCTCCCTGCAAGGTTCTCTCTCTGTCTGTCAGTCACTCCCTCTTACAGCGACGCCATCTTGGCTCCCTGTGCTCCATTGCTGCCTGCAAGGTTCTCTCTCTGTCTGTCAGTCACTCCCTCTCACAGCGACGCCATCTTGGCTCCCAGTGCTCCCTGCAAGGTTCTCTCTCTGTCTGTCAGTCACTCCCTCTTACAGCAACACCATCTTGGCTCCCAGTGTTCCCTGCAAGCTCCTCTCTCTGTTTGTCAGACACCATCCTGGCTCCCTGTGCTCCCTGCAAGCTTCTCTCTCTGTTTGTCAGACACCATCCTGGCTCCCTGTGCTCCCTGCAAGCTTCTCTCTCTGTTTGTCAGACACCATCTTGGCTCCCTGTGCTCCACTGCTTCCTGCTGTTATAACTGCTCCACTCGTGCATTGCGTTATTGGCTCCTCCCCAACAGGTTGCCTCTGTCATCCTGTGTCAGCATCACAGTGATATTTGCGAACATGCACCCTTCATATCAGGGGGACATGGTGGTCAAACTTCAACAGATGGCGCTCAATTTGATCTCCAAAAACATCAAAACAAAAAGGATAGCTTCCTAATCGTTCCTGATAATTGTTGCCCCAAAAAGTGTGTGTCTGTGTGTTCTCATTTGTGCTCTCTCACAAACGCAATTTCCAATTACATTTCCCCTGGTTGAATTTGGACATGGTGGTGAGGGTGGGTGTCTGTCTGAGATGTTCCCCTGCTAATCCTGCCCCTACATGTTGAAACATTCTGCTATAGCAAAGGTTATTTAACAGCCCACTACCTTTTAGCTAGGTCGGAATAAATCACCTCCATTATCTACATCCCCCAATAACGAGGGTCACTCATGCATACAATGAATAGAAGTTCCATCCACGCCAAAACCTGTGACCAGTTGAATATCCCAATCTGATTGTCTCCTCACCATGACAAACCTATACCCTCAACCCCTAATCCTTTTAGGAGATTGTCCTCACCATGACAAACCTATACCCTCAACCCCTAATCCTTTTAGGAGATAGTCCTCACCATGACAAACCTATACCCTCAACCCCTAATCCTTTTAGGAGATAGTCCTCACCATGACAAACCTATACCCTCAACCCCTAATCCTTTTAGGAGATAGTCCTCACCATGACAAACCTATACCCTCAACCCCTAATCCTTTTAGGAGATAGTCCTCACCATGACAAACCTATACCCTCAACCCCTAATCCTTTTAGGAGATAGTCCTCACCATGACAAACCTATACCCTCAACCCCTAATCCTTTTAGGAGATAGTCCTCACCAGTCCATGAATCATCTGTATTCACATTCACTCTAAATGGCATAGAATCGGTCTTTGCCTTCATGCTGGGCTTAACAAACTATTATGATCATTCTATTTGGACACTGAAGCATATATGGAAAAGGAAGAGGGAATTAAAAAGGCATTGATTTCCAGAATCACCACACAGTGTTGTGCTCTATAAGTGGGAGACTGAGAGACTGGGAGACTGGGAGACTGAGACTGGGAGACAGAGACTGGGAGACTGAGAGACTGGGAGACAGAGAGACTGCGAGACAGAGACTGAGAGACTGGGAGACAGAGACTGGGAGACTGGGAGAAAGTGACTAGGAGACTGGGAGACAGAGACTGAGAGACTGGGAGAGAGAGAGACTGAGAGACTGGGAGACATAGAGACAGGGAGACAGAGAATGAGAGACTGGGAGACAGAGACTGGGAGACTGAGAGACTGGGAGACAGAGATTGGGAGACTGAGAGACAGAGATTGGGAGACTGAGAGACAGAGATTGGGAGACTGAGAGACAGAGACTGGGAGACTGGGAGACAGAGAGACTGGGAGACTGAGACTGGGAGACAGAGACTGAGAGACAGAGAGACTGGGAGACAGAGAGACTGGGAGACAGAGAGACTGGGAGACAGAGACTGGAAGACTGAGAGACAGAGACATGGAGACTAAGAGACAGGGAGACAGAGACTGGGAGACAGAGACTGTGATACTGAGAGACTGGGAGACTGGGAGACAGAGACTGGGAGACTGGGAGAGAGAGAGACTGGGAGACTGAGAGACTGGGAGACAGAGAGACTGGGAGACTGAGAGACTGAGAGACAGGGAGACAGAGATTGCGAGACTGGGAGAGAGAGAGACTGGGAGACTGAGAAACTGGGAGACAGAGAGACTGTGAAACTGAGAGACTGGGAGACAGAGAGACTGGGAGACAGAGACAGAGACAGAGACATGGAGAAAGAGAGACTAAGAGACTGGGAGACAGAGACTGAGAGACTGGGAGACTGGGAGATTGAGAGACTGTGAGACTGGGAGACAGGGAGACAGGGAGACAGGGAGACAGAGAGACAGAGACTGAGAGACTGGGAGACTGGGAGACAGAGAGTGAGAGACTGGGAGAGAGAGAGACTGGGAGACTGGGAGACAGGGAGACAGGGACTGAGAGACTGGGAGACAGAGACTGGGAGACAGAGACTGAGGGACTGGGATATTGGGAGATAGAGACTGGGAGACTGGGAGACAGAGACTGAGAGACTGGGAGAGAGAGAGACTGGGAGACAGGGAGACTGGGAGACAGAGACTGAGAGACTGGGAGACAGAGAGACAGAAACATGGAGACGAAGAGACTGGGAGACTGGGAGACTGAGAGACTGGGAGACTAGAGACAGAGACGGAGAGACAGAGACTGGGAGACTGAAAGACTGGGAGACTGGGAGACAGAGACTGGGAGACTGAGAGACTGGGGGACTGAGAGACTGGGAGACTGCGAGACTGCGAGACTGCATTAAGAGAAGCCTTCTGATGGATGACATTAACAAGCAGAGCTCATTGCTGTCCTGGGAAAGGAGGATGGAACAGCAGTACTATAGGGCTGTAAACCAAATGACTCTTTACTGCGTCTTCTGACAGACAAACACACAGCAGCGCACACAAACAAAAACTCTGACACACACACACACACACACACACACACACACACACACACACACACACACACACACACACACACACACACACACACACACACACACACACACACACACACAATGGTCTTAGGGGCTTGCAGCAATGATACTGTAGGGGGTGGAAAAAGCTTTGAAAAAGCCCAGACTGAGATCAACAATCTGACTGATTTAATGAAACGTTCAGCGTCCAGGACACAAAACCACAAAACCTCTACCTGTGTGTGTGTGTGTGTGGTGTGTGTGTGTGTGTGTGTGTGTGTGTGTGTGTGTGTGTGTGTGTGTGTGTGTGTGTGTGTGTGTGTGTGTGTGTGTGTGTGTGTGTGTGTGTGTGTGTGTGTGTGTGTGTGTGTGTGTGTGTGTGTGTGTGTGTGTGTGTGTGGTGTGTGTGTGTGGTGTGTGTGTGTGTGTGTGTGTGTGTGTGTGTGTGTGTGTGTGTGTGTGTGTGTGTGTGTGTGTGTGTGTGTGTGTGTGTGTGTGTGTGTGTGTGTGTGTGTGTGTGCGGTGTGTGTGTGTGTGGTGTGTGTGTGTGTGTGTGGTGTGTGTGTGTGTGTGTGGTGCGTGTGTGGTGTGTGTGTGTGTGTGTGTGTGTGTGTGTGTGTGTGTGTGTGTGTGTGTGTGTGTGTGTGTGTGTGTGTGTGTGTGTGTGTGTGTGTGTGTGTGTGTGTGTGTGTGTGTGTGTGTGTGTGTGTGTGTGTGTGTGTGTGTGTGTGTGTGTGTGTGTGTGTGTGTGTGTGTGTGTGTGTGTGTGTGTGTGTGTGTGTTAGGGAAAAAACATTTGATATGGTTACTCATGCGGATTTTATTTTTAACGATATATCACATTATTTTGACAATATCGCAATATTATTACTTAGTTTTTAGTTTTGACTATTGCATTTCAATTTCTGCGCTACTTGGCTGTACTTGCATCAAAACGGCAGTATTTTTCCTTCATAGTTTGTTCTCTTTCTTTTAAATAGGGAGCCAATGTGTTTTAAGGACCATGACTGTTTTCTCATGTGTCTCTCTGGTCCCTCTGCAGCAGACGTCTAGTGAGCAATATGTTTGGAACATCGAAACGCAATAAAATCACAGTATCAAATCACACTACATAGAATCACACTACATAGAATCACACTATACATATAGAATCACACTACATAGAATCACACTATACATATAGAATCACACTACATAGAATCACACTATACATATAGAATCACACTACATAGAATCACACTATACATATAGAATCACACTACATAGAATCACACTATACATATAGAATCACACTATACATATATAATCACACTACATAGAATCACACTATACATATAGAATCACACTACATAGAATCACACTATACATATAGAATCACACTACATAGAATCACACTATACATATAGAATCACACTATACATATATAATCACACTACATAGAATCACACTATACATATAGAATCACACTACATAGAATCACACTATACATATAGAATCACACTACATAGAATCACACTACATATAGAATCACACTACATAGAATCACACTATACATATAGAATCACACTACATAGAATCACACTATACATATAGAATCACACTACATAGAATCACACTACATAGAATCACACTATACATATAGAATCACACTACATAGAATCACACTATACATATAGAATCACACTACATAGAATCACACTATACATATAGAATCACACTACATAGAATCACACTATACATATAGAATCACACTACATAGAATCACACTACATAGAATCACACTATACATATAGAATCACACTACATAGAATCACACTATACATATAGAATCACACTACATAGAATCACACTATACATATAGAATCACACTACATAGAATCACACTATACATATAGAATCACACTACATAGAATCACACTACATAGAATCACACTATACATATAGAATCACACTACATAGAATCACACTATACATATAGAATCACACTACATAGAATCACACTATACATATAGAATCACACTACATAGAATCACACTATACATATAGAATCACACTACATAGAATCACACTACATAGAATCACACTACATATAGAATCACACTACATAGAATCATACTACATATAGAATCACACTACATAGAATCACACTACATATATAATCACACTACATAGAATCACACTACATATATAATCACACTACATAGAATCACACTATACACATAGAATCACACTACATAGAATCACACTACATAGAATCACACTACATAGAATCACACTATACATATAGAATCACACTATACATATAGAATCACACTACATATATAATCTCACACTATACTTCCAAGATGGCGTAGCAGTCGGACGTGTGTTTTGTCTTGTCCCGTCCTGTCTAGTGTAAATATAGTTTTCTTCATTTTTTTTCTGTATATATTTCGTACATATTTTAAACTCACTTTCCAACTAGAGCTGAATATACTCTCCTGCAACCCGCATCACCCAATGTGGTACGGATCTGCTTTTTCTATACTTTACTTTAGAACCGGAACCACCATCAGAAGCTAGCCAGCTAACTAGCTACTAGCTAGTACTCAGTTAGCCATTGCTAGCGGTCTTCAAAGCTAACTAGGACACCAGCGCGACATCAACCCAGAGCATATCAGACTGCTCTTTCTCTACCACATCTCCGGATTCCTACCGCAAGCTCTGAACCTTTACACCGGATCATCGCAACTAGCTAGCTGCAATCCGAGTGGCTACTCCTGGCTAACGTCTCTGTCCCAAAACAAGCACCAGTTAGCCTTGAGCTAAGCCCATCTCCCGACTAGCCGAAGAGGCCCAACAATACCTCTTTTGCCAATTGGCCTGGACCCTTTACTGCCGACACGGAGCCCCGCCGATCCATCACGACTGGTCCGCCGACATAATCGTCCGAGGTGGTTTCAACAGGCTTTTTCGTTGCGACATCGCCAAAGATCCATCTGCTGGCCAAGGCCCGCGAGCTTTCTGAAACGCTGTGTCTCCAGCTCACCTAGCGTACTAGAGCACCTGTAGCATACTCCTGGGCTACAATTACCCGGGCCCACGACCGGTCTGTCGATGTCACCGCATGAAGAGGAATAAACAGACTCACCCCATCGCGACGTCCCCCAAAGGTTAGCTCTCTAGCCCTCGCTATCTCCCTGCTTGCTAATTCGGCCTGCTAACGGCTAGCTTGTCTAGCCCGGGCCTACGAACTGTTAGCTTGTTAGCACAGGCCTGCTAACCATCTGAATCACCGCATCCCAAACACTCTGAACCCATTTACTTTCTATCTCTCTTTGATTTTTATTTTGTTTATACCTTCCGGAAACCTGCCTCACCCACTGTGATACGGAATCGCTATCACTTTTAATTTTTATTTTATTTTTATGACACACTCAAGAACCTCCAGACGCTAACCAGCTAACTAGCTACAAGCTATTTAGTCATTGTTAGTTTTTTTTTTTAAACCTGGATAACACTCGCCAGCCCAGCTTCCCTGCCCATCCACCGCTGCCCCCTGGACACTGATCTCTTGGCTACATAGCTGACGCACGCTGGACTGTCCATTAATCACGGTACCCCATTCTGCTTGTTTGTTTATCTGTCGGCCCAGTTGCCTAGTCAACGCCATTTTACCTGCTGTTTGTTGTGCTAGCTGATTAGCCTCGCCTACTGTTTTTAGCTAGCTTTCCCAATTCAACACCTGTGATTACTGTATGCCTCGCTGTATGTCTCTCTCAAATGTCAATATGCCTTGTATACTGTTGTTCAGGTTAGTTATCATTGTTTTAGTTCACAATGGAGCCCCTAGATCCACTCTGCATACCCCTGTTACCTCCTTTGTCCCACCCCCCACACATGCGGTGACCTCACCCATTACAACCAGCATGTCCAGAGATACAACCTCTCTCATCATCACCCAGTGCCTGGGCTTACCTCCGCTGTACCCGCACCCCACCATACCCCTGTCTGCGCATTATGCCCTGAATATATTCTACCATGCCCAGAAACCTGCTCCTCTTATCCTCTGCCCCCAACGCTCTAGGCGACCAGTTTTGATAGCCTTTAGCCGCACCCTCATACTACTCCTTCTCTGTTCCGCGGGTGATGTGGAGGTAAACCCAGGCACTGCATGTCCCCAGGTACCCTCATTTGTTGACTTCTGTGATCGAAAAAGTATTGGTTTTATGCATGTCAACATCAGAAGCCTCCTCCCTAAATTTGTTTTACTCACTGCTTTAGCACACTCTGCTAACCCTGATGTCCTTGCCGTGTCTGAATCCTGGCTCAGGAAGGCCACCAAAAATTCAGAGATTTCCATACCCAACTATAACATCTTCCGTCGCGATAGAACTGCCAAAGGGGGCGGAGTCGCAGTCTACTGCAGAGATAGCCTGCAAAGTAATGTCATACTTTCCAGGTCCATACCCAAACAGTTTGAACTACTAATTTTGAAAATTACTCTCTCCAGAAACAAGTCTCTCACTGTTGCCGCCTGCTACCGACCCCCGTCAGCTCCCAGCTGTGCCCTGGACACCATTTGTGAATTGATCGCCCCCCATCTAGCTTCAGAGTTTGTTCTGTTAGGTGACCTAAACTGGGATATGCTTAACACCCCGGCAGTCCTACAATCTAAGCTAGATGCCCTCAATCTCACTCAAATCATCAAGGAACCCACCAGGTACAACCCTAACTCTGTAAACAAGGGCACCCTCATAGACGTCATCCTGACCAACTGGCCCTCCAAATATACCTCCGCTGTCTTCAACCAGGATCTCAGTGATCACTGCCTCATCGCCTGTATCCGCCACGGAGCCGCAGTCAAACGACCACCCTCATCACTGTCAAACGCTCCCTAAAACACTTCTGTGAGCAGGCCTTTCTAATCGACCTGGCCCGGGTATCCTGGAAGGACATTGACCTCATCCCGTCAGTTGAGGATGCATGGTCATTCTTTAAAAGTAACTTCCTCACCATTTTAGATAAGCATGCTCCGTTCAAAAAATGCAGAACCAAGAACAGATACAGCCCTTGGTTCACTCCAGACCTGACTGCCCTCGACCAGCACAAAAACATCCTGTGGCGGACTGCAATAGCATCGAATAGCCCCCGTGATATGCAACTGTTCAGGGAAGTCAGGAACCAATACACGCAGTCAGTCAGGAAAGCTAAGGCCAGCTTCTTCAGGCAGAAGTTTGCATCCTGTAGCTCCAACTCCAAAAGTTCTGGGACACTGTGAAGTCCATGGAGAACAAGAGCACCTCCTCCCAGCTGCCCACTGCACTGAGGCTAGGAAACACGGTCTCCACCGATAAATCCATGATTATCGAAAACTTCAATAAGCACTTCTCAACGGCTGGCCATGCCTTCCGCCTGGCTACTCCAACCTCGGCCAACAGCTCCGCCCCCCGTAGTTCCTCACCCAAGCCTCTCCAGGTTCTCCTTTACCCAAATCCAGATAGCAGATGTTCTGAAAGAGCTGCAAAACCTGGACCCGTACAAATCAGCTGGGCTTGACAATCTGGACCCGCTATTTCTGAAACTATCTGCCGCCATTGTCGCAACCCCTATTACCAGCCTGTTCAACCTCTCTTTCATATCGTCTGAGATCCCCAAGGATTGAAAGCTGCCGCAGTCATCCCCCTCTTCAAAGGGGAGACACCCTGGACCCAAACTGCTATAGACCTATATCCATCCTGCCCTGCCTATCTAAGGTCTTCGAAAGCCAAGTCAACAAACAGGTCACTGACCATCTCGAATCCCACCGTACCTTCTCCGCTGTGCAATCTGGTTTCCGAGCAGGTCACGGGTGCACCTCAGCCACGCTCAAGGTACTAAACGATATCATAACCGCCATCGATAAAAGACAGTACTGTGCAGCCGTCTTCATCGACCTCGCCAAAGCTTTCGACTCTGTCAATCACCATATTCTTATCGGCAGACTCAACAGCCTCGGTTTTTCGGATGACTGCCTTGCCTGGTTCACCAATTACTTTGCAGACAGAGTTCAGTGTGTCAAATCGGAGGGCATGCTGTCCGGTCCTCTGGCAGTCTCTATGGGGGTGCCACAGGGTTCAATTCTCGGGCCGACTCTTTTCTCTGTATATATCAATGATGTTGCTCTTGCTGCGGGCGATTCCCTGATCCACCTCTACGCAGACGACACCATTCTATATACTTTCGGCCCGTCATTGGACACTGTGCTATCAAACCTCCAAACGAGCTTCAATGCCATACAGCACTCCTTCCGTGGCCTCCAACTGCTCTTAAACGCGAGTAAAACCAAATGCATGCTTTTCAACCGATCGCTGCCTGCACCCGCATGCCCGACTAGCATCACCACCCTGGATGGTTCCGACCTTGAATATGTGGACATCTATAAGTACCTAGGTGTCTGGCTAGACTGCAAACTCTCCTTCCAGACTCACATCAAACATCTCCAATCAAAAATCAAATCAAGAGTCGGCTTTCTATTCCGCAACAAAGCCTCCTTCACTCACGCTGCCAAGCTTACCCTAGTAAAACTGACTATCCTACCGATCCTCGACTTCGGCGATGTCATCTACAAAATGGCTTCCAACACTCTACTCAGCAAACTGGATGCAGTCTATCACAGTGCCATCCGTTTTGTCACTAAAGCACCTTATACCACCCACCACTGCGACTTGTATGCTCTAGTCGGCTGGCCCTCACTACATATCCGTCGCCAGACCCACTGGCTCCAGGTCATCTACAAGTCCATGCTAGGTAAAGCTCCGCCTTATCTCAGTTCACTGGTCACGATGGCAACACCCATCCGTAGCACGCGCTCCAGCAGGTGTATCTCACTGATCATCCCTAAAGCCAACACCTCATTTGGCCGCCTTTCGTTCCAGTACTCTGCTGCCTGTGACTGGAACGAATTGCAAAAATCGCTGAAGTTGGAGACTTTTATCTCCCTCACCAACTTCAAACATCAGCTATCCGAGCAGCTAACCGATCGCTGCAGCTGTACATAGTCTATAGGTAATAGCTCACCCATTTTCACCTACCTCATTCCCATACTGTTTTTATACTGTTTTTATTTATTTACTTTTCTGCTCTTTTGCACACCAATATCTCTACCTGTACATGACCATCTGATCATTTATCACTCCAGTGTTAATCTGCAGAATTGTATTATTCGCCTACCTCCTCATGCCTTTTGCACACATTGTATATAGACTGCCCATTTTTTCTACTGTGTTATTGACTTGCTAATTGTTTACTCCATGTGTAACTCTGTGTTGTCTGTTCACACTGCTATGCTTTATCTTGGCCAGGTCGCAGTTGCAAATGAGAACTTGTTCTCAACTAGCCTACCTGGTTAAATAAAGGTGAAATAAAAAAAATAAAAAATAAAAAAATATATATAATCACACACTATACAGATTAACACTACATATAGAATCACACACTATAAATAAATATAGAATCACACTATACATATGGAATCACACTACATAGAATCACACACTATAAATATATAATCATACACTAAACATATATAATCACACTATACATATAGAATCACACTATACATATAGAATCACACACTATGAATAAATATAGAATCACACTATAAAAATATAATCACACTACATATAGAATCACACACTATAAATATATAATCACTATACATATAGAATCACACTATACACATAGAATCACACTATGCATATAGAATCACACTATAAATATAGAATCACACACTACATACAGTCAATTGGAGGTGTACCTGTGGATATATTTCAAGGCCTACCATCAAACTCAGTGCCTTTTGCTTGTCATCATGGGAAAATCAAAAGAAATCAGCCAAGACCTCAGAAAAAACTATTGTAGACCTCCACAAGTCTGGTTCATCCTTGGGAGCAATTTCCAAACACCTGAAGGTACCGTGTTCTTCTGTACAAACAATAGTACGCAAGTATAAACACCATGGGACCACGCAACCGTCATACCACTCAGGAAGGAGACGCACGCTGTTTCCTAGAGATTAACGTACTTTGGTGCGAAAAGTGCAAATCAATCCCAGAACAACAGCAAAGGACCTTGTGAAGATGCTGGAGGAAACAGGTACAAAAGTATCTATATCCACAGTAAAAAACGAGTTCTATATCGACGACCTGATAGGCCGCTCAGCAAGGAAGAAGCCACTTCTCCAAAACCGCCATAAAAAAGCTTGACTACGGTTTGCAACTGCACATGGGGACAAGATCGTACTTTTTGGAGAAATGTCCTCTGGTCTGATGAAACAAAAATAGGACTGTTTGGCCATAATGACCATCGTTATGTGAGGAGGAAAAAGGGGGATGCTTGCAAGCTGAAGAACACCATCCCAACCGTGAAGCACAGGGGTGGCAGCACCATGTTGTGGGGGTACTTTGCTGCAGGAGGGACTGGTGCACTTCACAAAATAGATGGCATCATGAGGGAGGAAAATATGTGGATACATTGAAACAACATCTCAAGACATCAGTCAGGAAGTTAAAGCTTGGTCGCAAATTGGTCTTCCAAATGGACAATGACCCCAAGCATACTTCCAAAGTTGTGGCAAAAGGACAACAATCTCAATCCCATAGAAATTTTGTGTGCAGAACTGAAAAAACGTGTGCGAGCAAGGAGGCCCACAAACTTGACTCAGTTACACCAGCTCTGTCTAGAGGAATTAGCTAAAATGAGGAGGAAGGCTTCCCGAAACATTTGACCCAAGTTAAACAATTTTAAAGGCAATGCTACAAAATACTAATTGAGTGTATGTAAACTTCTGACCAATTGGGAATGTGATGAAAGAAATAGAAGCTGAAATAAATCTGACCTAAGACAGGGAATTATTACTAGGATTAAATGTCAGGAATTGTGAAAAACTGAGTTTAGATGTATTTTATGCTAAGGTGTATGTAAACTTCTGACTTCAACTGCATAGAATCACACTACATATAGAATCACAACACATATAGAATCACAATACATATCGTATCGGCACCTAAGTATAGTAATAATATCATCACGTGAGGTCCCTGGCAATTCCCAGGCCTGGTGTGTGTGTGTGTGTGTGTGTGTGTGTGTGTGTGTGTGTGTGTGTGTGTGTGTGTGTGTGTGTGTGTGTGTGTGTGTGTGTGTGTGCCACACCTAAGTGTGATCTCAGAATCATCATTACATCAGTCATTGGATTGTATAATGCAGAGTATTCCAGCACATTACATTCTATTATAATGGGACACCTGCTTCAAGCACTGAGCATCAGAAACACCCAGACAGTAATGGCTTTATTTTAACACACAATCTCTCTTGTAGATGGCGTCATAATTACATGGCCTGGGGGATGGAGCCTGATGAGAACACACAGTGTTGTCCTCCACAGAGAACATGCATGGCCAGAGTCTGCCTCCAAATTGTCTCTGTCATTCAACCTGCCCCCTGTGCCCTCCTGGCTCCTGGCTGCTGCTGCAGTGGCTATGGGGAATAATCCTGGTGTGTTGTGTTTCCTCTCTACCATCCCCCCTTCACTCTCTCTCTCCATCTCTCCATTGCCTGGCCCTCCTCCAACCAAACCGAGCCCAGAGCCACCACCCCAGTCGATGTGCTCTGCTCAACCAGGGGAAGTAGCTAGGTCCACAGCTTCACAGGCTTAGCTGTGCAATGCTTACTAGCCATCCATCCTGCTCTTAAGACTGGGCTAGTACAGGAGTACAGGGTTATTCGGCTGTCCACATAGGACTCTGACCTGGGACCAGCTAACAGAGTCATTGTATTGTATAGAACAATGTGTTACAACAAGACATGACTGACTGCAGAACTGTCACAACTGCCCTCCTGAATAACTGGGAAACAGGACTGTTGTGTGTACACTCTTAGTAAAAAAGTTGCTATCTAGAACCTTAAATGGTTCTTCAGCTGTCCCCATAGGAGAACCCTTTGAAGAACCCTTTTTGGTTCCAGATAGAACCCTTTCGGGTTCCAAGTAGAACCCTTTCAACAGAGGGTTCTACATGAAACCCCTACATGAAACCCAAAAGGGTTCTACCTGGAACCAAAAAGGGTTCTGCCAGGAACCAAAAAGGGTTCTCCTATGGGGACAGCCAAAGTACCCCTTTGGAACCCTTTTTTCTAAAAGTGTAGTTACTCAGGCACAGACCTATTCTGAAGAAAATAATGGTTAAACTATAGAATGATTATAAGGGTATTATTGGAGATGTATTCTCTTCAGGTGGTGAGGTCTCAGAGGTTCTCTTGTGGAGAACGTTATTATAGCAGTCTGAATTAGCAACGAGATGGAAATTATTTAGAAAATCAGTTTTGCCACTGAGACACCTCAATATGCTCTACAAACTGCGGTTAGGAAGAGAGCCAACTCGTCTATTTTAGGCAGGAGGGGGATCGGACCGGAGCTGCAAGGTGGAGTAAAATAGAGGAGAGGAGGGTGGCAAGGCACACACCTGTCTATATAAGGTCCCACAGTTGAGAGAGGGGGAAGAGATAGATGGTGAGCCCGGCTTCACAAACTCCTTGCTCCGGCCAAACGCTACGCCACGCTCACAGACATTCCTTTCTTCTCCGCAATGAGTCTGGATCTGATTGGTCCCGGAAACCGATGGATTGAGCCAGAACAAAAAACTGAAATACCTTATTTACATGAGTATTGAGACCCTTTGCTAACATTTAAATTGATCTCAGGTGCATCCTGTTTCCATTGATCATCCTTGAGATGTTTCAACAACTTGATTGGAGTCCACCTGTTGTAAATTCAATTGATTGGACATGATTTGGAAAGGCACACACCTGTCTATATAAGGTCCCACTGTTGACAGTGCCTGTCAGAGCAAAAACCAAGCCATGGGGTTAAAGGAATTGTCTGTGGAGCTCAGAGACAGGATTGGGTTGAGGCACAGATCTGGGGAAGGGTACCCAAACATTTCTGCAGCAGTGAAGGCACCCAAGAAGACAGTGGCCTCCATCATTCTTAAATGGAAGAAGTTTGGAACCACCAAGACTCTTCCTAGAGCTGGTCGCCCAGCCAAACTGAGCAGTCTGGGGAGAACTCTGGAGTTCTGTCAGAGCTCCAGAGTTCCTCTGTGGAGATGGGAGAACCTTCCAGAGGGACAACCATCTCTGCAGCACTCCCCCAAATCAGGCCTTTATAGTAGAGTGGCCAGACGGACGCCACTCCTCAGCAAAAGGCACATGACAGACGCTTGGAGTTTGCCAAAACAAGAATAGAAACAAGAATATCTGGTCTGATGAAACCAAAATTGAACTCTTTGGCCTAAATGCCAAATGTCACATCTAGAGGAAACCTGGCACCATCCCGACGGTGAAGCATGGTGGTGGCAGTATCATGCTGTGGGGATGTTTTTAAGCGGCAGGGACTGGGAGACTAGTCAGGATCGAGGGAAAGATGAACGGAGCAAAGTACAGAGAGATCCTTGATGAAAACCTGCTCCAGAGCGAAGGTTCACCTTCCAACAGGACAAGCACACAGCCAAGACAACGCAGGAGTGGCTTCGGGACAAGTCTCTGAATGTCCTTGAATGGCCCAGCCAGAGGCCAGACTTGAACCTGATTGAACATCTCAGGAGAGTCCTAAAAATAGCTGTGCAGCGACGCTCCCCATCCAACCTGACAGAGCTTGAGAGGATCTGCAGAGAAGAATGGGAGAAACTCCCCAAATACAGGTGTGCCAAACTTGTAGCGTCATACTCAAGAAGAGTGGAGGCTGTAATCACTGCCAACGGTGCTTCAACAAAGTACTGAGTAAAGGGTCTGAATACTTATGTAAATGTCATATTTCAGTTTTTTTATCAATATTTTAGCTTTGTCATAATGGGGTACTGTGTTAAATTGTGAGGGGGAAAATGTCATTTTGAATAAGGATGTAACGTAACATAATGTGGAAAAAGTCAAGGGGTCTGAATACTTTCCAAACGCGCTCTCTCTCTCTCTCTCTCTCTCTCTCTCTCTCTCTCTCTCTCTCTCTCTCTCTCTGTCTCTCTCTTGGTCTCTCTCTCTCTCTCTCTCTGTCTCTCTCTCTCTCTTGGTCTCTCTCTCTCTCTCTCTCTCTCTCTCTCTCTCAGGTAATCAATGAATCGACTGTCTCTCTCACACACCCTCACATGTAATCAATTAATAGACTCTCTCTGTCTCTCTCTCTGATGATCATCCCCATGAGTAAGAGGTATAGTCATCATCATGCAAAAGCAAAGGCAGAATATCTAGACTGAATTCTCTTCTGAACGAAGATGATGATGAATGCTGCGTTGTTTACAGGGAATCTACATGATAGAATACAAATAGAAACCTCCTCTCTCTCTTTCAACAGTTGTAAAATTGGATGCCATATTACTTACAGAATGTGTCTAGTTTATTTTAAGAAACCTAAAAAATACTAGTAAAATATTATGTTTTATTGTCACATACACCGGATAGATTCAGTGAAATGTGTAGTTTTACTAGTCCCCAGTGACAATCATTGTTTTAGTCCTGGGCTGGGATCCATAAACACAGCAACAATAACATTGCAGAATCACATACAACATACACTAACATGGTTTTGGTTTTTGATATTGCTGTCAAACACAGTTTTGTGTGGGCCAACTGTATATGCTGGATACTAAATCAAGAAGATAAAATGTAAAATAATTCAGACATTATTTATGACCATGTCATACTAATACCAGCATGCAATTCACATGTATGGCTCAAAGGATTTGTCTGTTCCCCGTAGCCTACTCCTGTATAGTGGGGTTGTGTGTCATTTTAATTGTATTTGATTTATTTCTTATTTTACCAGGTGAGTTGACTGGGAATACATTGTCATTTACAGCAAAGACCTGGGGAAATAACTGTCCTCGTGAGAGAGAAGCCCTGTATCTGTGATTCATCCAGTGCAGATCAGATGATGACAGAGTGACCCGTCCCGCGCTCCTCTCTCGCTCTTTAATCTCCGCCTATCTCGCCAGACGCAACATACATCAATACATTTGACTCATTGACAGATGTCACATGACCAGGTCATTTCTACACTTCATTAATGCTCTCCTATCCTACCCTTCTCTTTATTTCTAGTTCCATGCAGGCCAGAAATCAATAAACCTAATCCTTAGATAGAAATAAAAGGTCCTTGACTCGCAGTAAATAATTCATTCATAGTGAAATGACACATACTTCCTGTTGTGCACAAAAAGGTCCTTGACTCGCAGTAAATAATTCATTCATAGTGAAATGACACATACTTCCTGTTGTGCACAAAAAGGTCCTTGACTCGCAGTAAATAATTCATTCATAGTGAAATGACACTTACTTCCTGTTGTGCACAAAAAGGTCCTTGACTCGCAGTAAATAATTCATTCATAGTGAAATGACACTTACTTCCTGTTGTGCACAAAAAGGTCCTTGACTCGCAGTAAATAATTCATTCATAGTGAAATGACACATACTTCCTGTTGTGCACAAAAAGGTCCTTGACTCGCAGTAAATAATTCATTCATAGTGAAATGACACATACTTCCTGTTGTGCACAAAAAGGTCCTTGACTCGCAGTAAATAATTCATTCATAGTGAAATGACACATACTTCCTGTTGTGCACAAAAAGGTCCTTGACTCGCAGTAAATAATTCATTCATAGTGAAATGACACTTACTTCCTGTTATGCACAAAAAGGTCCTTGACTCGCAGTAAATAATTCATTCATAGTGAAATGACACATACTTCCTGTTGTGCACAAAAAGGTCCTTGACTCGCAGTAAATAATTCATTCATAGTGAAATGACACATACTTCCTGTTGTGCACAAAAAGGTCCTTGACTCGCAGTAAATAATTAATTCATAGTGAAATGACACTTACTTCCTGTTGTGCACAAAAAGGTCCTTGACTCGCAGTAAATAATTCATTCATAGTGAAATTACACATACTTCCTGTTGTGCACAAAAAGGTCCTTGACTCGCAGTAAATAATTCATTCATAGTGAAATGACACTTACTTCCTGTTGTGCACAAAAAGGAGAAGTGCAAAGTAGTTGAAAAAACGTATATTACTTAAAGGCAGCAATCAATTTCAGGTAAACATTTCTGAACAAAGACAATTTAACTGCATGACTTAACCTTTGGTTGCATCTGTTTTTGATCATTCTCTGTAAAAGAACCACTATGACAAGGACGGGCAGTGGACCAGATACGGCCAGAGACTGCTGTCTATAAGTAGGCCAGGAAGACTTGATACACTGCATTTCATCTCTAATGAAAAAGCTCCCGTGCATCAGCTGTGAACCATGGAAAAACCTTTTCTGTTCCTCAAATCAATACATGTAAGATGGGCCTACTGATGGACTAGTGTGGTGAGGTGAATATATGTTATGTGACATCTAATTCAACCTGTCTCGGAAAGACATTGAATATTCCTATACTGTCCAGGGCTGTGACTGAAATCATACCACATATGACAGTGCTGGTGAACCTGTGACAGAGATGTCTATCAGCTGTGAGCAGGATTCGGGAGGACCCAGGAGGACTAGTTAGTAAAAGACTTGGAACAAGCCAGGCACAGGCAGCTCCCTAGACTAGACACCCAGCAGACAGTGTGGCTCCTCTCCAACTGCAGCACTGAACACTGAACACAGAACACTGAACACTGATCACAGAACACTGAACACAGAACACTGAACACTGAACACTGATCACAGAACACAGAACACTGAACACTGAACACTGATCACAGAACACTGAACACAGAACAC
Organism: Oncorhynchus keta; assembly: GCF_023373465.1. Taxonomy (NCBI): domain Eukaryota; kingdom Metazoa; phylum Chordata; class Actinopteri; order Salmoniformes; family Salmonidae; genus Oncorhynchus; species Oncorhynchus keta. The sequence continues at coordinate 11,642,016 of NC_068431.1, forward strand.
TGAACACTGATCACAGAACACTGAACACTGAACACAGAACACTGAACACAGAACACTGATCACAGAACACAGAACACTGAACACAGAACACTGAACACTGATCACAGAACACTGAACACAGAACACTGAACACTGATCACAGAACATTGAACACTGAACACTGAACAATGAACACTGAACACTGATCACAGAACACTGAACACTGATCACTGAACACAGAACACTGAACACTGATCACTGAACACAGAACACTGAACACTGATCACAGAACACTGAACACTGAACACTGATCACTGATCACAGAACACAGAACACTGATCACAGAACACTGAACACAGAACACTGAACACTGATCACAGAACACAGAACACTGATCACTGAACACTAAACACTGAACACTGAACACTGAACACAGAACACTGAACACTGAACACTGAACACTGAACACAGAACACAGAACACTGATCACAGAACACTGATCACAGAACACTGAACACAGAACACTGATCACAGAACACTGAACACAGAACACTGAACACAGAACACTGATCACAGAACACAGAACACTGATCACTGAACACTGAACACTGAACACTGAACACAGAACACTGAACACTGAACACTGAACACAGAACACTGATCACAGAACACTGATCACAGAACACTGAACACTGATCACAGAACACAGAACACTGATCACTGAACACTAAACACAGATCACAGAACACTGAACACTGAACACTGAACACTGAACACAGAACACAGATCACTGAACACTGAACACTGAACACTGAACACTGAACACTGAACACTGAACACTGAACACTGAACACAGAACACTGATCACAGAACACTGATCACAGAACACTGAACACAGAACACTGAACACTGATCACAGAACACTGATCACAGAATACAGAACACTGATCACAGAACACAGAACACTGAACACTGATCACAGAACACAGAACACTGAACACTGAACACTGAACACTGAACACAGAACACTGAACACAGAACACTGAACACAGAACACTGATCACAGAACACTGAACACTGAACACTGAACACAGAACACAGAACACTGAACACAGAACACTGATCACAGAACACTGAACACAGAACACAGAACACTGAACACTGAACACTGAACACTGAACACAGAACACTGATCACAGAACACTGAACACTGAACACTGATCACAGAACACTGATCACAGAACACTGATCACAGAACACTGAACACAGAACACTGAACACTGATCACAGAACACAGAACACTGATCACTGAACACTAAACACAGATCACAGAACACTGAACACTGAACACAGAACACTGAACACTGAACACAGAACACTGATCACAGAACACTGAACACTGAACACTGAACACAGAACACTGAACACTGAACACAGAACACTGAACACTGAACACAGAACACTGATCACAGAACACTGAACACTGAACACAGAACACTGAACACAGAACACTGAACACTGAACACTGAACACTGATCACTGAACACTGATCACAGAACACTGAACACTGAACACAGAACACTGAACACTGATCACAGAACACTGATCACAGAATACAGAACACTGATCACAGAACACAGAACACTGAACACTGATCACAGAACACAGAACACTGAACACTGAACACAGAACACTGAACACTGATCACAGAACACTGAACACTGAACACTGATCACTGAACACTGATCACAGAACACTGAACACAGAACACTGAACACAGAACACTGATCACAGAACACTGAACACTGAACACAGAACACTGAACACTGATCACAGAACACTGAACACAGAACACTGAACACTGATCACAGAACACTGAACACTGAACACAGAACACTGAACACAGAACACTGATCACAGAACACAGAACACTGAACACAGAACACTGATCACAGAACACTGAACACAGAACACTGAACACTGATCACAGAACATTGAACACTGAACACTGAACAATGAACACTGAACACTGAACACTGATCACAGAACACTGAACACTGATCACAGAACACTGAACACTGATCACAGAACACTGAACACAGAACACTGAACACTGATCACTGAACACAGAACACTGAACACTGATCACAGAACACTGAACACTGATCACAGAACACTGATCACAGAACACAGAACACTGATCACAGAACACTGAACACAGAACACTGAACACTGATCACAGAACACAGATCACTGAACACTAAACACAGAACACTGATCACAGAACACTGAACACTGAACACAGAACACTGAACACTGATCACAGAACACTGATCACAGAACACTGAACACTGATCACTGATCACAGAACACTGAACACAGAACACTGAACACAGAACACTGATCACAGAACACTGAACACTGAACACAGAACACTGAACACTGATCACAGAACACTGAACACAGAACACTGAACACTGATCACAGAACACTGAACACTGAACACAGAACACTGAACACAGAACACTGATCACAGAACACAGAACACTGAACACAGAACACTGAACACTGATCACAGAACACTGAACACAGAACACTGAACACTGATCACAGAACATTGAACACTGAACACTGAACAATGAACACTGAACACTGAACACTGATCACAGAACACTGAACACTGATCACAGAACACTGAACACTGATCACAGAACACTGAACACAGAACACTGAACACTGATCACTGAACACAGAACACTGATCACAGAACACTGAACACTGAACACTGATCACAGAACACTGATCACAGAACACTGATCACAGAACACTGAACACTGATCACAGAACACAGATCACTGAACACTAAACACAGAACACTGATCACAGAACACTGAACACTGAACACAGAACACTGAACACTGATCACAGAACACTGATCACAGAACACTGAACACTGATCACTGAACACTGATCACAGAACACTGAACACAGAACACTGAACACAGAACACTGATCACAGAACACTGAACACTGAACACAGAACACTGAACACTGATCACAGAACACTGAACACAGAACACTGAACACTGATCACAGAACACTGAACACTGAACACAGAACACTGAACACAGAACACTGATCACAGAACACAGAACACTGAACACAGAACACTGAACACTGATCACAGAACACTGAACACAGAACACTGAACACTGATCACAGAACATTGAACACTGAACACTGAACAATGAACACTGAACACTGAACACTGATCACAGAACACTGAACACTGATCACAGAACACTGAACACTGATCACAGAACACTGAACACAGAACACTGAACACTGATCACTGAACACAGAACACTGATCACAGAACACTGAACACTGAACACTGATCACAGAACACTGATCACAGAACACTGATCACAGAACACTGAACACAGAACACTGAACACTGATCACAGAACACAGAACACTGATCACTGAACACTAAACACAGAACACTGATCACAGAACACTGAACACTGAACACTGAACACTGAACACTGATCACAGAACACTGAACACTGAACACTGATCACAGAACACTGATCACAGAACACTGATCACAGAACACTGAACACTGAACACTGAACACTGAACACTGAACACAGAACACTGAACACAGAACACTGATCACAGAACACTGAACACAGAACACAGAACACTGAACACTGAACACTGAACACTGAACACTGATCACAGAACACTGAACACTGAACACTGATCACAGAACACTGATCACAGAACACTGATCACAGAACACTGAACACAGAACACTGATCACAGAACACAGAACACTGAACACTAAACACAGAACACTGATCACAGAACACTGAACACTGAACACTGAACACTGAACACAGAACACTGAACACTGAACACAGAACACTGATCACAGAACACTGAACACTGAACACTGAACACTGAACACTGAACACAGAACACTGAACACTGAACACTGATCACAGAACACTGAACACTGAACACAGAACACTGAACACTGATCACAGAACACTGATCACAGAATACAGAACACTGATCACAGAACACAGAACACTGATCACAGAACACAGAACACTGAACACTGAACACAGAACACTGAACACTGATCACAGAACACTGATCACAGAACACTGAACACTGAACACTGATCACTGAACACTGATCACAGAACACTGAACACAGAACACTGAACACTGATCACAGAACACTGAACACTGAACACAGAACACTGAACACTGAACACAGAACACTGAACACTGAACACAGAACACTGAACACAGAGGCTCCCAAATAGAATGTACACAATACATAATGTCTGAAGAGCCCAGCTCAGTTCTACTGACATCTAGATGGCAACACACTCTGTAATCTCTGTTGCCTGCAGGTACTACTCTCTCCATTTGCCTTAGAGGGTGTGCTGTGTCTGAGCCCAAACAGAACAGGGTTTAGAGGGTGTGCTGTGTCTGAGCCCAAACAGCACAGGGTTTAGAGGGTGTGCTGTTTCTGAGTGTCTGAGCCCAAACAGAACAGGGTTTAGAGGGTGTGCTGTTTCTGAGTGTCTGAGCCCAAACAGAACAGGGTTTAGAGGGTGTGCTGTGTCTGAGCCCAAACAGAACAGGGTTTAGAGGGTGTGCTGTATCTGAGCCCAAACAGAACAGGGTTTAGAGGGTGTGCTGTGTCTGAGCCCAAACAGAACAGGATTTAGAGGGTGTGCTGTATCTGCGCCCAAACAGAACAGGGTTTAGAAGGTGTGCTGTGTCTGAGTGTCTGAGCCCAAACAGCACAGGGTTTAGAGGGTGTGCTGTGTCAAAGTGTCTGAGCCCAAACAGAACAGGGTTTAGAAAGTGTGCTGTGTCAAAGTGTCTGAACCCAAACAGAACAGGGTTTAGAGGGTGTGCTGTTTCTGAGTGTCTGAGCCCAAACAGAACAGGGTTTAGAGGGTGTGCTGTTTCTGAGTGTCTGAGCCCAAACAGAACAGGGTTTAGAGGGTGTGCTGTGTCTGAGTGTCTGAGCCCAAACAGAACAGGGTTTAGAGTGTGTGCTGTTTCTGAGTGTCTGAGCCCAAACAGAACAGGGTTTAGAGGGTGTTGCTGTTTCTGAGCCCAAACAGCTGTTTCGCTCCCATTCAGTCATTCCCTCTTACTACATGATTCTATAGAGCAGCGTCAGGCTTAGCTGTCTAAATATTCCATCAGGATCCCTACTGAAGCTTACAGAGGGGAACGAGGGTGGTACTGTACTGAATAGAAGTGTTCTCATCACTAAGTCCTTGGGAAGTCAAGCATTAGGATAGGCACATGCTTGAGATTTTTGAGTGTGTTGGATAAAAGTATGATCTAAATCTCCAATGCAGTGGTTGTATGCCCACTTTTGTGCCTCTGCGAGAGAAAGAGAGCGAGAGAGAGCGCGAAAGAAAGAGATAGAGGGATGATAGAGAGAGAGACAGAGAGACAGAGGGATAAAGAAAGAGATAGAGGGATGATAGAGAAAGAGACAGAGAGACAGAGGGATAAAGAAAGAGATAGAGGGATGATAGAGAGAGAGACAGAGAGACAGAGGGATAAAGAAAGAGAGAGAGATAGAGAGAGTAGCAACACTAACATAAATAATAATTTATTAAACTTCTTACATAATAGACATCTCAAAGCACTTCATAAGTGGACAAAACAAGCAACATATCATGGCTGGGTCAACTAATAGGGGCCATGGCTTGAGTGCCGTATCCTCTGCAGATAGGGTCAGTTCATGGCTTGAGTGCCGCATCCTCTGCAGATAGGGTCAGTTCATGGCTTGAGTGCCGCATCCTCTGCAGATAGGGTCAGTTCATGGCTTGAGTGCCGCATCCTCTGCAGATAGGGTCAGTTCATGGCTTGAGTGCCGCATCCTCTGCAGATAGGGTCAGTTCATGGCTTGAGTGCCGTATCCTCTGCAGATAGGGTCAGTTCATGGCTTGAGTGCCGTATCCTCTGCAGATAGGGTCAGTTCATGGCTTGAGTGCCGTATCCTCTGCAGATAGGGTCAGTTCATGGCTTGAGTGCCGTATCCTCTGCAGATAGGGTCAGTTCATGGCTTGAGTGCTGCATCCTCTGCAGATAGGGTCAGTTCATGGCTTGAGTGCCGTATCCTCTGCAGATAGGGTCAGTTCATGGCTTGAGTGCCGCATCCTCTGCAGATAGGGTCAGTTCATGGCTTGAGTGCCGTATCCTCTGCAGATAGGGTCAGTTCATGGCTTGAGTGCCGTATCCTCTGCAGATAGGGTCAGTTCATGGCTTGAGTGCTGCATCCTCTGCAGATAGGGTCAGTTCATGGCTTGAGTGGAGGGAGCCGGTCAGAGGACGGTAGATGATGGAGTCTGCTGATGATCTTGTAGAGGGCAAGTCTGGGAACCAGCATGAGTCTGACAGCTACTGGACTTCTCCTCTTCCACGCTGTGTAAAACACACCTGGGCGATGCCTTGGCAGCTCTGGGCACCAGAAAGATCACCACACAACGTTCAGAATAGACAGCCTCTTCCTTCCTTCTCCTCCTCTCTTCAGTAAATGTGCTGAATTAACGGGTTCCCGGCCTGGTCTGTCTGTCTGCCTGCCTGGTCTGCCTGCCTGGTCTGTCTGCCTGGTCTGTCTGTCTGTCTGTCTGTCTGTCTGTCTGTCTGCTTGGTCTGCCTGCCTGGTCTGTCTGTCTGCTTGGTCTGCCTGCCTGGTCTGTCTGTCTGTCTGCCTGGTCTGTCTGTCTGTCTGCCTGGTCTGTCTGCCTGCCTGCCTGGTGTGTCTGTCTGCCTGGTCTGCCTGCCTGCCTGCCTGGTCTGTCTGCCTGCCTGGTCTGTCTGTCTGTCTGTCTGTCTGTCTGCCTGGTCTGTCTGTCTGTCTGGTCTGTCTGTCTGCTTGGTCTGCCTGCCTGGTCTGCCTGGTCTGTCTGTCTGCCTGCCTGGTCTGTTTGCCTGGTCTGCCTGCCGGGTCTGTCTGTCTGCCTGGTCTGTCTGTCTGTCTGCCTGGTCTGTCTGCCTGCCTGCCTGGTGTGTCTGTCTGCCTGGTCTGCCTGGTCTGCCTGCCTGGTCTGTCTGTCTGCCTGGTCTGTCTGGCTGTCTGCCTGGTCTGTCTGCCTGCCTGCCTGGTGTGTCTGTCTGCCTGGTCTGCCTGCCTGGTCTGTCTGCCTGCCTGCCTGGTGTGTCTGTTTGCCTGGTCTGCCTGCCGGGTCTGTCTGTCTGCCTGGTCTGTCTGTCTGTCTGCCTGGTCTGTCTGCCTGCCTGCCTGCCTGGTGTGTCTGTCTGCCTGGTCTGTCTGTCTGTCTGCCTGGTCTGTCTGCCTGCCTGCCTGGTCTGTCTGTCTGCCTGGTCTGTCTGCCTGCCTGCCTGGTGTGTCTGTCTGCCTGGTCTGCCTGCCTACCTAATAGCAGCACCACATGGCTAGCTCACTGAAAACAGAGACCTGTTTTTTAACGTTTTTTTAGACCACTGCGCCACTCGAGAAACCTGTTGTTTTTACCCGGATACTGCTGACAGAAGAAGAATCTGGACGTTTCCCTGGCGGGGGCTAAGGGCATTCTGGGGATCAGGCAGTGTCCCGCCTCCAGCTGACTCTGCCTGCGCCCCTATGATAATCCCATCACCATGACAACTGTGTCAGTGCAACAGGAGAAGACACAGACACTGCCCCTCATTAAACAAACAAAGGTGCTCTACTCTACTGTCATTGGGAGATGCTTTATGTGAGCGTCAATGCATTTTCAATAAGGTAAAGCCAGATATAATATGTCATCAGGCTCATAGTCGAGCAAACAAAGATATTTCTTTATGAGCTTTGTAGGACCTTTTTACGGCTCAGTGCCACATCAATGACCTTCGTGCCCTTCAGGTGTCAGGTTTAAATCTCATCCGAAGCCTTGAGTTTAACTGTCTGGTCAGATGTCCCAGTTGGATCGAGGTCTCAATCCCTCAGCTCATTTCACTGCATGAACAGCCTTTTATTCTCTTTCTCTACAGCCAATTGGATGCCATTCTGTGGGCTGGACTCATTGTATACACAGTGACTGATTACTATTGAGGTTCTTACAGAGATATTTGCATCAACCAAAACCGCCACCTAATTACACACATGTAGGAAGGCAGGTGTTCGGTTCTGACAAACAGAGTAGAACTCACGGAGGACTAGTGAAGCTCAAACCAAGTTCATTCACGCACTGGGTCACACAGCTGCATAAGACAAAGACATGTTTACAAAAGCACTGATATTTAAACCTTCGTCCCATGCTGAGTCTCCTCCTTACACATCTGGCCTGCCAATAGATCTCTGTTGCTGGACAGGACGTTAGTGATGCCTGTTCTTCTAACTCCATCTGACCTGACCTCGCCCAGTCCTCACTCCTCCTCAACTCACGGCTGTCCTGTTGACTTGAACCAGACTGTGGCCCTTGTCCTCTCCATAGCATACCTGGTGTACAACAATAACATGTTCTGACAGGATGTAAACTTTCCCCTTTGTCTCTCAGTTCTAATATGATAAATGTTAAGTTTGGAAGTTAGTACCCATCACAGGCAAGCAACGCACGCACGCACACAGAAATCCCAATCATCTCCTCCAGGGTGTGAGTCCCTGGGGAGAAGTCAAACAGATATCACAGCTTATCCTTTAATGTTGTCTTTTGTTGTCAAACCCAGCTGTTCCATACAACATGTCTGTGTGAGGCTGCTAGAAAGAACATACTGGAGCTAAGTCTTACCCCACAGCACCCCCAACTGGACAGTCTGCGCTATTACACCAGTAATAAAGAAATCTCACTTCCAAGTGTTTTACATTGACATTTGTAGTTATTTTGCAGACGCTGTTATCCAGAGCAACTTACATTAGTGAGTGTTAACATTTTCATTTGTTTGGACTGGTCCCCCGTGGAAATCAAACCCACCACTCGGGTGTTGCAAGTGCCGTGCTCTACCAACTGAGCCAACCAGAATGGAAATTAGTACATACTCAGTAATCATTATCTCTACGCATAGACTATTTGAATTCGTCAATAACAAAACGTTACATTTCATTCCATAGAGTGTCTTCTAGGGCTAGGAAATGCCAGGGACCTCAAGATACAATATTATCACTATACCTAGGTGTCGATACGATGTGTATTGCAATTCTCACGATTCAATATGTAATGTGATTCGATATGTAGTGTTGTTCTATACGTATAGTGTGATTCTATATGTAGTGTGAATCAATATGTAGAGTGTGAGATTCTATATGTATAGTGTGATTATATATATAGTGTGATTATATATATAGTGTGATTATATATTTATAGTGTGAGATTCTATATGTATACTGTGATTATATATTTATAGTGTGAGATTCTATATGTATAGTGTGATTATATATATAGTGTGATTATATATTTATAGTGTGAGATTCTATATGTATAGTGTGATTATATATATAGTGTGATTATATATTTATAGTGTGAGATTCTATATGTATAGTGTGATTATATATTTATAGTGTGAGATTCTATATGTATACTGTGATTATATATTTATAGTGTGAGATTCTATATGTATAGTGTGATTATATATTTATAGTGTGAGATTCTATATATATAGTGTGATTATATATTTATAGTGTGAGATTCTATATGTATAGTGGTATAGTGTGATTATATATATAGTGTGATTCTATATTTATAGTG
>NC_068431.1:11656712-11836712 GCF_023373465.1 Oncorhynchus keta
CACCAAACCCCCCCACCCCCCCACCCCACCCCTGACCCAGTGACCCAGTGACCCACATTATAACCCTTCCTGTAATCTTGCAGGTTTATGATTCATCACAGCCCACAACAGCCCATATCTGACATGATGTGGGCCCATGCTGTCTGACTGCCTGTCTGCCATGCCTGGCCTGGCCTGGTCGGCCCTGGGTGTAAATCCCTCTTTAGCATGGATGAGTGGCCCAGGCTATGGGCCGGGAGCAGCACCAGCAGTGTGAGAGGATAATGGGGAGCTGTGTGTGGAAATGGGCCAGAATACATGAGGCATCATCTCTCTCTCGCTCTCTCCCTGTCTCTTTCTCTTTCTCTCTCTCTCTCTCTCTCTCTCTCTCTCTCTCTCTCTCTCTCTCTCTCTCTCTCTCTCTCTCTCTCTCTCTCTCTCTCTCTCTCTCTCTCTCTCTCTCTCTCTCTCAGCAGGGGTGGCAAGGGTGAGGGGGTAAAGAGACACAGTGCTGGAGTGGGTCACAAAACAAACAAAGTCAACTCCCCATGTAGGTTGGTTTGTTCCTGTTGGCCAATAGCATGACCTCCTCCTCAGCAGGACACAGAAAACAACAACAAATACATCTGATAGCAATAAAACATCTCTAAAGTGAAGTACCAGGAAGTACAGCCAGTAAGGCAGAAACAGCAGCAACGTATTTCTCTCTCTGCTTACAAAGTCCTCTGCTTTATGGCATGCTGACAGATACAGATGGCTGTATCCGATCTAATCAGGTGAGGAGAAGGCACTTCCAGAGACATGGCACATGGGTAATTGCTTTTAATGTAAGAAAGGAACCGGCAATTGTGATATCAAACAGATCAGTAAAATAAATGCCACAACACCGTTAATCAAAGCTCAGAAGAACATGTTTCAGCAGCATCAAAAAAAGAGCCCTGCCGTTGAGTGCAGCGAGGCAGAAAAAAGACAGAGAGCCCTGCCGTTGAGTGCAGCGAGGCAGAAAAAAGACAGAGAGCCCTGCCGTTGAGTGCAGCGAGGCAGAAAAAAGACAGAGAGCCCTGCCGTTGAGTGCAGCGAGGCAGAAAAAAGACAGAGAGCCCTGCCGTTGAGTGCAGCGAGGCAGAAAAAAGACAGAGAGCCCTGCCGTTGAGTGCAGCGAGGCAGAAAAAAGACAGAGAGCCCTGCCGTTGAGTGCAGCAAGGTAGAAAAAAGACAGAGAGCCCTGCCGTTGAGGAGACTGCAGAGAGGCAGAAAAGTTTCCCCAAACAGTGCTGGGGTGAAAGGAAATGCCTCCAGTCTGAATCAAAACTGGTCTCCGTTGTTAGCATGAGAACACATCCACATTAAAAACATACTAGAGTAGACCATGGTATAAATGCTTTAGTATTCACTGTAGTGTTTTCGCGGACTTTACTATAGCAGTATTTAAGGTAGTATATTGTATTATTTAGCGTAGTATACTGTAGTATACTATAGTATTTACAGTAAACTATAGTATAAATACCCTTTTAAAAGAACACTGTAGTAAACTCAGCAAAAAAAGAAACGTCCTCTCACTGTCAACTGCATTTATTTTCAGCAAACTTAACATGTGTAAATGTTTGTATGAACATAACAAGACTCAACAACTGAGACTTAAACTGAACAAGTTTCACAGACATGAGACTACCAGAAATGGAATAATGTGTCCCTGAACAAAGGGGGGGTCGAAATCAAAAGTAACAGTCAGTATCTCGTGTGGCCACCAGCTGCATTAAGTACTGCAGTGCATCTCCTCCTCATGGACTGCACCAGATTAGCCAGTTCTTGCTGGGAGATGTTACCGCACTCATCCACCAAGGCACCTGCAAGTTCCCTGACATTTCTGGGGGGAATGGCCCTAGCCCTCACCCTCCGATCCAACAGGTCCCAGACGTGCTCAATGGGATTGAGATTCGGGCTCTTCGCTGGCCATGGCAGATCACTAACATTCCTGTCTTGCACAGAACGAGCAGTATGGCTGGTGGCATTGTCATGCTGGAGGGTCATGTCAGGTTGAGCCTGCAGGAAGGGTACAACATGAGGGAGAAGGATGTCTTCCCTGCAACGCACAGCATTGAGATTGCCTGCAATGACAACATGCTCAGTCCGATGATGCTGTGACACACCGACCCCAGACCATGACGGACCCTCCACCTCCAAATGGATCCCGCACCAGAGTACAGGCCTCGGTGTAACGCTCATTCCTTCTACGATAAACGTTAATCTGGCCACCACCCCTGGTGAGACAAAACCACTACTCATCAGTGAAGAGCACTTTTTGCCAGTCCTCTCTAGTCCAGTGACGGTGGCTTTGTGCCCATAGGCGACGTTGTTGCCGGTGATGTCTGGTGAGGACCTGCCTTACCACAGGCCTACAAGCCCTCAGTCCAGCCTCTCTCAGCCTATTGTGGACAGTCTGAGCACTGATGTAGGGATTGTGCATTCCTGGTGTAACTCAGGCAGTTGTTGTTGCCATCCAGTACCTGTCCCGCAGGTGTGATGTTTGGATGTACCGATCCTGTGCAGATGTTGTTACACGTGGTCTGCCACTGAGAGGACGATCAGCCGTCCATCCTGTCTCCCTGTAGCGCTGTCTTAGGCGTCTCACAGTACGGACATTGTAATTTATTGCCGTGGCAACATCTGCAGTCCTCATGCCTCCTTGCAGCATGCCTAAGGCACGTTCACGCAGATAAGCAGGGACCCTGGGCATCTTTCTTTTGGTGTTTTTCAGAATCAGTAGAAAGGTCTCTTTAGTGTCCTAAGTTTTCGTAACTGTGACCTTAATTGCCTAACATCTGTAAGCTGTTGGTGACTTAACGACCGTTCCATGTTCATTAATTGTTCATGGTTCATTGAACAAGCATGGGAAACAGTGTTTAAACCCTTTACAATGAAGATATGTAAGGTTATTTGGATTTTTACGAATTATCTTTGAAAGACAGGGTCCTGAAAAAGGGCCGTCCTTCAGGAAACCTACTGGAGAAATACTAAGAGTTAATTTTCCATAACCTGTAGGTAGGACTGGGGTTAGTATTTACTACAGTTTTTTTTACCCCTGATAATACTGTATTCAACAGAATACTACAACATTCTATAGTAAGTGATCGATGGATACTACAGTGTGAGGTATTCTACAGTATATTACAGTTGACTATAGAATTCTGTAGTAAGTACAGTAGTATTCGTATTGTAAACTGTAGTATTTTTTCATGTGGGCAGTGAGGCGAGCTGCTGGATCTATGGAGTGGAGCGAGGGCTCATGGGGGAGTCTAGAGTCTAGACAGACAGATCTTTACCGGGGGACCCCGCAGGTAACAGAGCATACTGGCCCCAAAGTATCAAAATAACTCCTCCTCACTCCTCTCCTGCTGAAAACAAGTCATTCATTGCACACCTGAGTAAACCTGTTCTGCCAACATCTAGACTGACTCCCAGGTTCAGAGAGGCTGATACAGCTGGAGTCCCACATTAGCAGTAAGAGTCCAACTTTGCATGTCAGAATCTAGTCAGCAAACTAGTTTTATTTTTATTTAAACTAGGCAAGTCATTTAAGAACACATTTTTATTTACAATGACGTCCTACCCCAGCCAAACCCTAACAACGCTGGGCCAATTGTGCACCACCCTATGGGACTCCCAATCACAGCCAGTTGTGATACAGCCTGGAATCAAACCAGGTCTGTAGTGACGCCTTTAGCACCGAGTTGTAGTGCCTTAGACTGCTGCGCCAAGCGGGATCTTGGCAAGGGAGGTGAGGTAAATAAAATCAATGACATGTTAATGAATGAGGTCACGGTTATTGTTATTTCCCAAGGAGTCTGGGTAGCATCTCCTCCTTCCAACCAATCAAACTAGCCAACTTACCATCGAGGCTTCTCTCTACAGATGAAGCACTGCAGTGCATTTACAGACCTGGTTAACCTGATCACCTGGGAAGTAAGACAGTACGATACCAAGATCCTAGCATTATTTGTTTTTGAATGGGGAGTGTTGAGGTTTTCTCGAAAGCTCAGAGTTCCTCAAATATGGGTGACATGTGGAGAAGAGAAGCATCTGCTGCATGTGTCTGGTTCTTCAGTCCCTGATTCAGCCGGACCTCCCACAGCCCGCATCCCCACATCCTTCCATCCTGCCTCCTGCTGAGCCGTGCAGGGATCATCCCAGCCCACCCCTCCACAGCAGGGAAGGAAAGGATCCACTACAATTTACTACCTATAGTACAATCTCAGCAGACATGGGACAGACCTGACTGGTTTAGGGTTCAGCAGAGCCATGGCTCAATCACCAGGCCACATCCCTAACGGCAAATACACACTGACTGAGGTGAGGAATTACACACTGACTGAGGTGAGGAATTACACACTGACTGAGGTGAGGAATTACACACTGACTGAGGTGAGGAATTAAGATCTCATGGGAACCTGTGTGAAAATCCCAGCCTCTGATTAAAATTGTAACATGCAGCAGGGATTCTGCCTATCTGATAGGACTAATAAAAACTACACACACTGTTGAACAATGAACACAAAACACAACCAACATTCTAAAAAGTGCTAAATCTGACTATTCATTTCATATTCATGTAATTGTAAAGGCAATGACCTACATCAAACGGATCTTCGACTATAACTATGTCACTGTCATTTAGAGGTTACATTGTGTACTGCATGTGTTTGTAACAGTGGCTGGTCCTGAATATGCTCATGGCTGTGTCCATCTCTCTACTGTGTGTGCGCTCTGTGTCACAGAGTCGCCTCCTGGCTCCGGGCTGACTCACTGTGCTGTTCTAGCCTGCGCTCCCCTTCACATCCTGCCCCAATGTTACTGCATGTTATACAAGCCAGCTACAATGTGAGTCATTCCCACAGGGAGGGGGCAGAGGGGGGATGGAGGGTAAGGAGGGAGAGAGAGAGGGAAGGAGAGAGGGAAGGAGGGATGGAGGGAGGGCAGCAGGGAGGTAGTGCTGTAGGGAGGGAGGAAGGGAAGGCAGTAGGGAGCGAAGGAAGGCAGTAGGTCATTTGTAATTTTGTAATTTTTATTAGCATGCCCATTAGCTAACGCTGTAGCGCTAGCTAATCTTCCTATCTTCCTGGGTTCCAACACCAATTAACAAGACATTACAAACAACCACAATCAAGACTTCACAAACATTCAACAAGTAGACAATACAGGTCATTAAAATACCTGACAGGAAACACATTTAACATTCAGGCAATGCTTTTTACATCCTGTCCAGTCATATGGTCTATCACATTAGATGTTCTTTCTATTTCCTGTCCAGTCATATGGTCTATCACATTAGGTGTTCTTTCTATTTCCTGTCCAGTCATATGGTCTATCACATTAGGTGTTCTTTCTATTTCCTGTCCAGTCATATGGTCTATCACATTAGGTGTTCTTTCTATTTCCTGTCCAGTCATATGGTCTATCACATTAGATGTTCTTTCTATTTCCTGTCCAGTCATATGGTCTATCACATTAGGTGTTCTTTCTATTTCCTGTCTAGTCATATGGTCTATCACATTAGGTGTTCTTTCTATTTCCTGTCCAGTCATATGGTCTATCACATTAGGTGTTCTTTCTATTTCCTGTCTAGTCATATGGTCTATCACATTAGGTGTTCTTTCTATTTCCTGTCTAGTCATATGGTCTATCACATTAGGTGTTCTTTCTATTTCCTGTCTAGTCATATGGTCTATCACATTAGGTGTTCTTTCTATTTCCTGTCCAGTCATATGGTCTATCACATTAGGTGTTCTTTCTATTTCCTGTCTAGTCATATGGTCTATCACATTAGGTGTTCTTTCTATTTCCTGTCTAGTCATATGGTCTATCACATTAGGTGTTCTTTCTATTTCCTGTCTAGTCATATGGTCTATCACATTAGGTGTTCTTTCTATTTCCTGTCTAGTCATATGGTCTATCACATTAGGTGTTCTTTCTATTTCCTGTCCAGTCATATTGTCTATCACATTAGATATATACATTTTTTTATTGAAGGTGGATTTACTTTTTCCCTGAGAAATATGGATTGGTAAAGAGTTCCATTCAGCTATGGCTCTAAGTAAAATTGTAAATTTAAGGCAATTTGTCCTTGGCTTGGGTTGTCTGGAGGGAGGGAGGGCAGTAGGAAGGGAGGGAGGGCAGTAGGGAGGGAGGGAGGGCAGTAGGGAGGGGGGCAGTAGGGAGGGAGGGAGGGCAGTAGGGGGAAGGGAGGTCAGTCGGGAGGGAGGGCAGTAGGGAGGGAGGGAAGGCAGTAGGGAGGGAGGGAGGGCAGTAGGGAGGGAGGGAGGGCAGTAGGGGGAAGGGAGGTCAGTAGGGGGAAGGGAGGTCAGTAGGGAGGGAGGGCAGGAGGGAGGGAGGGAGGGAAGGCAGTAGGGAGGGAGGGCAGTAGGGAGGGAGGGAGGGAGGTAGGGAGGGCAGTAGGTAGGGAGGGAAGGCAGTAGGGAGCAGGGAGGGCAGTTGGGAGGGAGGGAAGGCAGTAGGGAGGGAGGGAAGGCAGTAGGGAGGGAGGGAGGGCAGTAGGGAGGGAGGGCAGTAGGGAGAGAGGACAGCAGGTGGGGAGGGAGGGAGGTAGAAGCTCTCAGTCTCTATCTGAGCCACATGGTCAGCAGCCCACAGCTCTATAAGGGGTGCCTGAGGAGGCTCTACATGTAGAATATCAGAGGAGTCACAGGGACTGATGCTCTCCTTCAGAAGCTCTCCACTTCAAGATGTTTACTGCTAGTCTCCGTAAACCAATATCTAGGCTACATTGACACACTACTATAGCAATAACGAGACTTTATAGAAGGGGTGTCACGCCCTGACCTTTTATTTCTCTATTTGGTTAGGTCAGGGTGTGATTTGGGATGGGCATTCTATGTTGTCTATTTCTTTGTTTTTGGCTATGGGTCCCAATCAGAGGCAGCTGTCTATCGTTGTCTCTGATTGGGGATCATACTTAGGAAGTCCTTTTTCCCTCTTTCTGTTGTGGGATCTTGTTTTTGTATAGTTGCCTTGTGCACTGCAATACTGCATGTTTGTTATAGCCTTTGTTGTAAGTTTCACTATTATAGAATGTGGAACTCTACTCACGCTGCGCCTTGGTCCATTCCTTTCAACAAACGTAACAGAACTACACACCACCAAAGGACCAAGCAGCATGGACCTGGGAGGAGATCCTAGATGGGAACCTGAAGGCAGGTCGGGGAGTATCGCCGTCCGAAGGAGGAGATAAAAGCAGCGAGAGCAGAACGGTGACGTTACGAGGCGTTAAACCATCGTGAAGAATAGTAACCTTTAACACATATCCCTGACAACTTTCTCTAGTTTCGCCCCATGGGACATATCTCTCCTCCTCACATCCCTGACAACTTTCTCTAGTTTCGCCCCATAAAACATATCTCTCCTCCTCACATCCCTGACAACTTTCTCTAGTTTCGCCCCATAAAACATATCTCTCCTCCTCACATCCCTGACAACTTTCTCTAGTTTCGCCCCATAAAACATATCTCTCCTCCTCATATCCCTGACAACTTTCTCTAGTTTCGCCCCATAAAACATATCTCTCCTCCTCATATCCCTGACAACTTTCTCTAGTTTCACCCCATGGGACATATCTCTCCTCCTCATATCCCTGACAACTTTCTCTAGTTTCGCCCCATGGGACATATCTCTCCTCCTCATATCCCTGACAACTTTCTCTAGTTTCGCCCCATGGGACATATCTCTCCTCCTCATATCCCTAACAACTTTCTCTAGTTTCGCCCCATGGTCTCCTCCCTATATTCATCCACAGCCTACCCTGCTACTCTCCTCTCCTGCCACATATTTTCTCCTCTCCTTTCTCAGCCCAGCTCCTCCTCCTCCTCCTCTCCTCCCCCAGGATGAATGGAGCTGCCATGACCCAAGGGAGGAGGGAGGAGGTTGCTCTGCCCTCCCTGGTGCATGCTACAGTGACTGTGGAGCTGAAGCACCCTGTTGATTACACAATAAATCACACAGAAAGATATGGAGGAAATAGAGCGAGAAAGAGAGAGAAAAGAGAGAGGGAAAGAGAGAGAGAGAGAGAGAGAGAGAGAGAGAGAGAGAGAGAGAGAGAGGGAGCGAGAGAGAGAGAGAGAGAGAGAGAGAGAGAGGAGAGAGAGAGAGAGAGAGAGAGAGAGAGAGAGAGAGGCAGAGAGAGAGAGAGAGAGAGAGAGAGAGAGAGAGAGAGAGAGAGAGAGAGAGAGAGGGAAAGAGAGAGAGCGAGAGAGAGAGAGGGAGAGGGAGAGGGAAAGAGAGGGAGAGGGAAAGAGAGAGAGAGAGAGAGAGAGAGAGAGAGAGAGAGAGAGAGAGAGATAGACTGAAATAAAGCCTAGAGCAGAGATGGGACTAACGTTACAGCGATGGGTCTCATCCTCTTCTCCCAGACCCGCAGAGCTATTATTGGGCTTCATTCGTCAGTCCGCGAATTCACCCTGCAAATTACATGTCCACTTTCATCCACTGGGGTCAGAGAGTGTCCGAGGACAACTCAGAACTGCCAACACGCACAGAGCCCACTGCCATTGTCACAGCTCTCTTTTCCCCATTCAGAGAATAGGTCTACATGCAGTCTCCTTGATTAGAACGGTTCTCTTAATTTACACCATCTACAACATGTTTATTTAGGACATGTAAAAACATGTTTATTTAGGACATGTAAAACATGTTTATTTAGGACACTGACATTTTGGGTGAAAGTTTCCAGTTTGCCAAAACAAAAATCACTGACTGAATGGTTCTAAAAGTTTTGCATCTGCTATGCAAAACAATTCTGTAAATATACACTTAGAAATAGTGATATTATCCAGTAGTTCTGCTTCGGTGAGCCTAACCCAGGTCATATTTAGAAAACCTCACTGAGGTTAAATTGACTAAAATAGGTTTGTGAGCAAAGGGCCCCTCCCTTCTAAATGTATGGGAGGCCCCACTACTGTTCATCCTATAGTGTAACGACTGCAGATTGAACCCAACCCAGTCTGCAGCACAGCTAGGAGCAGCTCATGATCTACATCTTCTGACAGGCAGGGAAAAGTCCAGATGTTTCGGCTCACTGGCTAAATAAGAATTTATTGAAGGCTGCATGATTGGCAAAGAGCCAAACGGTATCATCTTCATGACATGAGCAGAAATACTGTGTATAATCATCACTGCATTTCGTGTCAGAGGCAAAGCACAACAAAATCGCAGAGAAAGATTTTTTTTTTTAATTAAGCTTTTCCAAAAACAAAATATTTGACAGTACTGCAAATGAGGGTACTCTAACTACTGCCAAATGACTTCTGTTTCTTTTAACCAAAATATCTCCCCACTCAATTCCAAATTATTTTTGATGAGATGCTCAGCCCCAAAAACACAGTGGGTGGGAAGCAATGGAGAGAGGGGAAGTGAATGTATTTTTGTGAATCATCTCTTTGGCAAGTCCTCCTCTTTCTTTCTCTCTCAGATGATCAGAGCACACACTTCCCTCTGTCAGCTGATCTGTGTGAGGCTGAGCACCAGGAGGTGCAGCAGAGAGCCTGGGAGAGATTTGCCCTGTGTTTTCCTTTCATGAGAGCAAGTGTAAATGTGTCTCTGCTATCCCTCTAAGGGGGAATGCCACAAAGCCACAAGCAAATGAATAAAACAAAGAACAAGGCACAACGTGTCTGTTAACAGTGGGGCCAAGATCACTGTCATCCAGGACCTCTTTACCAGGAAGACCCTAAAAATGATCAAAGACTACAACCACCCAAGTCACTGTCTGTTCTCTCTGCTGTACCGAAGACCAAAGTCTGGCACGGAAATACTCCTGAACAGATTCTACCCAAAAGTCATAAGACGGCTGAACAGTTAAACAGCTACCTGGACTTTCTGCTTTTCATACATGTTGTAAATAAACACGTTTTACATGTTGTAAATAAACACATTTTACATGTTGTAAATAAACACGTTTTACATGTTGTAAATAAACACGTTTTACATGTTGTAAATAAACACGTTTTACATGTTGTAAATAAACACGTTTTACATGTTGTAAATAAACACGTTTTACATGTTGTAAATAAACACGTTTTACATGTTGTAAATAAACACGTTTTACATGTTGTAAATAAACACATTTTACATGTTGTAAATAAACACGTTTTACATGTTGTAAATAAACACGTTTTACATGTTGTAAATAAACACATTTTACATGTTGTAAATAAACACGTTTTACATGTTGTAAATAAACACATTTTACATGTTGTAAATAAACACGTTTTACATGTTGTAAATAAACACGTTTTACATGTTGTAAATAAACACGTTTTACATGTTGTAAATAAACACGTTTTACATGTTGTAAATAAACACGTTTTACATGTTGTAAATAAACACATTTTACATGTTGTAAATAAACACGTTTTACACGTTGTAAATAAACACGTTTTACACGTTGTAAATAAACACGTTTTACATGTTGTAAATAAACACGTTTTACATGTTGTAAATAAACACGTTTTACATGTTGTAAATAAACACGTTTTACATGTTGTAAATAAACACATTTTACATGTTGTAAATAAACACGTTTTACATGTTGTAAATAAACACGTTTTACATGTTGTAAATAAACACGTTTTACATGTTGTAAATAAACACGTTTTACATGTTGTAAATAAACACGTTTTACATGTTGTAAATAAACACGTTTTACATGTTGTAAATAAACACGTTTTACATGTTGTAAATAAACACGTTTTACATGTTGTAAATAAACACGTTTTACATGTTGTAAATAAACACGTTTTACATGTTGTAAATAAACACGTTTTACATGTTGTAAATAAACACGTTTTACATGTTGTAAATAAACACGTTTTACATGTTGTAAATAAACACGTTTTACATGTTGTAAATAAACATGTTTTACGTGTCCTACCTACATGTACTGAGTACTTCAATCAATCAGTTAACCAAACCTACATGTACACAGTACTTCAATCAATCACCTAACCAAACCTACATGTACAGAGTACTTCAATCAATCACCTAACCAAACCTACATGTACTGAGTACTTCAATCAATCACCTAACCAAACCTACATGTACTAAGTACTTCAATCAATCACCTAACCAAACCTACATGTACTGAGTACTTCAATCAATCAGTTAACCAAACCTACATGTACTGAGTACTTCAATCAATCACCTAACCAAACCTACATGTACTGAGTACTTCAATCAATCAGTTAACCAAACCTACATGTACTGAGTACTTCAATCAATCACCTAACCAAACCTACATGTACTGAGTACTTCAATCAATCAGTTAACCAAACCTACATGTACTGAGTACTTCAATCAATCAATCACCTAACCAAACCTACATGTACTGAGTACTTCAATCAATCAGTTAACCAAACCTACATGTACTGAGTACTTCAATCAATCAATCACCTAACCAAACCTACATGTACTGAGTACTTCAATCAATCAGTTAACCAAACCTACATGTACTGAGTACTTCAATCAATCACCTAACCAAACCTACATGTACTGAGTACTTCAATCAATCACCTAACCAAACCTACATGTACAGAGTACTTCAATTAACCACCTAACCAAACCTACATGTACAGAGTACTTCAATTAATCACCTAACCACACCTACATGTACTGAGTACTTCAATCACTCAACAACCTCGTACCCCAGTACAGTGACTAAGTACCGGTACTCCTTGTATATAGCCTGTATATAACCTTGTCATTGTTATTTTATTGTGTTACTATTTTATTTTATCTATTTGTTAATTTTCATACTTTTTAAAGTGCATTGGTGGGAAAGGGCTCGTAAGTAAGTATTTCACTGTAAAGTCTACACTTGTTGTTTTTGGCGCATTAAAAAAATACAATTTGATTTTTAAAAAATACATATATATATATATTTTTCATTTCACCACTATACCAACAAGGACCATAGGCTAAACTGAGAACTGTGGCACCATGTCAAAAGCATGCTCTTCTTTCAACAGCTCATATCAATTACTAGTTGCTTGGCTCTCTCTCCATTACCGAGAGCAGCTTAAATTGCCTCCATGTTTTACATCATCCATCCATCCTGCACAAATAGATATTGATTGAAACCAATACAATGAAATACTTTTCTCCTGATGTGAAGTGTCTCCTCAGAGATCTGAACCCCTGTGCCCTTCTGCTTTCTCTGTGTTCTCATTTACTAAGAACAAGTCCACACAGCTGCTTCTGCACACAGAAACCAAATAAGGATCCTACCATAGTGTTTTGGTTTAAATGAATAGCTTGATGGTGGACTAGGGTTCAGCTGACATGAGAAGTCGAGAGAGGCTCACATGATTAACTTAGCTGAAGCTTTGGTGTAAATATTCTAACCAAGGAACCCTGGCACAGGGTGCTTCTGTAACCAAGGAACCCTGCCACAGGGTTCTTCTGTAACCAAGGAACCCTGGCACAGGGTGCTTCTGTAACCAAGGAACCCTGCCACAGGGTTCTTCTGTAACCAAGGAACCCTGCCACAGGGTTGTTCTGTAACCAAGGAACCCTGGCACAGGGTGCTTCTGTAACCAAGGAACCTTGGCACAGGGTTATTCTGTAACCAAGGAACCCTGGCACAGGGTGCTTCTGTAACCAAGGAACCCTGGCACAGTGTGCTTCTATAACCAAGGAACCCTGCCACAGAGTGCTTCTGTAACCAAGGAACCCTGCTACAGGGTGCTTCTGTAACCAAGGAACCCTGCCACAGGGTGCTTCTGTAACCAAGGAACCCTGGCACAGTGTGCTTCTGTAACCAAGGAACCCTGCCACAAAGTGCTTCTGTAACCAAGGAACCCTGCTACAGGGTGCTTCTGTAACCAAGGAACCCTGCCACAGGGTTCTTCTGTAAGCAAGGAACCCTGCCACAGGGTGCTTCTGTAACCAAGGAACCCTGCTACAGGGTGTTGCTGTAACCAAGGAACCCTGGCACAGGGTGCTTCTGTAACCAAGGATCCCTGGCACAGGGTGCTTCTGTAACCAAGGAACCCTGCCACAGGGTTCTTCTGTAACCAAGGAACCCTGCCACAGGGTGCTTCTGTAACCAAGGAACCCTGCCACAGGGTGCTGCTGTAACCAAGGAACCCTGGCACAGGGTGCTTCTGTAACCAAAGAACCCTGGCACAGGGTGCTTCTGTAACCAAAGAACCCTGCCACAGGGTGCCTCTGTAAACAAGGAACCCTGCTACAGGGTGCTTATGTAACCAAGGAACTCTTACACTTTTCTCTGAGACTTAGACGAAAGAAAATAATCATTCTCCATTTTCATAGATCATTTTCATGTGGTCTTCACTAACAAATATATAATATAATATAATATATAAATAATAATATATGCCATTTAGCAGACGCTTTTATCCAAAGCGACTTACAGTCATGTGTGCATACATTCTACGTATGGGTGGTCCCGGGGATCGAACCCACTACCCTGGCGTTACAAGCGCCATGCTCTACCAACTGAGCTACAGAAGGACCACACAACTAACAAAGGTTCAGAATGTATGACTACCTTGTGTGACTGCACTGGCAAAACAGTCCGTATGAAAACAAATTGAACTTTTCTCTGATCATAGCTAGCTACTCATGCTCATCTTCTGGGGAACAGAATGTACTGTAAAAATATTCTAAAACTCTGATATGTGATGGTACTCACTCCACCAAAACAACTTTTACACTTGAGCTGAGATAGAAAAACAAGGGTAATATTTAATGCAGCGAAACTTAAATCCGTTTAACCAAATTCCTATCAGCATGTTAAATGAGCAACCAGAAGGAAAACAACTCTGGACCACCTTTACTTCACACACAGAGACGCATACAAAGCTCTCCCTCGCCCTCCATTTGGCAAATCTTACCCTAATTTTATCCCTCTGATTCCTGCTTACAAGCAACAATTTAAGCAGGAAGCACCAGTGACTAGAGCAATAAAAAAGTGGAAGCAGATGCTCAGCTACATGACTACAGGACTACAGGACTACAGGACTGTAGCTTAGCACAGACTGGAATATGTTCCGGGATTCCTCCGATGGCATTGAGGAATACACCACATCGGTCATTGGCTTCATCAATGACTGCATCGATGACATCGTCCCCACAGTGACTGTACGTGCATACCCCAATCAGAAGCCACTGATTGGACTACAGGCAGTATCCGCACTGAGCTAAAGGCTAGAGCTGCCACTTTCAAGGAGCGGGACTCTAACCTGGAAGCTTATAAGAAATCCTGCTATGCCCTCCGACGAACAATCAAACAGGCAAAGCGTCAATACAGGACTAAGATCGAATCGTACCACACCGGCTCTGACGCTCGTCGGATGTGGCAGGGCTTGAAAACCATTACAGACGACAAAGGGAAGCACAGCCGAGAGCTGCCCAGTGACACGAGCCTACCAGGACGAGCTAAACTACTTCTATGCTCGCTTCGAGACAAATAACACTGACACATGCATGAAAGCATCAGTGGTTCTGGAAGACTGTATGATCGCGCTCTCCGCAGCCGATGTGAGTATAAACTTTAAACAGGTCAACATTCACAAGGCCAGATGGATTACCAGGACGTGTACTGCAAGCATGCGCTGACCAACTGGCAAGTGTCTTCACTGACATTTTCAAACTCTCCCTGTCCGAGTCTGTAATACCAACATGTTTTAAGCAGACCACTATAGTCCCTGTGCCCAAGAACACAAAGGTAACCTGCCTAAATTACTACCGACCAGAAGCACTCACGTCTGCAGCCATGAAGCGCTTTGAAAGGCTGGTCATGGCTCACATCAACACCATCATCCCAGAAACTCTAGACTCACTCCAATTTGCATGCCGCCCTAAAAGATCCACAGATGATACAATCTCTATTGCACTCCACACTGCCCTTCCCCACCTGGACAAAAAGAACACCTATGTGAGAATGCTATTCATACAGCTCTACGTTCAACACCATAGTGCCCTCAAAAGCTCATCAATAGGCTGGAGACTCTGGGACTAAACACCTCCCTCTACAAATGGATCCTGGACATCCTGGCGGGCCACCCCCAGGTGGTAAGGGTAGGTAACAACACATCTGCCACGCTGATCCTCAACACAGGGGCCCCTCAGGGGTGCGTGCTCGGTCCCCTCCTGTATTCCCTGTTCACTCATGACAGCACAGCCAGGCATGACTCCAACACCATCATTAAATTTGCAGATGACACAACAGTGATAGGCCTGATCCCGATGATCCCGACAATGACGAGACAGCCTATAGGGAGGTCAGAGACCTGGTCGTGTGGTGCCAGGACAACAACCTCTCCCTCAAGACAAAGGAGATGCTTGTGGATTACAGGAAAAAGAGGACAGCGCACGCCCCCATTCTCATCGACGGGGCTGCAGTGGAGCAGGTTGAGACCTTGGTGTCCACATCACAAACAAACTAACATGGTCCAAGCACACCAAGACAGTCATGAAGAGGGCATGACAAAACCTATTCCCCCTCAGGAGACTGAAAAGAGTTGGCATGGGTCCTCAGATCCTCAAAAGGTTCTACAGCTGCACCATCGAGAGCATCCTGCCTGACTGGTTGCATCACTGCCTGGTATGGCAACTGCTCGGCACCCGACCGCTAGGCACTACAAAGGGTAGTGCGAATGGCCAGTACATCACTGGGGCCAAGCTTCCTGCCATCCAGGACCTCTATACCAGGCGGTGACAGAGGAAAGCCCTAAAAATTGTCAAAGACTCCAGCCGCCCTAGTAATAGACTGTTCTCTCTGCTACCGCACAGCAAGCGGCACCGGAGTGCCAAGCAATCGATCATGGTGTGTAGTTACACTTTGATTCAACAGCAGTTTTTCCCTCTCTGTCTCCTCACAGTGTAGTGTGATTATAGGGTGTTGTCTCTCCGTCTCCTCACAGTGTAGTGTGATTATAGGGTGTTGTTTCTCAGTCTCCTCACAGTGTAGTGTGATTATAGTGTGTTGTCTCTCCGTCTCCTCACAGTGTAGTGTGATTATAGGGTGTTGTCTCTCCGTCTCCTCACAGTGTAGTGTGATTATAGGGTGTTGTCTCTCCGTCTCCTCACAGTGTAGTGTGATTATAGGGTGTTGTCTCTCCGTCTCCTCACAGTGTAGTGTGATTATAGGGTGTTGTCTCTCCGTCTCCTCACAGTGTAGTGTGATTATAGGGTGTTGTCTCTCCGTCTCCTCACAGTGTAGTGTGATTATAGGGTGTTGTCTCTCTGTCTCCTCACAGTGTAGTGTGATTATAGGGTGTTGTCTCTCCGTCTCCTCACAGTGTAGTGTGATTATAGTGTGTTGTTTCTCTGTTTCCTCACAGTGTAGTGTGATTATAGGGTGTTGTCTCTCCGTCTCCTCACAGTGTAGTGTGATTATAGTGTGTTGTTTCTCCGTTTCCTCACAGTGTAGTGTGATTATAGGGTGTTGTCTCTCCGTCTCCTCACAGTGTAGTGTGCTTATAGGGTGTTGTCTCTCCGTCTCCTCACAGTGTAGTGCGATTATAGGGTGTTGTCTCTCCGTCTCCTCACAGTGTAGTGTGATTATAGGGTGTTGTCTCTCCGTCTCCTCACAGTGTAGTATGATTATAGGGTGTTGTCTCTCCGTCTCCTCACAGTGTAGTGTGATTATAGTGTGTTGTTTCTCCGTCTCCTCACAGTGTAGTGTGATTATAGGGTGTTGTCTCTCCGTCTCCTCACAGTGTAGTATGATTATAGGGTGTTGTCTCTCTGTCTCCTCACAGTGTAGTGTGATTATAGGGTGTTGTCTCTCTGTCTCCTCACAGTGTAGTGTGATTATAGGGTGTTGTCTCTCTGTCTCCTCACAGTGTAGTGTGATTATAGTGTGTTGTCTCTCTGTCTCCTCACAGTGTAGTGTGATTATAGGGTGTTGTCTCTCCGTCTCCTCACAGTGTAGTGTGATTATAGGGTGTTGTCTCTCCGTCTCCTCACAGTGTAGTATGATTATAGGGTGTTGTCTCTCCGTCTCCTCACAGTGTAGTATGATTATAGGGTGTTGTCTCTCCGTCTCCTCACAGTGTAGTATGATTATAGGGTGTTGTCTCTCCGTCTCCTCACAGTGTAGTGTGATTATAGTGTGTTGTCTCTCCGTCTCCTCACAGTGTAGTGTGATTACAGGGTGTTGTCTCTCTGTCTCCTCACAGTGTAGTGTGATTATAGGGTGTTGTCTCTCCGTCTCCTCACAGTGTAGTGTGATTATAGTGTGTTGTCTCTCCGTCTCCTCACAGTGTAGTGTGATTATAGTGTGTTGTCTCTCTGTCTCCTCACAGTGTAGTGTGATTATAGTGTGTTGTCTCTCCGTCTCCTCACAGTGTAGTGTGATTATAGGGTGTTGTCTCTCTGTCTCCTCACAGTGTAGTGTGATTATAGTGTGTTGTCTCTCCGTCTCCTCACAGTGTAGTGTGATTATAGGGTGTTGTCTCTACATCTCTTCTCTCTGGTACTTCACTCATTTTATCCTCCTTCATGCTCTCTTCCACTAGTTTCAGCATGACCTCAGTCTGCTCTCAGACTTCACTTCAGTTTAGTTTATAGTCAACTAAAACTATGAGATGTAATTATACGCAATTTCAATTGATATAATGTGTGCAACACAGCATCTACAGGGCCTCATGTCCACTTACTGCATGGCAGCCACTTGTATGCTCCCCATCTGCTCTCTACCTTATATAGGATCATATATATATCAGATCCCTACTGCCTCTTTGTTTATCCTCTACTGGGTGAGTTATATGATGAAAATCCATTTAATATCCTTCCTCATTCCTATCATCCTCATCCCTATTATCCTCAACCCTTTCTTTCTCATCCTTCTCTTCCTCATCACTCTCATCCCTCTTCCTCATCCCTCTCTTCCGCATCCCTTTCATCCTCATCCCTCTCATCATCATCATCCCTCTCTTCCTCACCCCCCTCTTCCTCATTCCACCCATCCCTCTCTTCCTCATCCCCCTCATCCCTCTCATCCATCTCTTCCCCATCCCTCTCATCCATCTCATCCCCATCCCTCTCATCCATCTCTTCCCCATCCCGCTCATCCATCTCTTCCTCATCCCTTTCATCCCTCTCATCCTCATCACCCTCATCATCATGATCCCTCTCATCCTCATCCCTTTCATCCCTCTTCCTCATCCCTCTCATCCATCTCTTCCCCATCCCGCTCATCCCTCTCTTCCTCATCCTTTTCATCCCTCTCTTCCTCGTCCCTCTCATCCTCGACCCTCTCATCCTCATCCCTCTCATCATAATCCCTCTGATCCCTCTCTTCCTCATCCTCATCCCTCTCTTCCTTTTTTCACTCTCTTCCTCATCCCTTTCATCCCTCTCTTCCTCTTTCCTCTCTCCTCTCATCCCTATCTTCCTCATCCCCTCATCCATCTCTTCCCACAGCTCCACCATGTGAATGCCAACTGACGAACCTTACCAGTGTCCGAAATAGAAACCTATTCCCTCAGTCACTACATTTCTTTGGAACCCTATGGGCCTTGGTAAAAAAAGAAATAATGCACTATATCCATTTGGGATGAACACCTAGTCTCTACTCATGCTGACCCACACAGCTTATCTCTGTGGGACTGTCAAATACAAGCACCAGCCCTCCGTGTCCCCGTCTCCCTTGGCCAGATCCCAATCCAAAAATCGATCTGTGACACAGAGCTCTCCTACGTGGTGTTTACCCCTCTGTTACATCATGTCTGGCTGGACCCAGGGGTCTGGGCTGCTAGAACCAGGGGTCTGGGCTGCTAGAAACAGGGGGCTGGGCTGCTAGAACCAGGGGGCTGGGCTGCTAGAACCAGGGGGCTGGGCTGCTAGAACCAGGGGGCTGGGCTGCTGGAACCAGGGGGCTGGGCTGCTAGAAGCAGGGGGCTGGGATGCTGGAACCAGGGGCTGGGCTGCTGGAACAAGGGGGCTGGGCTGCTGGAACCAGGGGGCTGGGCAGCTGGACCCACCATCACCCCCAAGAGGGGCTGCCAACATCACCATCACCCACTGGCAGTAGGTTGAAGAGTGGCTCATCTTGGCTCACAAGAGCGGGCCGAAACACAAAGACTGACAACAGGGGGAACTGCTAGAGGTTGAAAGAGGAAGAGAAGGTAGAGAGAGGTAGAGATAGGTAGAGAGAGGTAGAGATAGGTAGAGCGAGGTAGAGATAGGTAGAGCGAGGTAGAGATAGGTAGAGAGAGGTAGAGATAGGTAGAGAGAGGTAGAGATAGGTAGAGAGAGGTAGAGATAGGTAGAGAGAGGTAGAGATAGGTAGAGAGAGGTAGAGATAGGTAGAGAGAGTTAGAGATACTATATACAGGGTCAGTTCAATACCATACTATATACACAGTCAGTTCAATACCATACTATATACAGAGTCAGTTCAATACCATACTATATACAGAGTCAGTTCAATACCATACTATATACAGAGTCAGTTCAATACCATACTATATACAGAGTCAGTTCAATACCATACTATATACAGGGTCAGTTCAATACCATACTATATACAGAGTCAGTTAATACCATACTATATACAGGGTCAGTTCAATACCATACTATATACAGGGTCAGTTCAATACCATACTATATACAGGGTCAGTTCAATACCATACTATATACAGAGTCAGTTCAATACCATACTATATACAGGGTCAGTTCAATACCATACTATATACAGAGTCAGTTCAATACCATACTATATACAGGGTCAGTTCAATACCATACTATATACAGGGTCAGTTCAATACCATACTATATACAGAGTCAGTTCAATACCATACTATATACAGGGTCAGTTCAATACCATACTATATACAGAGTCAGTTAATACCATACTATATACAGGGTCAGTTCAATACCATACTATATACAGGGTCAGTTCAATACCATACTATATACACAGTCAATTAATACCATACTATATACAGTCAGTTAAAACCATATCTACAATGTGCAGGGATACTGGAGTGATAGAGGTAGATATGTATAGGGGTAAGATGACTAGGCAACAAGATATAAGATAAACAGAGTAGCAGCAGCTCGTATGTGAGTGGGTGAGTGTGTGTAAAGTCAGTATAAATATATGTGTATATTATGTGTGAATGAGCAGATGAGTGTGTGTGTGTGTGTGTGTGTGTGTGTGTGTGTGTGTGTGTGTGTGTGTGTGTGTGTGTGTGTGTGTGTGTGTGTGTGTGTGTGTGTGTGTAGGGTCCTGTGGGTAAGTAAAGTCAGTATAAATGTATGTGCATATATTATGTGTGAGTGAGAAGATGAGTGAGTGTGTGTGTGTGTGTGTGTGTGAGCATGTGTGTGTGTGTGTGTGTGTGTGTGTGTGTGTGTGTGTGTGTGTGTGTGTGTGTATGTGTGTATGTGTGTGTGATGTGTGCGTGTGCGTGTGTGTGTGTGTGTGTGTGTGTGTGTGTGTGTGTGAGTGAGCATGTGTGTGTGTGCGAGCGTGTGTGTGTGAGTGTGTGTGTGAGCGTGTGTGTGTGTGTGTGTGTGTGTGTGTGTGTGTGTGAGAGAGTGTGTGTGTGTGTGTGTGTGTGTCTGTGTGTGTGTGTGTGTTAGTGTGTGTGTGTGTGTGTGTGTGTGTGTGTGTGTGTGTGTGTGTGTGTGTGTGTGTGTGTGTGTGTGTGTGTGTGTGTGTGTGTGTGTGTGTGTGTGTGTGTGTGTTAGCGTGTGTGTGTGAGTGAGTGTGTGTGTGTGTAGAGTCCTGTGGGTGTGTAAAGAGACATAGGCCAATAAAGATACATGGTTAACTCAGATAGTAGATGTACCTATTTATCAGTCTTATTGCTTGGGGATAAAAGCTGTTCAAGAGCCTGTTGGTGCCAGACTTCATGCCCTGGTACCGCTTGCCGTGAAGCAGAGAGAATAGTCTATGTCTTGGGTGGTTGGAGTCTTCAACGGTTTTCCGGGCCTTCCTAACCACACCGCCTGCAATCCATGATATATGTCCATATGTCATGGATGGAAGGGAACTCAGCCCCAGTGATGCACTGGGATGTCCGCACCACCCTCTGTAGCGCCATGAGATCGAGGGCGGTGCTATAGCCATACCAGGCAGTGATGCAGCCAGTCAAGATGCTCTCAACGGTAAAGCTGTATAACTTTTTGATGATTTGAGGGCCCATGACAAACATTTTCAACCTCCATAGGGGGAAGAGGTGCTGTCGCTCCTTCTTCACGATTGTGCATGCGTGTTTGGACCATTTTAAGTCTTTACTGATTCGGACACTGAGGAACTTGAAGCTCTTGACCAGCTTTATCTTGGCCAGGTCGCAATTGTAAATGAGAACTTGTTCTCAACTTGCCTACCTGGTTAAATAAAGGTGAAATAAAAAAATCCACTGCAGCCCCGTTGATGTGGATGGGGACGTGTTCACCCCATGGTTTCCTGTAGTCCACGATCAGCTCCTTCGTCTTACTGACACTGAGGGAGAGGTTGTTGTTCTGGCACCACACTGCAAGGTCACTGACCTCCACCTTGTAGGCTGACTCATCGTCGCCGGTGATCAGGCCTACCAACATCTTTAGCAAACTTGATGGTGGTGTTGGAGTCATGCGTGGCCATGCAGTCGTGG
Organism: Oncorhynchus keta; assembly: GCF_023373465.1. NCBI lineage: Eukaryota > Metazoa > Chordata > Actinopteri > Salmoniformes > Salmonidae > Oncorhynchus > Oncorhynchus keta. The sequence goes on from NC_068431.1 coordinate 11,678,333, forward strand.
GTGAACAGGGAGTACAGGAGGGGACTAAGCACATACCTGTGTGGCCCCTGTGTTGAGGATCAGCGTGGCGGAGGTGATGTTGCCTACCCTCATCACCTGGGGTCGGCCTGTCAGGAAGTCCAGGATCTAGTTGGAGAGGGAGGTGTTCAAACCAAGACTCATAAGCTTGGTGACAAGCTTGGAGGGGACAATAGTGTTGAACACTGAGCTGTAGTCAATGAACAGCATTCTCATATAGGTATTCCTCTTATCTGGGTGGGTGAGGGCAGTGTGAAGTGCAATTGAGATTGCATCATCTATGGATCTGTTAGGGCGGTATACATTGGAGTGGGCCTAGGGTGTCTGGGATGGTGGAGTTAATGTGTGCCAAAACAACCTCTCAAAGTAGGGATGCACCGATATGACATTTTTTGCCGATACCGATATCCGATATTTCCCTTGCCAAAAAAACGATATACTGGCCTCCCGAGTGGTGCAGTGGTCTCAGTGTACGGTGCTTCCTCCGACACATTGGTGCGGCTGGCTTCCGGGTTAAGCGGGCGTTGTGTCAAGAAGTAGTGCGGCTTGGCTGGGTTGTGTTTTGGAGGACGAACGGCTCTCGATCTTCGCCTCTCCCGAGTCCGTACGGGAGTTCCAGTGATGGGACATGACTGTAACTACCAATTGGATATGACAAAATTGGGGAGACAAAGGGGTAAAAATAACAATAATAAAAAATATAAAAACACATTTAAATACCTGATCCCGATAACCGATATTACACATTTTAGCGGGCCTTTTAAGCATTCTAGTACAGTTAAATAGTTGAAACACACACAAACACACACTGACCAAAAAGTTATTTTGTTGGCATTTATGTAAGTCCCTATTACCAGTAAAACATCATCAAAACCTATTTATTTCACTTACTTGCTGTTTCGTTCGTTTGTTCAGTCGTTTCTTTCTCAGCCAGGATTTCATCATACATGTCAAGCAGTAAAGTTTCAGCTCTGTCTGTTCGTGGCCTCTCTTCCTCGGTGCGCAATGTCACTGTGTCCGTTTTAATCTTGTTTAGCTGTGTCTGTAACATTTCATGTAACCCCTGTTTCTTGTCTGCATAAAAGTAGCGTTTTCCTAACATCGAGCATGGTGGCGACACAGTAAAGATGCTCAGAGAGAATGCCTGTTAAAGAAGTAGCGGTCCTTGTACCTAACATCGAGCATGGTGGAGACACAGTAAAGATGCTCAGAGAGAATGCCTGTTAAAGAAGTAGCGGTCCTTGTACCTAACATCGAGCACGGTGGCGACACAGTAAAGAGGCTCAGAGAGAATGCCTGTTAAAGAAGTAGCGTTTTCCTTGTACCTAACATCGAGCACGGTGGCGACACAGTAAAGAGGCTCAGAGAAAATGCCACCGAATCGCTTGTTCACAGACTCTAGTAGAGTACTTTGTAAGTTTTAACCTCATGGTCTGTGTGGGCAGTTTTGTTGAGCAGGCGTTTCAACGCCATGACAGAGGGTATCACGTCTGCTGCAGACACAGTTGATGAGTTTATTTCTTGAGTCAGTTGTTCGAATGGAGCAAGGAGTGTGTTCATGATTTCAATGAGAGTTCACTGGTTTGTGCTGATTGTTGCAAATAAGTCATAGTCGGCTGTGTAACACGCCAAGCACTTGTTTTTGTTCCAGCAGGCTCTCCATCATGTAAAAAGTACTGTTCCATCTGGTGGAAACATCTTGCTTAATAAGCCTTTTCCTTTCCCTTCCAAGCTGCTCCTGTATTGCTTGCAGGCTGTATGCGAGCTGTGAGCGTTTAAAATGACCCACTGTCTTTCTACCTGTTGCCACTGTGTCAGATATGCTGCGTTGGGCCAAAACACCTTCGTTCACAGCCAGTTGCAGCTTGCGTGCCATGCATGGCAAACTGGCAGCTCCGCACTCTTCCAAAGCTTTTGTCATGTTACGTGCATTATCACATAGCACAACGTGTACTTTGTTCTTGGGGATTTTCCTAGTTTCAAACATATTCTCAAATGCCATTAAAATGGCAGCAGCGGTATGAGAACCAGCACATTCTTGAGCAATACAGCTTTCCTCAGTACAAAATCCTCATCGACCCACAGTGCTGTCAGACTCAGCATGCTCATGGGGCTGACGTCGCTGGACTAAATGTCACTTGTGAAGTTAATAGCAGTGACACCCATAGCAAGTTGCTCATGGATGTGTGTTTCAATAATACTGTGTAACTCCGGTAGGGCAACATCTTAAAAATAGTGACTACTTGGTAGTGTGTAATGGGACTCGAGGTGCTCGACCAGTCAGCAAAAGCCAACATCATCCACGACAGGGAACGGTTGACTGTCACTGTTGATTGTCACTGTTGATTGTCAAGGGCAATGAATTCCATTATCTTGGCGTTAATAGATTTCACATTTGAGTTGTCTCACTGAAATGTTCTTTCAAATGACTGCTGGACATGAACTTGTTCAGTTGTTGGAAGTGTAGCGCTTAGTTTGTTTTCTGCTTTTGTTCTAAGTAGTCATTGAACGTCTGGGGCTGTTGCACTTCCAAATGAGCCATTAGGTTTATGGTACCGAAAGATTTCACTTTCTCCCCTCCTCTGGAAATAACAGCTCCACAAACATTGAAACTTCAAAATTGATCCACACAGCAGACATTTTAGGAATGCTGTGTTGCACGTGTAATGCTGTATTTTTCGTGGCATCATTACATCACCGACCTACATGATACAGGTATGCACGTCATCTACCTACATTATACAGGTATGCACGTCATCTACCTACATTATACAGGTATGCACGTCATCTACCTACATTATACAGGTATGCACGTCAGCTACCTACATTATACAGGTATGCACGTCATCTACCTACATTATACAGGTATGCACTGGTCATCTTAAAACATGTGGAGATTACAAACTGGGACAAGGAGAGGTTGAACATTTACTATGAATATGCCTGCCAGCTGTTCTGCACATGCTCTGAGAACGCACCCTGAAATACCTTCGGGCCCACGGCCTTGCGGGTGTTGACCTAATTAATGACCTTGCTCAAGTCAACCTTGCAGAGCGAGGTCACCCAATTCTTCTGGATCGCTGATGGCACGATGTTGTTGTTGTCAAAGCGTGCATAAAATGCATTGAGACAATTTCCTGGACAAAATGTTTCATGTAATAGTAAAGGTGTAGACTTAGCAGTAGAAAACCTAAACAGTATATTTGACCTCTCAGCTTCACTATCAAATCTAGAAAATGTCAAGCAGACAACCTAAGAAAAGTAACAACAATGACAAATAGTTTGATGAAGAATGCAAATACCTAAGAAAAAAATTTAGAAACCTGTCCAACCAAAAACATAGAGACCCAGAAAACCTGAGTCTACGCCTTTACAATGGTGAAACAATACAGAAATACACTACGGAAAAAGAAGGAACAGCACGTCAGAAATCAACTCAATGCAATTGAAGAATCCATAGACTCTAACCACTTCTGGAAAAATTGGAAAACACTAAACAAACAACAAAATGAAGAGTTATGTGACGACCCTCCACTCTGTCTGCCGTATTCTATCTCTTTGCTCTTGTTTCCTTATTAGGATGCCGGTGGGCGGAGCCGGGAGGGTCGTCAGCGACATGGGAATCATCTGGGCCCGGGTGTGTCCCAGGAGAAATAGACCTCTTCCACATTCATTGGGAGACTCTCCACGCAGACATACAAATAAACAATAGTGTGTATAGGTTACCTTAGTTAATAAATATATTTTGTTATTCCTTATCTCCACGTTGTCTCCCTTTTTGTTACGGGCTTGGAGCCGGTTAGTGACAGTTATCTATCCAAAACGGAGATGTATGGATAAACCACTTCTCCAATCTTTTTGGCTCTATAACAAAGAACAAACAGCAAAAACATATACATGATCAAATACACATTTTAGGACCAACTATTAAAAGACTGCAAGAACCCACTGGATTCTCCAATGACATTGAATGAACTACCAGACAAAATACAAACCCTCCAACCCAAAAAGGCCTGTGGGGTTGATGGTATCCTAAAAGAAAGACCAGGCAAAAAGGGCCTTCTATGCCATCAAAGGGAATATAACATTTGACATTACGATCTTGCTAAAAATACTTGAATCAGTTACAGAACCCATTGCCTGTGATGGTTATGAGGTCTGGGGTCCGCTCACCAACCAAGAATTCACAAATGGGACAAACAGTCACGTTGGTAACAATGATTCGGGAGACAGGGGCAGGAATGCGTAATAGTTGTTTTTATTGTACCCAATTTACGGCGTGCTGTGTAAAAGGCACGGGGATGAAGACCAAACAAACACTATACAAAAAACACAGGGTTGAAACCCAAACAACAGAGTGAGGAGTACCTCGAATAATTAAAACACCCACACAATGATTAGCACACAATGATTAGCACACAATGATTAACACACGATGATTAACACACAATGATTAACACACAATGATTAACACACAATGATTAACACATGGGACGAGACCTGTAATCATATGTGCAATCCACAATGGCGTGAAAGCCAAAACACACAGCACAGGTACTCACACGCACCAACTGATATTGTAACAATAATGGACAGCACCATGGTGAACAAAGGACACACTCATACAAGAACTAATCAGTGGGAATAGGGGACAGGTGTGCGTGATGAAAGTTCCAGAGGGATCCGTGACAACACCAAACTGAGACTCTGCATGCAGAATTCTGCAAAAATATCCTCTGTGTACAATGTAAAACACCAAATAATGCACACAGAGCAGAATTAGGCAGATACCCGCTAATTATCAACATCAACAAGCTGTTAAATTCTACAACCACCTAAAAGGAAGTGATTCCCAAACCCTCCATAACAAAGCCATCACCTTCAGAGAGATGAACCTGGAGAAGAGTCCCCTAAGCAAGCTGGTCCTGGGGCTCAGGAAACAAACATAAATAGACCCCATAGAGCCCAGGACAACAGCACAATTAGAAATAACCAAATCATGAGAAATCATGGCAGAATACCTGACCACTGTGACTGACCCAAACTTAAGGAAATCTTTGACTATGTACAGACTCAGTGAGCATAGCCTTGCCATTGATAAAGGTTGCCGAAGGCAGACATGGCTCTCAAGAGAAGACAGGCTATGTGCTCACTGCCCACAAAATTAGGTGGAAACTGAGCTGCACTTCCTAACCTCCTGTCAAATGTATGACCATAGAGACACATATTTCCCTCAGATTACACACAAAGCAAATCCAATTTTGATAAACTCCCATATCTATTGGCTGAAATACCACAGTGCGCAATCATAGCAGCAAGATTTGTGACCTGTTGCCACAAGAAAAGTGAAACCAGTGAAGAACAAACACCATTGTAAATAGAACCTATATTTATGTTTATTTATTTGACCTTTTGTTTATTAACTATTTAAAATCACTTTTGTTTATCTATTTCACTTGTTTTGGCAATGTAACATATGTTTCCCTTGCCCTTAAAATTGAAATGGAATAGTTGGGCAGATCATGGATGGGTCTTTCTTTGGGTCTTTCTTTGTAATCCGTAATGGACTGGAGCCCCTGCCACATGCGGCGGGCGATGGAGCCTGTGTTATATGATTCCACCATGATTCCACCTTATTATTATATAACATTTCCGGGTTGGAGCGAGCGGTCGCATTCGCACTTCGCTCTGCAGGTTGTATAACTTTTTGTATAACTTTTTCATTACATTTCATTATAGTACAACGGTTGATTTGTCTAATCTTAGCAATTCTTCTTAGCTAGCTACATAGCCGTCCTTGTATCAGAGATAATTGCATAATTATCGTATTTCGTCGCCCTAACGTAGCCTTCACTGCTATTCGCCCAGGAGCTAGCAAACGCTAGCTAACGCACACAGATTAGCATCACTGTAGTGCTATTCACTCAACTGTACGACTTGATTAGTTTAGTGTTAGCTAGCTACATAGCTGTCTTTGTTTCCAAGATAATTGTGTAGTTTAGTGTGTGTAGTCTTGGAGTGATTATCTTAATTCACTGAGGTTCGCTAGCCAGCTATTTGTCGTCCTTAACGTAGGAGACTCTGCTAGCTAGCCAACAGCTAACAGCTAACAGCTAGCCAACATCACCACACGTCTACTGATTCGAATTCAATCACCGGTCAGGTAGTATCACATTTTCATTTCATTTCATTACAGTACAACGGTTTGATTTGTTTGATCGTAGCTAGCTACATAGCTAGCTACATAGCCGTCTTTGTTTCAAAGATAATTGTGTAGTCTAGAGCGATTTCCTAGGTTAGCTAGCCAGCTATTGTCGTTCTTTTAACGCAACGTAACGTAAACAACACTACTAGCTAGCCAGCTAGCCCCCGAATAGCAGCACTGCAGAAACTATTACACTCAACGGAACGACTTGATTAGTGTAGTGTCAATAACGCAGCTACTGCCAGCTAGCCTACTTTAGCAGTACTGTATCATTTTAATCATTTTAGTCAATAAGATTCTTGCTTCGTAAGCTTAACTTTCTGAACATTCGAGACGTGTAGTCCACTTGTCATTCCAATCTCCTTGCATTAGCGTAGCCTTTTCTGTAGCCTGTCAACTATGTGTCTGTCTATCCCTGTTCTCTCCTCTCTGCACAGACCATACAAACGCTCCACACCGCGTGGCCGCGGCCACCCTAATCTGGTGGTCCCAGCGCGTACGACCCACGTGGAGTTCCAGGTCTCCGGTAGCCTCTGGAACTGCCGATCTGCGGCCAACAAGGCAGAGTTCATCTCAGCCTATGCCTCCCTCCAGTCCCTTGACTTCTTGGCACTGACGGAAACATGGATCACCACAGATAACACTGCTACTCCTACTGCTCTCTCCTCGTCCGCCCACGTGTTCTCGCACACCCCGAGAGCTTCTGGTCAGCGGGGTGGTGGCACCGGGATCCTCATCTCTCCCAAGTGGTCTTTCTCTCTTTCTCCCCTTACCCATCTGTCTATCGCCTCCTTTGAATTCCATGCTGTCACAGTTACCAGCCCTTTCAAGCTTAACATCCTTATCATTTATCGCCCTCCAGGTTCCCTCGGAGAGTTCATCAATGAGCTTGATGCCTTGATAAGCTCCTTTCCTGAGGACGGCTCACCTCTCACAGTTCTGGGCGACTTTAACCTCCCCACGTCTACCTTTGACTCATTCCTCTCTGCCTCCTTCTTTCCACTCCTCTCCTCTTTTGACCTCACCCTCTCACCTTCCCCCTACTCACAAGGCAGGCAATACGCTTGACTTCATCTTTACTAGATGCTGTTCTTCCACTAACCTCATTGCAACTCCCCTCCAAGTCTCCGACCACTACCTTGTATCCTTTTCCCTCTCGCTCTCATCCAACACTTCCCACACTGCCCCTACTCGGATGGTATCGCGCCGTCCCAACCTTCGCTCTCTCTCCCCCGCTACTCTCTCCTCTTCCATCCTATCATCTCTTCCCTCTGCTCAAACTTTCTCCAACCTATCTCCTGATTCTGCCTCCTCAACCCTCTCTCCTCCCTTACTGCATCCTTTGACTCTCTATGTCCCCTATCCTCCAGGCCGGCTCGGTCCTCCCCTCCCGCTCCGTGGCTCGACGACTCATTGCGAGCTCACAGAACAGGGCTCCGGGCAGCCGAGCGGAAATGGAGGAAAACTCGCCTCCCTGCGGACCTGGCATCCTTTCACTCCCTCCTCTCTACATTTTCCTCCTCTGTCTCTGCTGCTAAAGCCACTTTCTACCATTCTAAATTCCAAGCATCTGCCTCTAACCCTAGGAAGCTCTTTGCCACCTTCTCCTCCCTCCTGAATCCCCCCCTCCTCCCTCTCTGCAGATGACTTCGTCAACCATTTTGAAAAGAAGGTCGACGACATCCGATCCTTGTTTGCTAAGTCAAACGACACCGCTGGTTCTGCTCACACTGCCCTACCCTATGCTCTGACCTCTTTCTCCTCTCTCCAGATGAAATCTTGCGTCTTGTGACGGCCGGTCGCCCAACAACCTGCCCGCTTGACCCTATCCCCTCCTCTCTTCTCCAGACCATTTCCGGAGACCTTCTCCCTTACCTCACCTCGCTCATCAACTCATCCCTGACCGCTGGCTACGTCCCTCCCGTCTTCAAGAGAGCGAGAGTTGCACCCCTTCTGAAAAAACCTACACTCGATCCCTCCGATGTCAACAACTACAGACCAGTATCCCTTCTCTTTTCTCTCCAAAACTCTTGAGCGTGCCGTCCTTGGCCAGCTCTACCGCTATCTCTCTCAGAATGACCTTCTTGATCCAAATCAGTCAGGTTTCAAGACTAGTCATTCAACTGAGACTGCTCTTCTCTGTATCACGGAGGCGCTCCGCACTGCTAAAGCTAACTCTCTCTCCTCTGCTCTCATCCTTCTAGACCTATCGGCTGCCTTCGATACTGTGAACCATCAGATCCTCCTCTCCACCCTCTCCGAGTTGGGCATCTCCGGCGCGGCCCACGCTTGGATTGCGTCCTACCTGACAGGTCGCTCCTACCAGGTGGCGTGGCGAGAATCTGTCTCCTCACCACGCGCTCTCACCACTGGTGTCCCCCAGGGCTCTGTTCTAGGCCCTCTCTTATTCTCGCTATACACCAAGTCACTTGGCTCTGTCATAACCTCACATGGTCTCTCCTATCATTGCTATGCAGACGACACACAATTAATCTTCTCCTTTCCCCTTCTGATGACCAGGTGGCGAATCGCATCTCTGCATGTCTGGCAGACATATCAGTGTGGATGACGGATCACCACCTCAAGCTGAACCTCAGCAAGACGGAGCTCCTCTTCCTCCCGGGGAAGGACTGCCCGTCCATGATCTCGCCATCATGGTTGACAACTCCATTGTGTCCTCCTCCCAGAGCGCTAAGAACCTTGGCGTGATCCTGGACAACACCCTGTCGTTCTCAACTAACATCAAGGCGGTGTCCCGTTCCTGTAGGTTCATGCTCTACAACATCCGCAGAGTACGACCCTGCCTCACACAGGAAGCGGCGCAGGTCCTAATCCAGGCACTTGTCATCTCCCGTCTTGATTACTGCAACTCGCTGTTGGCTGGGCTCCCTGCCTGTGCCATTAAACCCCTACAACTCATCCAGAACGCCGCAGCCCGTCTGGTGTTCAACCTTCCCAAGTTCTCTCACGTCACCCCGCTCCTCCGCTCTCTCCACTGGCTTCCAGTTGAAGCTCGCATCCGCTACAAGACCATGGTGCTTGCCTACGGAGCTGTGAGGGGAACGGCACCTCAGTACCTCCAGGCTCTGATCAGGCCCTACACCCAAACAAGGGCACTGCGTTCATCCACCTCTGGCCTGCTCGCCTCCCTACCACTGAGGAAGTACAGTTCCCGCTCAGCCCAGTCAAAACTGTTCGCTGCTCTGGCCCCCCAATGGTGGAACAAACTCCCTCACGACGCCAGGACAGCGGAGTCAATCACCACCTTCCGGAGACACCTGAAACCCCACCTCTTCAAGGAATACCTAGGATAGGGTAAGTAAGGGTAAGTAATCCTTCTCACCCCCCTTCTCCCCCTAAAAGATTTAGATGCAAGTGGCTGTTCCACTGGATGTCATAAGGTGTATGCACCAATTTGTAAGTCGCTCTGGATAAGAGCGTCTGCTAAATGACTTAAATGTAATGTAAATGTTATTCCTATGTTGCCCTTTTGCTCGTTTCATGACTGCTGAGGACGTAGCGGGACTCCTTGTACTTATTCCTGTCCTCAGCCATAGCCTCAGGGTTGTCTACAATAGCTCTGTGTACGGTAAACCCTGTCCTTTAGTTCAGTTTCAACCTCAATGTTAATCCAGGGCTTTTGATTCGGGAAGCAGCAAACCCTCACCGAGGAGACAACGTGGCCGATACATTTTCTAATGAAGCCGGTGACGGAGGTGGCTAACTTGTCAATGTTATCGGCAGAGTCTAGAAACATATTCCAATCAGCGCTAGCAAAGCAGTCCTGTAACATAATCTCTGATTCTGATGACCACTTCTCAATGGAGCGAGTGATAGGTACTTCTGGTTTATATATTCTTATTCCAGTCCTTTACTTAGATTTGTGTGTATTAGGTAGTTGTTGTGGAATTGTTAGATTACTTGTTAAATAATGCTGCTCTGTCAGAACTAGAAGCACAAGTATTTCGCTACACTCGAAATAACATCTGCTAACCATGTGTATGTGACCAATAACATCTGCTAACCGTGTGTATGTGACCAATAACATCTGCTAACCGTGTGTATGTGACCAATAACATCTGCTAACCATGTGTATGTGACCAATAACATCTGCTAACCATGTGTATGTGACCAATAACATCTGCTAACCATGTGTATGTGACCAATAACATCTGCTAACCATGTGTATGTGACCAATAACATCTGCTAACCATGTGTATGTGATCAATAACATCTGCTAACCATGTGTATGTGACCAATAACATCTGCTAACCATGTGTATGTGACCAATAAAGTTTGATTTGATTTGAGTTTCTGCTTGTAAACACTCTTACTGACACTGTTGGCTGCTTCGCGTGATGTATTGTTGTCGCTACCTTTTTGCCCTTTGTGCTGTTGTCTGTGCCCAATCATTTTTGTACCATGTTTGTGCTGCTACCATGTTGTGTTGCTACTTAGTTGATGTCATGTTGTGTTGCTAACATGCTGTGTTGTTGTCTTAGGTCTCTCCTTATGTAGTGTTTTGGTGTCTCTTTTGTCGTGATGTGTTTTGTTCTACTTTTTTTTATTTGATCCCAGCCCCCGCAGGAGGCCTTTGGTCTCTTGGCAGGCCCTTATGTCCTGTCCCTATGCAGCCAGAGCAGAGCAGGCCACACTACCTATAGCTGGCAACTCTCACCAGATTGATGAGCCACACGCTGTATTATTCAATAGCTGGAATAATGTAGAATTCAAAAATCAGACCATTTTTATATATAACAAACATGGATACATGTTAATGAGACATATTATTTCAATAAACAAATGACAACAATGATACAAAATATTATTTACAGTAGGCTAGTTTTGACATAGGCAGAGTGAGGTGGCATAAGCTTAGTGAGATGACGTAGGCCTAGTGAGGTGGCATAAGCTTAGTGAGATGACGTAGGCCTAGTGAGGTGGCATAAGCTTAGTGAGATGACGTAGGCCTAGTGAGGTGGCATAAGCTTAGTGAGGTGACGTAGGCCTAGTGAGGTGGCATAAGCTTAGTGAGGTGATGTAGGCCTAGTGAGGTGGCATAAGCTTAGTGAGGTGACGTAGGCCTAGTGAGGTGGCATAAGCTTAGTGAGATGACGTAGGCCTAGTGAGGTGGCCTTATGTCAAACCTACACATCACATCAATATTTCAATAGTTTAAAGTAACAGCAGGAACCTTGTATTACCATATATACTGAGTATACTAAACATTAAGAGCAGCTGTTCTTTCCATGACACAGACTGATGAATAGACTGACCAGGTGAATCCAGGTGAAAGCTATGATCCCTTATTGATGCCACTTCAATCAGTGTAGATAAAGGGGAGGAGAGAGGTTAAAGAAGTATTTTTAAGCATTGAAACAATTGAGACATGGATTGTGTATGCAATATCTTTTTTAACTTCTTGATGCACCCATCTCGTTAGCGGGATCATTTACGTCAACATCAGCTGGATTGCAGCACGCCAAATTCAAATTAAATTACTAAAAATATTTAATTTTCATGAAATCACAAGTGCAATATAGCAAAACACATCTTAGCTTGTTGTTAATCCCACCTGGCGTGTAAGATTTCAATAAAGCTTTTTGGTGAAAGCGTTTATGTAAGAACATCTCTCTCAGTAGACAAAATATTACAAACAGCTAGCCGCCAAGTAGATTGGTCACGAAAGTCAGAAAAGCAATAAATGAAATCGCTTACCTTTGATGATCTTCGGATGTTTGCACTCACGAGACTCCCAGTTACACAATAAATGTTCCTTTTGTTCCATAAAGATTATTTTTCTATCCAAAATACCTCCACATTTTTGGCGCGTTATGTTCAGAAATCAACAGGCTCGAGCGGTCACGACATCGCAGAGACGAAAATTCCAAATAGTATCCGTAATGTTCACAGAAACATGTCAAACGTTTTTTATAATCAATCCTCAGGTTGTGTTTTCAATATATAATCGATAATATATCAACCGGGACTTTAGCTTTGTCAATAGCAGAGAGAGACACAATGGCTGCTCCAAACTGTTGCGCAAGCAAAACTCTGGGGACCCCCAGCTATACACTGACATGATGTGATCTTTCTCGCTCATTTTTCAAAATAAAAGCCTGAAACTATGTCTAAAGACTGTTCACAACATGGGGAAGCCATATGAAAAGGAATTTGGTTGATATCCCCTTAAATGGAGCGAAGGCAGGCAATGGAACATGGAGCTTTCAAAATAGAGGCCACTTCCTGTTTGATTTTTCCTCAGGTTTTCACCTGCAATATCAGTTCTGTTATACTCACAGACCATATTTTGACAGTTTTGGAAACTTTAGAGTGTTTTCTATCCTAATCTGACAATTATATGCATATTCTAGATTCTGGGCCTGAGAAATAGGCCGTTAAATTTGGGTACATTTTTCATCCAAAAATCAAAATACTGCCCCCTACACTCAACAGGTTTTTAACAGCATGCAGTGTTGCAGAAAGTTTATTGCCACCATAGTAGAGTTGCTACTCTGTTCAGCTTTGGCTGAGGGAGAAAGGTTCTGTGTCCTGTCTTGAAAGTTCATACACCTTACACAAGCTGCTGCAGATACATTAATTATGTTAGCACACGTTCCAGCAGGTATATCTCACTGATCATCCCCAAAGCCAACATCTCATTTGGCCGCCTTTACTTCCAGTTCTCTGCTGCCAGTGACTGGAACGAATTGCAAAAATCGCTGAAGTTGGAGACTTTTATTTCCCTCACCAACTTTAAACATCGACTATCTGAGCAGCTAACCGATCGCTGCAGCTGTACACAGTCCATCTGTTAATAGCCCACCCAATCTACCTACCTCATTCCCATACTGTTTTTATTTTATTTACATTCCTGCTCTTTTGCACACCAATATCTCTACTTGCACAATCATCATCTGCTCATTTATCACTCAAGTGTTAATCTGTTAAATTGTAATTATTCACTCCTATGGCCTATTTATTGCCTACCTCCTCATGCCTTTTGCACACACTGTATATAGACATTCTTTTATTCTGCTGTGCCATTGACTTGTTTATTGTGTTATTGGCTTGTTTATTGTTTACTCCATGTGTAACTCTGTGTTGTTGTCTGTGTCACACTGCTTTGCTTTATCTTGACCAGGTCGCAGTTGTAAATTAGAACTTGTTCTCAACTAGCCTACCTGGTTAAATAAAGGTGAAATTAAAATTTAAAAATAAAAAATGTAAACATAGGCCTACAAATGAAACCTAGCCAATTCCACAGCGGAACTCCCGACTTCACACGGTTTGAAATTTCAATCTGACTATGGCTGTTTCGCCTAGAAAAAGAAACGGCAGAGAGCAGGGTGTTATGCTCTGTTGGTCCCAGTCAACCTCCAGCCTCTTCTCTATAAATACAAGTACGATGGTTCCCGAACTGACCTAACCTGTGAAAAGAGCGCGCACATGCTATAACACAACATGACAGGTCCGTAGCCTACCTTCGGTGTGACAGCTGGAGGAGAGGATGGTGCTCGAGGGTCTGAAGAGGTAAGGTAGGTACCGGGAGAAGCATTTCATCTTTTTGGTTGTTGTTGGCTGCGTATCACTATCAAGTTCACATCGTAGGCTACTCTACACCGACTGCATTGACAAGGCAGAAATAAACTAATCGCTGGAGAGAGGTCATGGTCTTCGGCATGACTTTTTATCGCCTTATATAAACGGGAATCCTTCCTTCAGTGCTAACCTAGCAGGAAGAGAGGATAGGTCTCCGCGCGCTATGCTACTCTCATAAAGCATGCTTCTTCCCCCTAGTCGCCAGCAGGACACGAGGATGTTATTTTTTGCTGGAGTCGGCTGCTATGGAAGTAGGGGCAGACTGGGATGAGAATTCGGCCCAGGCATTTTATCCACACCAGCCCACTTCACCGTACCAGTGAAAGGCAATACATCTTACTCATCCTCTTTTTTAACCAGCTCATGTTTAAAACAAATGCAAAAACACAAAACCAACACTGTTTAGGGCAACAGGTAGCTTAGTGGTTAAAAGTGTTGGGCCAGTAACCAAAAGTTTTCTGGTGGTATCCCCGAGCTGACTAGAATCTGTCGGTATGCCCTTGAGCAAGGCACTTAAACCTAATCTTTTAAATGACTAAAATGGAAACTCTCCTCTATAACCGTGTCTCTGCTCGAGCCATTTGGTTTGCCTCCCTGTGGCGCTGTCTGTCTCAGCATCTTCTCTACTATCACTCGGTGCTTCTTCTTGTTCTCTATCTGTCTGTCTGCTTAATTCTTATACATTATAAACGACAAGCTAACGACTTCAGATATATGTTGCACATTAGTAACTATCATGTGTGTTCCCCTAAATCATCACCTACCCTAAGTGTTCATTACTATCACAGGGCTCCAGACTAACATGTTCCCCTGAATCATCACCTACCCCCCCAATTACAACAATACTAAATGAACACTTATTTTAACTTGATATAATACATCAATAAAAATCTATTTAGCCTCAAATAAATAATGAAACATGTTCAATTTGGTTTAAATAATGCAAAAACAAAGTGTTGGAGAAGTAAAAGTGCAATATGTGCCATGTAAAAAAGCTAACGTTTGAGTTCCTTGCTCAGAACACGAGAACATATGAAAGTTGGTGGTTCCTTTTAACATGAGACTTCAATATTCCAAGGTAAGAGGTTTTAGGTTGTAGTTAATATAGTATTTATAGGACTATTTCTCTCTATACCATTTGTATTTCATATACCTTTGACTAGTGGATGTTCTTATAGGCACTATAGTATTTCCAGTGTAACAGTATAGCTTCCGTCCCTCTCCTCCCTGGGCTCGAACCAGGAACACATCGACAACAGCCACACTCAAAGCAGCGTTACTCACAAAAGCCGTGGCCCTTGCAGAGCAAGGGGAACAACAACTCCAAGTCTCAGAGCGAGTGGTGTTTGAAACGCTATTAGTGCGCACCCCGCTAACTAGCTAGCCATTTCACATCGGTTACACCAGCCATCAGGCTGATAGGCTTGAAGTCATAAACAGCGCTGTGCTTGCGAAGAGCTGCTGGCAGAATGCACGAAAGTGCTGTTTGAATGAATGCTTACGAGCCTGCTGCTGCCTATCATCGCTCAGTCAGACTGCTCTATCAAATCATAGACTTAATTATAACATAATAACACACAGAAATACAAGCCTTTGGTCATTAATATGGAATCCAGAAACTATCATTTTGAAAACAAAACGTTTATTATTTCAGTGAAATACGGAACCGTTACGTTTTTTATCTAACGGGTGGCATCCATAAGTCTAAATATTATTGTTACATTGCACAACCTTCAATGTTGTCATAATTACGTAAAATTTTGGCAAATTAGTTCGCAATGAGCCAGGCTGCCCAAAATGTTGCATATACCCTGACTCTGCGTGCAATGAACGCAAGAGAAGTGACACAATTTCATCTGGTTAACATTGCCTGCTAACCTGGATTTCTTTTAGGTAAATATGCAGGTTTAAAAATATATACTTCTGTGTATTGATTTTAAGAAAGGCATTGGTGTTTATGGTTAGGTACAGTCGTCCAACGATTGTGCTTTTTTCGCAAATGCGCTTTTGTTAAATCATTCCCCAGCGTTGCATCGATTATATGCAACGCAGGACACGCTAGATAAACTAGTAATGTCATCAACCATGTGTAGTTATAACTAGTGATTATGATTGATTGATTTTGTTTTATAAGATAAGTTTAATGCTAGCTAGCAACTTACCTTGGCTTCTACTGCATTCGCGTAACAGGCAGTCTCCTTGTGGAGTGCAACGAGAGCAGGCAGGTGGTTATAGCGTTGGACTAGTTAACTGTAAGGTTGCAAGATTAGATCCCCGAGCTGACTAGGTGAAAATCTGTCGTTCTGCCCCTGAATAAAGCAGTTAACCCACCGATCCAAGGCAGTCTTTGAAAATAAGAATGTGTTCTTAACTGACTTGCCTAGTTAAATAAAGGTATAAAAAAGATATAATAATAAATCAATGAAAATAAAGAAATAAAGAAATCGGCACCCAAAAATACAGATTTCCGATTGTAATGAAAACTTTAAATTAATCAGCCATTCCGATTAATCGGTCGACCTCTACTCCAGACTAACATGTGCCCCTGAATCATCACCTACCCGAAGTGTAAATTACAGGTTTGTGGCTGTCTACCTACCATGACAAAGACCAAAGCCGGCGGGAGTACCGTTGAGGACAGTGGTGTATCTCTATCACACGTGAAGGATCTTTAAAACAAACAAAAAGAGACCTACAAGCAGTTGTTACAACAACAAGAAAATAGCTTTTGTCCAAATACTTGTGGATTCTACTAATAAAAGCATGGTTGACCTGACCAGAGAGGTCCAGGACCTGTAGAACAGTTTGTAGTTCTCCCAGGGTCAGCACGATGAGTTGAAACAGGAGAACGGCAAGATGACAGTAATCTGTAAGTCATTGAGAGAGGACATCAGTTCTGTGTGTGAATCCATGATAACAATGAGGGACAATCAAGGCGGAACAACATGGTTGTGGACGGAATTGCAGAATCTCCACATGAGACCTGGACAGAGTCTGAAGACAAAGTGAGGAAATTGAAGATGGACCACAGGAAGATTGAGGTGGAGCACGCCCACAGGTCTGGAAAACCCACCACTGGCCCAGGTGATAGGCCCAGTCCGATAGTTGTCAAGTTCCTGAGGTTCAAGAACAAGATAGCTGTTCTGGAAAGAGCCAAGAACTTGAGAGGAACGTATATCTTCCTCAACGAGGACTATCCTGAAGCTGTGTACCAGAAGAGGAAAGTGTCACACACTGATCTGTTTCACCTGTCCTTGTGCTTGTCTCCACCCCTCTCCAGGTGTCACCCATCTTCCCCATTATTCCCTGTGTATTTATACCGGTGTTCTCTGTTTGTCTGTTGCCGAGAGAACCCGAGGCATCCCGACCTTCCCCGAGAGTCGCCGGAGACGGCTGAGTCTATGCCTATGAAACAAGGTCAAGCTGGGCTATCGACAGCGGAACGGCAATACAGGATCAACACAAAAACTTGTCTGTATTGCGGGACTCTTGGTAATTTTGTGTCCTCTTGTCCTTTAAAACCTCTCTGGAATAGGGGACAGTATTTTCATGTCCGGATGAAAAGCATGCCCAAAGTAAACTGCCTGCTACTCAGGCCCAGAAGTTAGGATATGCATATCATTAGCAGATTTGGATAGAAAACACTCTCAGGTTTCTAAAAATGTTTGAATAATGTCTGTGAGTATAACAGAACTAATTTGGCAGATGAAAACCCTTTTTTTGAGGTCAATCTGTTTTCCATTTCTTTAGGCAAGCCCGTTTTAATATAAATATGCTTGCAGTTCCTATGGCTTCCACTAGATGTCGACAGTCTTTAGAAATTGGTTGATGTTTTTCCTTTGAGTAATGAAGAAGCAGCCCTTTCCTTTCTGGGAGTCAAGCCAAGTGGACTCTTTTGTTTGGGGCACGCGACATGGGGCGCGTGACCTGTGGCGCGCGACCTGGCGCTCGCTCCGCTTTAATTTTATCTGCTATTGAACACAGTTTACCCCGTCTTAAATTTTATCAATTATTTACGTTTTAAAATAACTAAAGTTGGATTAGGAAAGTTGTTTGAAATGTTTGGACCAAGATTATAGGTCATTTATTAGATAATTTGTAGTCATGTTGGGCGAGTTGGAACCAGTGTTTTTCTGAATCAAACGTGTCAAATAAATTGACTTTTTGGGGATATAACAATGCAATTAATCGAACAAAATAACCATTTGTGATGTTTATGGGACATATTGGAGTGCCAACAAAAGAAGATCTTCAAAGGTAAGGCATAAATTATTTTGTTATTTCTGAGTTTTGTGTCGCGCCTGGCAGGTTGAAATATGATTGTCATGTGTTTGTTTGATGGGGTGCTATCCTCAGATAATAGCATGGTTTGCTTTCGCCGTAAAGCCTTTTTGAAATCTGACACGGTGGCTGAATTAACAAGAAGTTAAGCTTTCTTTTAGTGTATTGCACTTGTGGTTGTATGAAAGTTAAATATTTCTAAGAATTTAATTTGAATTTGGCGCTCTGCCATTTCACCGGATGTTGTCAAATCGATCCCGTTAACGGGATTTGATCCCACTCACCCATTGTAAACAATGTTCTCGATGAGTATGATGTTTTTTTAATAAGCTCTCAGCAAGCCTTTTTAATAATGTACATATAAAATTGTATTTTTAAGTCTATCTGAATGCTTTGGAATGTAGACTGCCTATATATGAGTGGGACATATGGAGAATTTTCCTTCTTCTTTCTCGCACCCCTGTTCATGCCATTCTGCTGTGGGGAAGCCCGTCTAAATCTATCCGGGTCTTCATTGACTCTGGGGCCAATGAGAGTTTTTTTGGACGCTACCCTGGCTTCCGAGCTGAACATCCACGCTCAGCCCCTCTCCACTCCCATGGATGTTAGAGCGCTGGATGGGCACTCTTATCGGCTGGGTCACTCATATTACCACACCCATCAACCTACGGGTGTCAGGGAATCCCAGCGAGACTATTCAATTCCTGCTCATCAAGTCTCCTCAGATTCCTGTGGTATTTGGATTATCCTGGCTCCAGCGACACAATCCCCTCATCAACTGGTCTACTGGTGCCATCATGGGCTGGAGACCGTTCTGCCACATCCAGTGTCTGAAATCAGCGCAACCTGCCCCTGGACGTTTTCCTGAGGGCCTGGAGGGTGCACCGCACCTCTCCACCATTCCCACAGAGTACCCGGACCTTCAGAAGTTGTTCAACAAGGCCTGGGCCACTTTGCTTCCGCTGCACCCGACCATATGACTAGGAGAGGGGGACGAGTGGAAGACCGCCTTCAACACGGCCAGCGGCCACTACGAGTATCGGTCATACCATTTGGCCTCACCAACGTCCCTGCTGTGTTCCAGGCTCTGGCAAATGATGTTCTCTGCGACATGTTGAACCGGTTCATCTTTTTCTACATTGATGCCATCCTTGTCTTCTCCCGCTCCCCCCAAGAACATGTGCTCCACATCCGACAGGTTCTTCAACGCTTCCTGGAGAACCAGCTAAAAGTCAAGGCAGAGAAGTGCGAGTTCCATCGCTCCACCATCCCCTTTCTGGAGTACATCATCTCCGCTGGGAGTATCCAGATGGATCCCGGGAAGGTGAGAGTGGTGGTGGATTGGCCACAGCCTTCATCCAGGGTGCAGCTGCAACGTGTCCTGGGGTTCGCCAACTTCTATCGCCGCTTCACCTGGGGTTACAGCACCCTGGCCTCCCCCGTCAGCACTCACTTTTCCCAAGGTTCCGTTCACATGGTCCCCTGCTGCTGACCGGGAGTTCCGGAACCTCAAACACCTCCTGGTTCATCCTGATCCTTCCTGTCAGTTCGTGGTGGAGGCCGATACGTCGGATGTAGATGTGGGGGCGGTTCTGTCCCAACGTTCTGCCCTGGACCTGAAGCTACGTCCCTGCGCCTTCTTCTCCCATCACCTCAACGCTACAGAGAAAAACAATGATGTGGGAAATTGTGAACTTCTCGCAGTGAAGGAGGAGTTGGAGGAATGACGGCAATGGCTGGAAGGGACGGAACATCAGATCATCGTATGGACCGACCACAAAAATCTGAAGCATCTCCGCACCACCAAATGCCTCAACTAGAGGCAAGCTAGATGGGCCCTGCTGTTCACACGGCTCAACTTCTCCCTCTCAAATCAGCCGGGAACCAAGAATGTCAATCCGGATGCACTGTCTCACCATTATAGCCCCACTGCTATTACCCCGGAGCCCGAGACCATCCTTCCCACCTCATGTCAGGCAATGGCACTCAGCTGGGATATAGGGAAACAGGCTGAACCCCGGGGGGGCCCCGATAAATGGATGTTTGTGCCTGACGCAGTCCGCTCCGCGGTCCTGGAGTGGGCCCACTCCTCCTGACTGGCCTGCCACCCGGGTACCTGCCGGACCATGGCATTTGTGCGACAACGCTTTTGGTGGCCCACCATGGTCCCTGACCTCTCCGCATTTGTCGCCACTTGCACAGTGTGTGCTCAGAAAAAGACTCCTCGGCAAGCTCCAGCTGACCTTCTGCAACCTCTGCCTGTCCCTCACCATCCCTGATCCCACATATCCCTGGATTTCGGCACGGGTCTTCCCCCATCTGAGGGCAACACTGCCATCCTGACTGTGATCGATCGGTTTTCCAAGGCCGCCCACTTCATTCCTCTCCCCAAACCACCCTCGGCCAAGGAGTCGGCCCAGCTCATGGTGCAGCATGTCTTCCGGATCCATGGACTGCCCCTTGACGTGGGGTCCCCAGTTCTGGAAGGCGTTCTGCACCCTCATTGGGTCGTCGGCCAGCCTGTCCTCTGGGTTCCACCCCCAGTCCAATGGCCAGTCGGAACGAGCCAACCAGGACCTTGAGACAACTCTGCCTGGTCTCCGCCAACCCCACCACCTGGAGCCAGCAGCTTGTGTGGGTTGCCTGCTCTGCCACGGGCCTATTGCCCTTTGAATGTTCCCTGGGGTACCAGCCCCTGCTCTTCCCCGAGCAGGAGGAAGAGGTTGGCGTATCTTCTGCCCAGATGGTTGTCCGCCACTGTCGTCGTACCTGGAGGAGAGCCCGATCGGCCCTCCCATATTAATATATGTAGCCTTAGAAATAAGATTCATGAAATCAATAACTTGCTAACATCAGATAACATTCATATATTAGCCATTTCTGAGACTCACTTAGATAATTAATTTGATGATACATCAGTAGCAATACAAGGATATAACATCTATAGAAGAGACAGAAATGCTTATGGGGGAGGTGTTGCTGTATATATTCAGAGCCTGTAATGCTTAGAGAAGATCTTATGTCAGGTGTTATTGAAGTGTTGTGGTTGCAGGTTCACTTGGCACATTGAAAGCCTTTCTTTTGGGGTGTTGCTATAGGCCACCAAGTGCTAGCAGTCAGTGTCTAACTAATATTTGTGAAATGCTTGATAGTGTACAGTGGGGCAAAAAAGTATTTAGTCAGCCACCAATTGTGCAAGTTCTCCCACTTAAAAAGATGAGAGAGGCATGTAATTTTCACCATAGGTACACTTCAACTATGACAGACAAATTCAGGGGGAAAAACCCAGAAAATCACATTGTAGGATTTTTAATGAATTTATTTGCAAATTATGGTGGAAAATAAGTATTTGGTCAATAACAAAAGTTTATCTCAATACTTTGTTATACACCCTTTGTTGGCAATGACAGAGGTCAGACGTTTTCTGTAAGTCATCACAAGGTTTTCACACACTGTTACTGGTATTTTGGCCCATTCCTCCATGCAGATCTCCTCTAGAGCAGTGATGTTTTGGGGCTGTTGCTGGACAACACAGACTTTCAACTCCCTCCAAAGATTTTCTATGGGGTTGAGATCTGGAGACTGGCTGGGCCACTCCAGGACCTTGAAATGCTTCTTACGAAGCTACTCCTTCGTTGCCCGGGCGGTGTGTTTGTCATGCTGAAAGACCCAGCCATGTTTCATCTTCAATGCCCTTGCTGATGGAAGGAGGTTTTCACTCAAAATCTCACGATACATTGCCCCATTCATTCTTTCCTTTACACGGATCAGTCGTCCTGGTCCCTTTGCAGAAAAAATTATGTTTCCACCCCCATGCTTCACAGTAGGTATGGTGTTCTTTGGGTGCAACTCAGCATTCTTTGTCCTCCAAACACGACGAGTTGAGTTTTTACCAAAAAGTTATATTTTGGTTTCATCTGACCAAATGACATTCTCCCAATCTTCTTCTGGATCATCCAAATGCTCTCTAGCAAACTTCAGACGGGCCTGGACATGTACTGGCTTAAGCAGGATTTGAGTCCCTGGCGGCGTAGTGTGTTACTGATGGTAGGCTTTGTTACTTTGGTCCCAGCTCTCTGCAGTTTCATTCACTAGGTCCCCCCATATGGTTCTGGGATTTTTGCTCACCGTTCTTGTGATCATTTTGACCCCCACGGGGTGAAATCTTGCGTGGAGCCCCAGATCGAGGGAGATTATCAGTGGTCTTGTATGTCTTCCATTTCCTAATAATTGCTCCCACAGTTGATTTCTTCAAACCAAGCTGATTACCTATTGCAGATTCAGTCTTCCCAGCCTGGTGCAGGTCTACAATTTTGTTTCTGGTGTCCTTTGACAGCTCTTTGGTCTTGGCCATAGTGGAGTTTGGAGTGTGTTTGAGGTTGTGGACAGGTGTCTTTTATACTGATAACAAGTTCAAACAGGTGCCATTAATACAGGTAACGAGTGGAGGACAGAGGCGCCTCTTAAAAAAGAAGTTACAGGTCTGTGAGAGCCCAAAATCTTGCTTGTTTGTAGGTGACCAAATACCTATTTTCCACCATCATTTGCAAATAAATTCATTAAAAATCCTACAATGTGATTTTCTGGATTTTTTTTTTCTAATTTTGTCTGTCATAGTTGAAGTGTACCTTTGATGAAAATTACAGACCTCTCTCATATTTTTAAGTGGGAGAACTTGCACAATTGGTGGCTGACTAAATTATTTTTTCCCCCACTATATGTGATGTAAACAGAGAGGTCTACTTTCTTGAGGACCTGAATATTGACTGGTTTTCATCAAGCTGTCCGCTCAAGAGGAAGCTTCTTACTGTAACCAAATCAAATGTATTTATATAGCCCTTCGTACATCAGCTGATATCTCAAAGTGCTTTACAGAAACCCAGCCTAAAACCCCAAACAGCAGGCAATGCAGGTGTAGAAGCACGGTGGCTAGGAAAAACTCCCTAGAAAGGCCAAAACCTAGGAAGAAACCTAGAGAGGAACCAGGCTATGTGGGGTGGCCAGTCCTCTTCTGGCTGTGCCAGGTGGATATTATAACAGAACATGGCCAAGATGTTCAAATGTTCATAAATGACCAGCATGGTCAAATAATAATAATCACAGGCAGAACAGTTGAAACTGGAGCAGCAGCACCGGCCAGGTGGACTGGGGACAGCAAGGAGTCATCATGTCAAGTAGTCCTGAGGCATGGTCCTAGGGCGCCGGTCCTCCGAGAGAGAGAAAGAAAGAGAGAATTAGAGAGAGCGTATTTAAATTCACACAGGACACCGGATAGGACAGGAGAAGTACTCCAGATATAACAAACTGACCCTATCCCCCCGACACATAAACTACTGCAGCATAAATACTGGAGGCTGAGACAGGAGGGGTCAGGAGACACTGTGGCCCCATCCGAAGACACCCCCAGACGGGGCCAAACAGGAAGGATATAACCCCACCCACTTTGCCAAAGCACAGCCCCCACACCACTAGAGGGATATCTTCAACCACCAAGTTACCATCCTGCGACAAGGCCGAGTATAGCCCACAAAGATCTCTGCCACGGCACAACCCAAGGGGGGGCGCCAACCCAGACAGGAAGATCACATCAGTGACTCAACCCACTCAAGTGACGCACCCCTCCTAGGGACGGTATGAAAGAGCCCTAGTAAGCCAGTGACTCAGCCCCTGTAATAGGGTTAGAGGCAGAGAATCCCAGTGGAAAGAGGGGAAAGTGCCTGTAATCTGGTTCAGGATATTAATCAACCTACCAAGGTGTTAAGAAACACTACAGGAACAAGATCATCCACATGTATTGATCACATTTTTACTAATACTGTAGAATTTGTTCTAAAGCTGTATCCGTACCCATTGGGTGCAGTGATCACAATATAGTTTCTATATCCAGGAAAGCCAAAGTTACAACAGTTGGGCCTAAAATAGTGTATAAGAGATCTGGCATGTCTTTACTATGAATTCAATTATATATGACATGCTATTTTATCAAATAAATTCTCTGTAATTAATATTACCTTATTAAACTAATCATGTAAATGTAATTAACTAGGAAGTTGGGGCACCACTTCCTAGTTATGCTTATAGAGCTGTTGTCTTCTGAATAAACTCTTAAAGACTTGGTAATCTATCAACGTAAGCATATTGTCCATGTGAAAGTCATGGAGTGCCTGGGTCTGTTCTCTTGGTAATCCCTGGATCACTCTTGTGAAATCTCCAGTCTGCAGTAGCACAATGACCAGTGTCACAAGGTATCAGAACTGCCAAGACCATATTATAGTCCTTCAGTTTACTTAACTCGTGTGGGCTAACGAGTGTGTAGGTAGGCCTCATTTGTTTAAAAAACAAACATTTAAAAGCTTTGGAGCACCTTAAATGACATTTTGTGTGGAAAAGCCAACTCGGCCCCCATTTTATTGAATCAGATGGCTCATTTATCACAAAACCCACTGATATTGCCAACTACTTTAATTACTTTTTCATTGGCAAGATAAACAAACTTAGGGATGACATGCCAGCAACAAAACGCTAAACACTACACATCCAAGTACATTTAGCCAAATTATGAACTTTCACATGGACAATATGCTTAGCAAGATGGCACCAATAGAGATGGCAGCTTCGCTTCTAGTCCTTAGGAAACTGTGCAGTATTTTTTAATGTATTATATCTTACGTTGTTAGCCCAGCAAATCTTATGTGTTATTACATACAACCGGGAAGAACTATTGGATATCAGAGAGACGTCAACTTACCAGCACAACCAGCACTACGACCAGGAATACGACCAGGAATACGACCAGGAATACGACCAGGAATACGACCAGCACTACGACCAGGAATACGACCAGGAATACGACCAGGAATACGACCAGGAATACGACCAGCACTACGACCAGGAATACGACCAGGAATACGACCAGGAATACGACCAGGAATACGACCAGCACTACGACCAGGAATACGACCAGGAATACGACCAGGAATACGACCAGCACTACGACCAGGAATACGACCAGCACTACGACCAGGAATACGACCAGGAATACGACCAGGAATACGACTTTCCCAAAGCAGATCCTTTGTCTGCACCTCCCAGGGCATCTGAACTGACTCCAGAGGCCGATCCAAAACAACGCCGCCGGAGGAGAGAATGCCTCTAGTGAGGCTTCGGATGCGCACACATCACCCACCGCTTCCTGAGTATATTCCTCACTAATGTCCAGTCCCTAGTTAACAAAGTCGACAAAATCAGGGCAAGAGTTGCTTTCCAAAGAGATATCCGGGATTGTAACATACTCCGTTTCACAGAAACATGGCTAGCTGGGGACATATACATACATACATACACGTGCACATGGATTTTGTGTTGTAGATATGTGGTAGTGAAATATGGGCCTGAAGACACACACTTAGTGTGTTGTGAATTCTGTAAGGATCAACCCTTTTTTTCAATTTTCATCTAAAAAGACATACCCAAATCTAACTGCCTGTAGCTCAGGCCCTGAAGCAAGGATATGCATTTTCTTGGTACCATTTGAAAGGAAACACTTTGAATTTCGTGGAAATGTGAAAGGAATGTAGGAGAATATAACACAATACATCTGGTGAAAGATAATACGAAAAATAAAAACAACGTTATTTTGTCTTTTTTTGTACCATCATCTTTGAAATGCAAGAGAAAGGCCATAATGTATTATTAGCCACTACATGGCAGCAGTGTATGTGCAAAGTTTTAGGCTGATCTAATGAACCATTGAATTTCTGTTCAAAATGTTGTATCAAGACTGCCCAAATGTGCCTAATTTGTTTATTAATAACTTTTCATGTTCAACATTGTGAACTCTTCTCAATAAATAGAATGGTATTCTTTCACTGTAATAGCTACTGTAATTTGGACAGTGCAGATAAATTAACAAGAACTTAAGCTTTCTGCCAATATCAGATATGACTATCTCCTGGGAAAATTTCTTGTAACTTACAACCTCATGCTAATCGCATTAGCCTATGTTAGCTCAACAGTCCAGTGGAATGGACACCGATCCCCAAGAAGTTTTAATTTTGCCAGACCCCAGGAAGAGTAGCTGGTGCCTTGGCAGGAACTACTGGGGATCCATAATAAACCCCAGGAAGAGTAGCTGCTGCCTTGACAGGAACTAATGGGGATCCATAATAAACCCCAGGAAGAGTAGCTGGTGCCTTGGCGGGGACTACTGGGGATCCATAATAAACCCCAGGAAGAGTAGCTGGTGCCTTGGCGGGAACTAATGGGGATCCATAATAAACCCCAGGAAGAGTAGCTGGTGCCTTGGCAGGAACTAATGGGGATCCATAATAAACCCCAGGAAGAGTAGCTGGTGCCTTGGCGGGAACTACTGGGGATCCATAATAAACCCCAGGAAGAGTAGCTGGTGCCTTGGCGGGAACTACTGGGGATCCATAATAAACCCCAGGAAGAGTAGCTGGTGCCTTGGCAGGAACTAATGGGGATCCATAATAAACCCCAGGAAGAGTAGCTGGTGCCTTGGCGGGAACTACTGGGGATCCATAATAAACCACAGGAAGAGTAGCTGGTGCCTTGGCAGGAAATAATGGGGATCCATATTAAACCCCAGGAAGAGTAGGTGGTGCCTTGGCAGGAACTAATGGGGATCCATAATAAACCCCAGGAAGAGTAGCTGGTGCCTTGGCAGGAACTACTGGGGATCCATAATAAACCCCAGGAAGAGTAGCTGCTGCCTTGGCAGGAACTACTGGGGATCCCTAATAAACCCCAGGAAGAGTAGCAGCTGCCTTGGCAGGAACTACTGGGGATCCATAATAAACCCCAGGAAGAGTAGCTGCTGCCTGGGCAGGAACTACTGGGGATCCATAATAAACCCCAGGAAGAGTAGCTGGTGCCTTGGCAGGAACTACTGGGGATCCATAATAAATCCCAGGAAGAGTAGCTGGTGCCTTGGCAGGAACTACTGGGGATCCATAATAAACCCCAGGAAGAGTAGCTGGTGCCTTGGCAGGAACTACTGGGGATCCATAATAAACCCCAGGAAGAGTAGCTGGTGCCTTGGCAGGAACTACTGGGGATCCACAATAAACCCCAGGAAGAGTAGCTGGTGCCTTGGCAGGAACTAATGGGGATCCATAATAAACCCCAGGAAGAGTAGCTGGTGCCTTGGCAGGAACTACTGGAGATCCATAATAAACCCCAGGAAGAGTAGCTGCTGCCTTGGCAGGAACTACTGGGGATCCATAATAAACCCCAGGAAGAGTAGCTGGTGCCTTGGCAGGAACTACTGGGGATCCATAATAAACCCCAGGAAGAGTAGCTGGTGCCTTGGCAGGAACTACTGGGGATCCATAATAAACCCCAGGAAGAGTAGCTGGTGCCTTGGCAGGAACTACTGGGGATCCATAATAAACCCCAGGAAGAGTAGCTGCTGCCTTGGCAGGAACTAATGGGGATCCATAATAAACCCCAGGAAGAGTAGCTGGTGCCTTGGCAGGAACTACTGGGGATCCATAATAAACCCCAGGAAGAGTAGCTGCTGCCTTGGCAGGAACTACTGGGGATCCATAATAAACCCCAGGAAGAGTAGCTGCTGCCTTGGCAGGAACTAATGGGGATCCATAATAAACCCCAGGAAGAGTAGCTGGTGCCTTGGCAGGAACTAATGGGGATCCATAATAAACCCCAGGAAGAGTAGCTGGTGCCTTGGCAGGAACTACTGGGGATCCATAATAAACCCCAAGAAGAGTAGCTGCTGCCTTGGCAGGAACTACTGGGGATCCATAATAAACCCCAGGAAGAGTAGCTGCTGCCTTGGCAGGAACTACTGGGGATCCATAATAAACCCCAGGAAGAGTAGCTGGTGCCTTGACAGGAACTACTGGGGATCCATAATAAACCCCAGGAAGTGTAGCTGCTGCCTTGGCAGGAACTACTGGGGATCCATAATAAACCCCAGGAAGAGTAGCTGCTGCCTTGGCAGGAACTACTGGGGATCCATAATAAACCCCAGGAAGAGTAGCTGCTGCCTTGGCAGGAACTACTGGGGATCCATAATAAACCCCAGGAAGAGTAGCTGCTGCCTTGGCAGGAACTAATGGGGATCCATAATAAACCCCAGGAAGAGTAGCTGCTGCCTTGGCAGGAACTACTGGGGATCCATAATAAACCCCAGGAAGAGTAGCTGCTGCCTTGGCCATAATAAACCCCAGGAACTAATGGGGATCCATAATAAACCCCAGGAAGAGTAGCTGGTGCCTTGGCAGGAACTACTGGGGATCCATAATAAACCCCAGGAAGAGTAGCTGCTGCCTTGGCAGGAACTACTGGGGATCCATAATAAACCCCAGGAAGAGTAGCTGCTGCCTTGGCGGGAACTAATGGGGATCCATAATAAACCCCAGGAAGAGTAGCTGGTGCCTTGGCAGGAACTACTGGGGATCCATAATAAACCCCAGGAAGAGTAGCTGCTGCCTTGGCAGGAACTAATGGGGATCCATAATAAACCCCAGGAAGAGTAGCTGCTGCCTTGGCAGGAACTAATGGGGATCCATAATAAACCCCAGGAAGAGTAGCTGGTGCCTTGGCAGGAACTAATGGGGATCCATAATAAACCCCAGGAAGAGTAGCTGCTGCCTTGGCAGGAACTAATGGGGATCCATAATAAACCCCAGGAAGAGTAGCTGGTGCCTTGGCAGGAACTACTGGGGATCCATAATAAACCCCAGGAAGAGTAGCTGGTGCCTTGGCAGGAACTAATGGGGATCCATAATAAACCCCAGGAAGAGTAGCTGGTGCCTTGGCAGGAACTAATGGGGATCCATAATAAACCCCAGGAAGAGTAGCTGCTGCCTTGGCAGGAACTAATGGGGATCCATAATAAACCCCAGGAAGAGTAGCTGGTGCCTTGGCAGGAACTACTGGGGATCCATAATAAACCCCAGGAAGAGTAGCTGGTGCCTTGGCAGGAACTAATGGGGATCCATAATAAACCCCAGGAAGAGTAGCTGGTGCCTTGGCAGGAACTACTGGGGATCCATAATAAACCCCAGGAAGAGTAGCTGGTGCCTTGGCAGGAACTAATGGGGATCCATAATAAACCCCAGGAAGAGTAGCTGGTGCCTTGGCAGGAACTAATGGGGATCCATAATAAACCCCAGGAAGAGTAGCTGGTGCCTTGGCAGGAACTACTGGGGATCCATAATAAACCCCAGGAAGAGTAGCTGCTGCCTTGGCAGGAACTAATGGGGATCCATAATAAACCCCAGGAAGAGTAGCTGCTGCCTTGGCAGGAACTAATGGGGATCCATAATAAACCCCAGGAAGAGTAGCTGCTGCCTTGGCAGGAACTAATGGGGATCCATAATAAACCCCAGGAAGAGTAGCTGGTGCCTTGGCAGGAACTAATGGGGATCCATAATAAACCCCAGGAAGAGTAGCTGGTGCCTTGGCAGGAACTACTGGGGATCCATAATAAACCCCAGGAAGAGTAGCTGCTGCCTTGGCAGGAACTACTGGGGATCCATAATAAACCCCAGGAAGAGTAGCTGCTGCCTTGGCAGGAACTAATGGGGATCCATAATAAACCCCAGGAAGAGTAGCTGGTGCCTTGGCAGGAACTACTGGGGATCCATAATAAACCCCAGGAAGAGTAGCTGGTGCCTTGGCAGGAACTACTGGGGATCCATAATAAACCCCAGGAAGAGTAGCTGGTGCCTTGGCGGGAACTACTGGGGATCCATAATAAACCCCAGGAAGAGTAGCTGGTGCCTTGGCAGGAACTACTGGGGATCCATAATAAACCCCAGGAAGAGTAGCTGCTGCCTTGGCAGGAACTAATGGGGATCCATAATAAACCCCAGGAAGAGTAGCTGCTGCCTTGGCAGGAACTAATGGGGATCCATAATAAACCCCAGGAAGAGTAGCTGCTGCCTTGGCAGGAACTACTGGGGATCCATAATAAACCCCAGGAAGAGTAGCTGGTGCCTTGGCAGGAACTACTGGGGATCCATAATAAACCCCAGGAAGAGTAGCTGCTGCCTTGGCAGGAACTAATGGGGATCCATAATAAACCCCAGGAAGAGTAGCTGCTGCCTTGGCAGGAACTACTGGGGATCCATAATAAACCCCAGGAAGAGTAGCTGCTGCCTTGGCGGGAACTAATGGGGATCCATAATAAACCCCAGGAAGAGTAGCTGGTGCCTTGGCAGGAACTACTGGGGATCCATAATAAACCCCAGGAAGAGTAGCTGCTGCCTTGGCGGGAACTACTGGGGATCCATAATAAACCCCAGGAAGAGTAGCTGCTGCCTTGGCGGGAACTAATGGGGATCCATAATAAACCCCAGGAAGAGTAGCTGGTGCCTTGGCAGGAACTACTGGGGATCCATAATAAACCCCAGGAAGAGTAGCTGCTGCCTTGGCAGGAACTAATGGGGATCCATAATAAACCCCAGGAAGAGTAGATGCTGCCTTGGCAGGAACTAATGGGGATCCATAATAAACCCCAGGAAGAGTAGCCCCAGGAAGGAAGAGTAGCTGGTGCCTTGGCAGGAACTAATGGGGATCCATAATAAACCCCAGGAAGAGTAGCTGCTGCCTTGGCAGGAACTACTGGGGATCAGGAAGAGTAGCTGGTGCCTTGGCAGGAACTACTGGGGATCCATAATAAACCCCAGGAAGCGTAGCTGGTGCCTTGGCGGGAACTACTGGGGATCCATAATAAACCCCAGGAAGAGTAGCTGGTGCCTTGGCAGGAACTACTGGGGATCCATAATAAACCCCAGGAAGAGTAGCTGCTGCCTTGGCAGGAACTAATGGGGATCCATAATAAACCCCAGGAAGAGTAGCTGCTGCCTTGGCAGGAACTAATGGGGATCCATAATAAACCCCAGGAAGAGTAGCTGCTGCCTTGGCAGGAACTAATGGGGATCCATAATAAACCCCAGGAAGAGTAGCTGCTGCCTTGGCAGGAACTAATGGGGATCCATAATAAACCCCAGGAAGAGTAGCTGCTGCCTTGGCAGGAACTACTGGGGATCCATAATAAATTCAATACAAATACAAAACTCACTTGCTGTAACAATTAAAAAGGTACAATGGCAAACTAAGGTTTTAAGACTTGACATGATGTGTTAATTTAGTCTATTCAATCTATCCAACCGTACACCTGTGGAAATGGGACAGATTACTTTGGCAGTTACACAGATATCTTTATCAGTGATTTGGTTGATAAAGGTGTCCGTTTGATTACAACACCATAGGAGCAAAATTGACAAAAATGTTGTGATTTTTTTTCTTCTTCTGTGGATGCAATTTATTTAGTTCAAACAGGCCCGGAGTTGTGTGTTTGAACTCCTCTAAAAACACATAAAAAAAACATAAAAACAATGATCATACAAAAAGCGCTTTACATGTATCCTTGTTTTTCTCTGAAAGGCTTCTTTGTCGTTTTACAAAACATTATAACTGTGGTCGGCACACAGTGAACAGAATACACCGAATCTTGTCGGATCACAGAAAATGAAGGAACGTTTCCAACGCAGCACATAATAAGGTGTCTAATAGCCATCATTAGCAGCCTTACCTCCCCACACACCCCCTGGTGGGGATCCATCTACTGGGCTCTTACAACAGAGTTTTCCCTACTTATTAACAGGTGGATCCAGTCCCCTTTACTACTAACATAACTGTTTGGGGTTTTTTCTATTACAAAAGTAGTAACAGTTTCCAGGGTGTGGAAAACAGGAGCCATCTGTCTGTTTCCAACGTGTAGCATCGTCATACAAAAGGGGTAAACTAACTTCATGCCCTCCAGTCCCTCCCCCCTCTGCCTCTGTCAATGACGTAACATAATCAAATCAAATGTATTTGTCACATACACATGGTTAGCAGATGTTAATGTGAGTGTAGCGAAATGCTTGTGCTTCTAGTTCCGACAATGCAGTAATAACCAACGAGTAATCTAACCTAACAATTCCAAAACGACTACCTTATACACACACATGTGTAATGGAATAACAAATATGTACATAAGGATATATGAATGAGTGATGGTACAGAACGGCATAGGCAAGATGCAGGAGATGGTATCGAGTACAGTATATACATATGAGATGAGTAATGTAGGGTATGTAAACAAAGTGGCATAGTTTAAAGTGGCTAGTGATACATGTATTACATAAAGATGCAGTAGATGGTATCGAGTACAGTATATACATATGAGATGAGTAATGTAGGGTATGTAAACAAAAGTGGCATAGTTTAAAGTGGCTAGTGATACATGTATTACATAAAGATGCAGTAGATGATATAGAGTACAGTATATACATATACATATGAGATGAGTAATGTAGGGTATGTAAACATTATATTAAGTAGCATTGTTTAAAGTGGCTAGTGATATATTTGACATCAATTCCCATTATTAAAGTGGCTGGAGTTGAGTCAGTGTGTTGGCAGTAGCCACTCAATGTTAGTGGTGGCTGTTTAACAGTCTGATGGCCTTGAGATAGAAGCTGTTTTTCAGTCTCTCGGTCCCTGCTTTGATGCACCTGTACTGACCTCGCCTTCGGGATGATAGCGGGGTGAACAGGCAGTGGCTCGGGTGGTTGTTGTCCTTGATGATCTTTACGGCCTTCCTGTGACATCGGGTGGTGTAGGTGTCCTAATGAACTGGACACATTGTTCTTTTTTGGGAAACTTCTGAAAAGACATTTGTTTATTTGTGCAGGGTGAGTTAGTGATTAATGAATGGATACTTTGACAAGTTGGTGAGGATGGTGAGAAAGTTCCACAGTGAGTTGATTGTGTTTTGATCCGTGTCCTATTCAGATGTGGAACATAAACAAAATATTTCATAATAATATTACGACATTTTCATTGTTCATTTGTACATTCTCAAATTAGCTCACCATGGAAAAAGGCTGACACTGAGGAGAATCGGCAGCAACCGTCTTGAGCTCTGAATAAACCAAAGATACAATATTTTGGGCTAAAATTACAGCCTGGTCTATTTATGTTTAATCTACAATATCTTCTATCAGGCCTACGGACAAGAAGGAGCCATAGAGCCCATTTAGAGAATAGTCCAGCAACATTCAAACTGACACTTAGCCATCAGTTAGAGACTATCACAGCATAAGAAAAGGCAGGTGATATATCTGCAACATAAGTACACTTTAACATCAAGAAAATATCACAAATGTTGGGGTTTAAAGACAAAATGTGTACAGCATAATAATCAAATCCAGGGTTTGATTGAAATCTTTTTTTTTTACAAGATTGATATAGTAGTAATAATACTAATGCAATGGAGGTATTTACTTTGGGTTATTTCTTTCCGTTTAAGGTTGCTCTGGTCACATATCTGTCTGTGCACGATTAGGGAGCGTCCAGGCTTAACAACTGAGCTCCATGGGCTGACTTCAGAAATACAACCCTTGGAATTCAGTTCTCAAAGCTAAGAACTCAGGGTGTGTTCAGTGCATTCATTTACAGATGAATGAACAGCTCATCCTTCCTGTAAAGTGATGCGATCACACAAACAAAAACAAAAACAGCCATACCGTTTATTTAGTACATGAGTTCAATTAAAAGATAGCTCGCTTTAAAAAGTTACATCAGTATGAAATAAAATCTAAAATATGTAGACTATTCCCAAATTTGAAAAGTATGTGGTGATTGATTCTGTCTCATTGTAATACCTTTATGTACAAAGGACATGATACTGTGACTGAGAAAACAGACTATCCCTTGAAAAAGAAATATGTCAGACTTGATTTTATTTTTTATTGTAGGCTACCTCCAAGGATCACTTGTATATTTGCAGTATTGGTGCATTACATTCCCATGATGCTGCACTGAAGTTACACACTGTCTTATGTAGGCAGATGACCCGATACCAGGTTTTCCAGTGTAAAATGTTAACTTTTAAAGAACTTTATATTTGTAGGTTTCTATTCTTCAACACAGGGCACGTGACTGAAACACAATAGTGCCAATTGCCAAACATCAAGCATAAAAACAGGAACTCACTAAGAAAATATTAAATTAAAGGTCTGTTTAAAGATTTGAACATTTACATTAAATCTGGACATTGCTCTTTAATTTGACTATTTTCAAAGCAGATATTTGCCCATAAATTCAAATAATTAATTAATATGCAATAAAACAAATATATTTAAAAAAATACTAGGCTAATAAAATAACAAGAATAGGTGCATTTATCTGAATATAAATTTTGTTTCTGTTATTATTGTTGCAACAATACTAATTGATTATTTAGAGCTGAAGTAGACCTATCTTTCAAAGCAAATGACTTTTACATTAAAGGTTAGGTTTCACTATCTAACAACACAGTGTCTCGGTATTTCATCATGTATCACATGAATTCTCATAAACTGTTTTAAATCAAAAAGGATACCTTAGTTGTGGCATAAAATGTAATAGCAGTTTGTTGGTTGATATGTTAGTAATTTAACAATTTAATCAGAAGTTATTCAGAAGTTATTTGTATTCGCTAAATTGTTAAATTGTCTTAGGAAAATTGTACTAGTTACAAACATATTTAGAAAATGTTTCAATAAGTTACAATTACTAGGGTTATAATTGTGTATCGAATTTAAATGTTTAACAATCTCTTGCCATGCGTTTTTTAAATTTTAATTAGGCTATAGTCTCCATTTTAGCAATACTTCTTGATGATTCAACAACATTATCAGACATGGGTCTATTTCAAGTGGATTAATGACGCTATACATGTGATTATCCTGTCATTACATTATTGTAGCCTATGCATATTATAGAGTACTATAAAGTATTGTGCTTTAACATTGTAGGGAGATGGCTAGCCTAGTCTAAACCCTTAAATGCAGTAACCTCACCTCTGAATGCATTCTGCACAAATTAATCCGTTTATTTAAATAGAGGCCATTAGACAGTACAGGCGTAGTCCTAAAATAACCATGAATTTGAATACAAATTAGACAGCTTAGACCATTCTCATTTACCCCTATAGCCTAGGGTTCTTCATTAGGTAGTTAGTCACTTTCTTTTTGTACTTACCATGAGGTTCTCTCTCCTTTTTCTTTCTTTGGCTTCATCATCAGGATGAGTCATTTTGGCAACAGTGCTGTCAGCATCACGGCCGTGCCACTGCTGAATCATCCTGCCGTGCTGTCTGGGTAAAGAGGCGCTCTGGGAGAT
This sequence comes from Oncorhynchus keta, assembly GCF_023373465.1. Lineage (NCBI taxonomy): Eukaryota > Metazoa > Chordata > Actinopteri > Salmoniformes > Salmonidae > Oncorhynchus > Oncorhynchus keta. The sequence goes on from NC_068431.1 coordinate 11,713,644, forward strand.
CATTAGCCGCCTTCTCCACACTCACGGCGTTCATGATGGGCCTCACATAGTAGTTGGTATATAAGGGAAGCGACGACTGCTCATTTGCATAGGCGTATATTCCAATATAGTAATGGAAAGTCCCTTTTATTATCCCACTGCACATAGAGAGATTGCACAACTCTATGACAATGCTCATGACGCGTACAAGCGCATATCCAAACAGACATAATTTTCAATCATTCTCAACAAATTGCAACATCGGACAAATAACAATTTAGTTTTTTCCATTTTCATGTTAATGTAAACATACAGGATGGTGGGTTTGTTGAGAATGATGTCTGTTGAGAAAACGGCAGAAGCCGGAACAGGAGGAAATGTTGGTGAAGTATTCAATACAGCGTTTCCGCTCTGTAAACTCCGTGGGTTGCGACGGGGAAATCCTGTGACCTGGTACCAACCACCACCATAAGACGTCTATTTAGATCGAATCTTCACTGATGACTATGCAACTATGCTGTCTTTCTTTTGTTTTCATCAGTGGTGAACAAGTTTAGACTTGATCAACAAAATAAACCAAATAAATACAGTTAGCATGACAACAATAATTATTGCTTTCCTATGTGTGGGTGTGGGTGTGTGAGTGTGTGAGCGAGAGGGGTGGGGGGGGTGGGTGGGTGGGGGTGGGGGGGGGGCAACCTCTGGCCTCCAAAATGATAGAGAAAATGTAGCTGGACATCCATCTTTATGAACAGTTTGTTCCAGCTCTACAGGAAAACAACAACATATGGAGCACAATGGCCTTGCACAATACCTGGGAATGTCCCTCAGTGAAACCATTGAGGTTGAGTCTTGTTTATCTTGTGATATCAAGTTTTTTGTGCGTGTGTGTGTGTGTGTGTGTGTGTGTGTGTGTGTGTGTGTGTGTGTGTGTGTGTGTGTGTGTGTGTGTGTGTGTGTGTGTGTGTGTGTGTGTGTGTGTGTGTGTGTGTGTGTGTGTGTGTGTGTATGTGTGTGCGTGCGTGCGTGCGTGCGTGCGTGTGTGTGTGTGACAGAGAAAGAATCATGACATCTCTGCATGCACTTGTGCATGTCTTGCGGTGTGAGCCACAACAGGAGGTCACACAAACAGGAGAGGCACACAAAATATCTGAAGATGTGGCTGGCCTGAGGCATAGAAAGACATTTAAGTGAAGTGAAGAGGACGCATGAAAATTCTACATTTTGAATGCACTTGTACTAGGCACATCAAACATAATTGGTACTTCTTGTCCATTTAACTTCATGTAAAAAGAGTTTGGAAATCTTATTAAACCGTTGGTTTTTAATTTATAACTTGAAAATGCTTCACGAGATTAGTACCTTCACGAGGTTAGTACCTTCACGAGGTTAGTACCTTCACAAGGTTAGTACCTTCACAAGGTTAGTACCTTCACAAGGTTAGTTAGTACCTTCATGAGGTTAGTACCTTCACGAGGTTAGTACCTTCACAAGGTTATTACCTTCACGAGGTTAGTACCTTCACGAGGTTAGTACCTTCATGAGGTTAGTACCTTCATGAGGTTAGTACCTTCACGAGGTTAGTACCTTCACGAGGTTAGTACCTTCATGAGGTTAGTACCTTCACAAGGTTATTATCTTCACGAGGTTAGTACCTTCACGAGGTTATTATCTTCACGAGGTTAGTACCTTCACGAGGTTAGTACCAGCTCTTTCTAAACTGAAAAAAATATATACAAATGCAACATGCAACAATTTCAAAGATTCACTGAGTTACAGTTCATATAAGGAAATCATTCAATTGAAATACATTTATTTAGACCTTAGACCTTAATAGACCTTAATCTATGGATTTCACATGACAGGGCAGTGGCGCAGCCAGGGGTGGGCCTGGGAAGGCATAGGACCATCCACTTGGGAGCCAAGCCCGCACACTTGGGAGCCAGGCCCAGCCAATCACAAAAGGGCTTTATTACAGAGAAATACTCCTCAGCCAACTACTAGTAAATAACCTTTATCATTTATTTAAACTTTTATACAAATCAACAAACACTTTTATTTTCAATATATACTTTAAAATGTCATGGTCACAAAATGGTTGCTCTCACAGAAATGACTAGCAAAGCAGTAACACCGCACACAGCCTATAAACAAAGGACCACGTGAAAGCTCTCACCTGAAGGCTATATCGCATTAGTGTATACTCACACTGCTCTCAGGGCAGGTCTGCTGGTTTTGACTAGCAGAAGAAGTTACTTTATGTAGCAGCTTAGGAGAATTAGGATGGCAGGTTAGAATAATTAATGTGGCAGGTTAGGAAAATTAGGTTTGGGTTAGCTAAAATTGTCCCAGATGCAACATATCTAGCTACAGCCAGGCCTGCACTGAGAACAATCTATGCTTCCACTAATACGATGCTGCCACCTGAAACAAACTAGGGTCAGAGATTGGATATTATGACGAAAAGCTTATTGTTGTGCACAGTGTGGAACAGCGGGCTGTCAGTCTCCCACCTATTCCTTTCTTTGGATTGGTGGATACATCTCGTTTATTTTAATACTTTTTTGAATATTCACTGAGGGGTTGAGGTCAACTGCCTGTATTCAATGGAGAGTGAGATGGATTCAGGGTTCCAGCGAAGGGAAATCTTAACGCTACAGTATACAATGACATTCTAGAATCTAGACGATCCTGTGCTCCCAACTTTGTGGCAACAGTTTGGGGAAGGCCCTTTCCTGTTACAGCATGACAATGCCCCCGTGCACAAAGTGAGGTCCATAGAGAAATGGTTGGTCGAGATCAGTGTGGAAGAACTTGACTGGCCTGCACAGAGTCCTGAACTCAACCCCATCAAACACCTCTGGGATGTATTGGAACGCCAACTACGAGCCAGGCCTAATCGCACAACATCAGTGCCCGACCTCATTAATGCTCTTGTGGCTAAATGGAAGCAAGTCCCCGTAGCAATGTTCCAACATCTAGTGGAAAGTCTTCCCAGAAGAGTGGAGGCTGTTATTAGCAGCAAGGGGGGGACCAACTCCATATTAGGGCCTATGATTTTGAAACAAGATATTTGATGAGCAGGTGTCCACATACTTTTGGCCATGTAGTGTATATATAGAGTACCAGTCAAACGTTTAGACACACCTACTCATTCAAGGGTTTTTCTTTATTTTCACTATTTTCTACATAGTATAATAATAGTGAAGACATCAAAACTATGAAATAACATATGGAATCATGTTGTGACCAAAAAAGTGTTAAACTATTTAAAATACACTACCATTCAAAAGTTTATGGGTCACATTTTTGTCCATTAAAATAACATCAACATCAAAAAATACAGTGTAGACATTGTTAATGTTGTAAATGACTATTGTAGCTGAAAACTGCATATTTTTTATGTAATATCTATTGCCACCCAGATGAGCTCTGCCAAGAACATTGTTCTGCTGGCTTACCACCGCTGGAGCAGGCAGCTAGAGATGGTTGACCAGAAAGATCTGATGGACTAGATCAAGACTGAGCTGTGACACCCCCACCCCCACAGGCTCAGACTCCGGGTAGCTGCAGGGGTTGTTTCTACGGAGTGGCTGCGATCTGACTTTTCTGGACCGCTCTTCTCAGGGGCTAAAGGTCCCGAAGCTTCTGCACATGTGCCGGATTCTCTACATACGTACAGTCTCAGCTCTACTAGTAGAGAGTAGGCTACTCTGGCGAATGGTGCTCTTTTAATAAAGTCTTATGTAGCTAAATTTGAACAATGGGAAAGTAATTCTGCTTTGAAAGTTGATAAACTTGTAACCTCAATTTTGAGAAAATGACCTTTGAATATTTCCGTACCTACTGGAGAGCTCTTCTTTGTCTACACCATTTTAGCATCATTCACACCTTCTTAAGCTTTAGCACCACCCATCTCCTTAACATCTTTAGGCTAGGGGGCGGTATTTTCACGTCCGTATGAAAAGCGCGCCCAAAGTAAACTGCCTGCTACTCAGGCCCAGAAGCTAGGATATGCATATTGGTATTAGTAGATTTGGATAGAAAACACTCTGAAGTTTCTAAAACTGTTTGAATGGTGTCTGTGAGTATAACAGAAGTTATTTGGCAGGCGAAACCCAGAGGACAAACCACCAGGATTTTTCTTTTGAGGTCACTCTCTTTTCAATGAGTTTTCAATGGGAATCTAGAATTCTAAGGCAGTTGCTTGCAGTTCCTATCGCCTCCACTGGATGTCATCAGTCTTTAGAAATTGGTTGATGTTTTTCCTTTGAGAAATGAAGAAGTAGCCCTGTTCAGAATGAGGGTCGAGTGAAGTGTACTGTTGTGGTTGAGGCGCGTGACCTGAAAGCTCGCTCCACTTTGTTTTTATCCGCTATTGAATGCAGTTTATCCTGTCTTCAGTTTTATCGATTATTTACGTTAAAAAAATACCTAAAGTTGTTGTAGGAAAGTTGTTTGAAATGTTTGGACAAAGATTACAGGTAACTTAATATTTTGTAGTCATGTTGTGCGAGTTGGAACCTGTGTTTTTCTGGATCAAACGCGCCAAATATGGACATTTTGGAGATATAACAACGGAATTAATTGAACAAAAGGACCATTTGTTATGTTTATGGGACATATTGGAGTGCCAACAAAAGAAGATCTTCAAAGGTAAGGCATGAATTACATCGTTATTTCTGAGTTTTGTGTCGCGCCTGGTGGGATGAAATATGAGTGTCTGTGTTTGTTTGATGTGGTGCTATCCTCAGATAATAGTATGGTTTGCTTTCGGCAGTAAAGCCTTTTTGAAATCTGACACAGCGGCTGGATTAACAGTAAATTTATCTTTAAACCTATGTATAACACTTGTATCTTTCATCAATGTTTATTATGAGTATTTCTGTAATTTGATTTGGCTCTCTGCAATTTCACCGGATGTTATTTGAGACAATGCATTACTGAGCATAACACGCCAATTTAAACTGAGGTTTTTGGACATAAAGAGGGACTTGATTGAACAAAACAAACATTTATTGTGTAACATGGAATCCTGGGAGTGCCACCAGATGAAGATCATCAAAGGTTAGTGATTAATTGAATCGCTATTTCTGTCCTCTCCTTGGCAGGAAAATGTCTGTATGGTTTTTTGTGGCTAGGCGCTGTCCTAACATAATCGCATGATGTGCTTTCGCCGTAAAGCCTTTTTGAAATCGGAGACTGTGGTTGGATTAACGAGAAGTGTATCTTTAAAATTGTGTATAATACTTGTATGTTTTAATTATGAGATGTTTTAATTATGAGATTTATGTTGTTTGAATTTGGCGCCCTGCAATTTCACTGGCTGTTGTCGAGCCCAGAGAGGTTGATCTGAGCGTTCTGTCCTAACAACAACAACAGTCAAGCACCCAAGCTAACCTGCTAACATTGGCTAGCTTGTTAGCTACTTCCAGACACAAATGAGAGAACAGCTCACTGACCAATTTACTTGCCCTAGCAGAGCTGGTTAGGCTGTTTTTATGCTATGCTATATTGGTGACAGCAACTGTGCTGCTGGCAACAATTTATGCTTTTTTGCCAACATATACTGACATCAGCCATATTCAACGGGTGTTGAGCGTTCATAAATGTATCAGTTATTTTGCGCTCAGAGTAGATAGCCAGAACAAATGTACCTGCTACGTCTATCAACAGTTGTCACAGTGACATTCTATTGAAATAATTACTTGCATTGTGGAGTCTTTTGTTAAGACATGTAGCTAGCTAGCTAGGTAAACAATGAACCATAATCCCAACTCGTGACATTACTACCCTGCATGAATCTGCAGGTAGCTAACCAACAAGGTTCAATGTTAGCTAGCTAACATTAGGCTATAATTAGCAAAGCAAATGGTTCTGAGTTACAAATAATAAGATCATACACTTAACGTTGGCTAGCAAGCCAGCCAGCTAACGTTAGCTAGTAAGCTATCAATACATTAACTTGAAATGAAAACAACCTTCTGTCAAAATTAGAAACGTGTAATATCTGAAAATGTAGCTAGCTAGACTGTCTTACTCATGCTCTGAAATCGGAGTAGATAGCCAGAGCGAATTTACCAGCTACGTCTATCAACAGTTGTCGCAGTGACATTCTATTAAAATAGTTACTTGCCTTATGGAGTCTTTTTTAAGACATGTAGCTAGCTAGCTAGGTAAACAATAAACCATAATCCCAACTCATGACGTTACTACCCTGCATGGATCTGCAAATAACTAACCAACCAGGTTCAATATTAGCTAGATAACATTAGGCTATAACTAGCAAAGCAAATGGCTCTGATATACGAATAATAAGATCATACACGTAACGTTAGCTAGCTAGCTAACAGTACATTAACTTGAAATGAAAATGACTTTCTGTCAAAATTAAAAACGTGTAACAACTGAAAATGTAGTTAGTTAGACTATCTTACCCATAATACAGTGGTGGCTGACTAAATACTTTTTTGCCCCACTGTACATTGTGGATGGACGCTTCTCCCTGTCACGGTTGCCATGGTTGCCCTTAGTTTGAAGATGTAATCCGGAGACAGGTGTTTTCTCCATCTCCTTCGGTATCATACTCCAATTACCCTGTTTTCAAAACTCGGACCTCCAGAGAGTGGAGAGCCACATTTTTGCATTTCTACTACGTGATAATTTTTTATTTAAACAGGTGTTAAACTTGGATTAGCTATACATACTGACCAGCTCGGGCAGAAGTGGGCTATATGGCAGACCAATCCGAACTCATCTCTCGGCATGTCCAGCCCACTTGTTATCTCAGCCAATCATGGCTAGCGGGAAGGTTGCTCACTTTTTCTGTGGCTAAACCAACTAGGCTCATAATTTAACAATTGTATTAATATTTACTGATGGCATACAAGAGCTGGCATTTTACTCTCACGCGGCCTCAACTCAACAGTGCTTGCCACTAGGCAAAATATGTGCTTTGAAACAAAACACAGGTAGGCTACAGTTTGTTAACACGATCTGCTCTGAAATTCGCTCTCTGTACATAATTCAAAACAACACTGTACATAACAAAGAAGATCTAAATGCATATTCCCATGAAAATAATTGAGATCAAATGGTTTGCATGCAGATGCTGCATGGATGTTTCTCCTGTAAAACTTTAAGAATTATCTTTCAGGATTGACAGTGAGAAAAGTGTGAGGGGGTGACCACAAAAAAATGTGTGCGTAAAGTTAAAGTAAAAATAAACACATGATACAGATCTTTACTGGAGCAGGACGGGGGCAGAACGCGGCGGTTACCTACGGATATGCAGCCTCGGCCTTGTTTCTATGGAACCTTGCTGAAAGGTTGCCTTTAATGGGCAAGCTACGTAAACAGAAATGGTACCGTATATATGTCTTTAAACTATGGACACCTTCGATAGATAACTAGCAGAAATAGTTTGGTGCTTCTGTTTTTCATCACTGGTTATTTGGACAAATCACGACTTCGCAGCTGTTCGCGTCATTCCAATTTCGGAAGCGGAGGGGACATTCGGTCCATGGACTTGCCCGTAACTTTGAAACGGAGAGGGTGGAGCTCAAACTTAACTTGTTACTGCATTAATTTGGTTACGCACTTCTACAATGTATCAACAATAGGCTACATTATGCATCGCGATTCTTGACGTAGGCGCTTCTTCATGTGACCTGATTTACCGATATGCTACTAAAGTTCTGTAGTTCTCACGGACTTCTCGTGAATTTAGTCTAATGTAGTAGGCATTAGACAGTAAACGGGTTTTAAATCAACATTCTTAAATCAACAAACAATTCATAAGACGCAACATGGCTTTTTCCATTCCTATGGTTATAGTTACACTGTTTTGGGGATTTGTTGGAGGGGTGGTACCATGGTTTATTCCGAAGGGACCAAACAGAGGGTGAGTAATTGCGGAACATAATTCATTTTCTACTGTGCAGGAAATGTGAAAGAGATGAGAATGAAAAATAATCCTGGCTGTCGGATTTTGTTTATCGATATTATATCACAAAAAGTTCACGAAATGTATAAGCAAATGACGTTTTTTATGGCCCACTCTGATGGTGTGGCTTTAAACTTTAGAAAAATAACATGTTTATTCCATTGCATTACTGTATGAATGGCCATATCTGCTTCTCACAGGGTCGTCATTACCATGCTAGTATTGACTGCAGTTTGCTGCTACTTGTTGTAAGTATCACGATTTTTTTTTTTATCCCTTGTGAAATGTATAGATGTTTTGCTATACAGCACAGACTTCGTTCAACTTGTTTGTTCTTTTTTTTAATCGACAGAGCAGTGTAGTCACGTGGGTCGCGCGTCAGCCAGGCTAGTGACCTCTGAGCTAGCTAGTGACAGGCGAACACACATACCTACTTATTAACAACATTTAAGGAAGTTTATTTTACAATTATTCATAAATATTATCCTGCCAATATGTAGAAGTAAAAAATAAAAATAAAAAAAACATGCTTTCAAATTGACCTTTTTGTAATGACCATCCAGTGTTGCATCTTTTTTGGCTTGTATTCATTTAAAAGAAAAACTTTATTTAACTAGGCAAGTCAGTTAAGAACAAGTTCCTATTTTCAATGACGGCCTAGGAACAGTGGGTTAACTGCCTGTTCAGGGACAGAACGACAGATCTGTACCTTGTCAGCTCGGAGGTTTGAACTTGCAACCTTCCGGTTACTAGCCCAACACTCTAACCACTAGGCTACGCTGTGACAATACACCAGTAGATCTATAATTGTACACATTTATGAAGATTTTACACTATTATGGAGAGATGTACTGCTTGTATTCTTTACTTATGATAGAAATAAGTTGAAACAATGTTATGTAATTAATTTCATTATTCTTTTGGCCAAATTTCATATTCACAAATGTAATTTACAAACAAAACACCACATTTTCTTACCTTGCAAAAATAAATTGAACTGTATTTTAAGACAATTAAATACTCTGCCAACAAAAAAGCTGTTGTGATGAAGGAATGTGATATTGTACCCCCTAACCCCGCCCCTAGCCCAAATGTCCTTTGTATATTCTTTATATATACTTGTGTTCCTCATGTAATTTTTGTATTGATTTGTTGTTAATAAAAATATATATTTAAAAGATTAAAAACATTGTGACATCCATGCATACGTGCTATATTGTTCCACCGGTAGGGGGCAGTAAACACAAGGCATCGTGTGCATTTATTGGTTCCTTAGCTCTGCCAAGAATGTGAAAGAAACAGAATACCCTTTTGTATTTAAGTGTGTGAGAAACCAGTGTGATTCACACGAGGATCAAATTGGTGAACTTTGACCTGAAAAACTGGGAGAAGTTGCAAGGAGCTCAATAAGCCACATCTTTGTTACAAATCCACTGTCTTTAATTGGGGCTCTGTTCAAGTATTTATGAATCTTCTGTTCACTTTGTCTATTTAGCCTGTATTCACATTTTACAGATAGCACCACTTAAAGGGGCAATCTGCAGTTCAAACTATTTACAAAGCGGTCAGTCCACCACTGTTTCTGTAAACAGCTGAGGGACGGGGCTAGAGAAATGTAACCACGCTCAAATTAATAGACAGCTATGGATACAAGATATAAAAAAGTATCGTTTTAATCATGTTTTGAGGCTATATATTGTTTGTTTACAATTACATTGTTTTCAAACAACAGGAAAACAAGCTTATTTTGGGTTCTGGGTTAGAAAGTTAAACAAAGCTCGTGAGGCAATTCTAAGTTATATTCTTCAAGAATCAATGGCTATATATCATCAATTTAAAAGTGGGAAAAAGGGATTGCAGATTCTCCCTTCAAACTATGTTGCCTAATGAAACCACTCTTGCCAGTTATCAGTGTTTAATGGATAAGGTATAGGTCTCTGTGCTTCAGAACAAATACCAGAGAGTGGGCTATTAGTTGCTGCCAAATATGACAGCTGGCCTGATTATAGCACAGTCAGATCCATCCAGGCGGACCCAGGAAACAGTCAAAACAAACAGCAAACAGTTACTTGGATTGTCTGCTGCATCTATTTACATAGCAACTCTTTTTGATAAATATTGAGCTTGTGGAGCAGCCTATGCTTGTGTGTTACTGAGCCGTTGTGTTAATGAACCAGCTGACGACAGTAGTTGGCCACAACATTGAAAGCAAATGTACAAAACAAGCACAGTGCATTGTCTCCTCAGTAAAATGTTGGGAATTCATGAAGGAGAGAGGTTTGCTGAACAACTCCTTCTTTGTTCTCATTAAACTGTATTTCATTGATCACTCCACAGTACATACTGTTATTGTACGTTAAATCATTTTTGTTATTGTTTTTACATCATTGGATCTAAAAAACAAAACAATCCACATTCTGGCTTTGTTCAAATTAAAGATGAATTCAACACAAAGATGATGAATGCTTGAAGCAGATGAGGAGCGTGCACAGTGAATATGCTAATTGAAAGGCTATCATAACGGTTTTTTTTCTCGTCCCTGTTCTTTCACAGCTGGTTGATAGCCATTCTCTCCCAGCTGAATCCACTGTTTGGACCTGCTTTGAGTAATGACACTATTTGGTATCTGCAATTCCACTGGCGCTGACTCTGCCCTCAATGACTGAGAAAGGCCCAGGAGGACCAAGGACAAAGGCATCATAAACCTGTCCATTTAGCATTTTTTTTACTTTATATCTGACTCTTGGTTTACCTAAGATAATGGTAATAAATATACTGAAATAGCTTGCAAGATGGAATTCATGATAGCCTGTAAAATGGTCACCAACATCTAGGGAAGCTATATCTATGTAGGAATTTGAAAATGAGGGGGCAAGTGGTTGAGATACACAAAGCACATCGAGTTAAAGTGATTGTTTTATTTCTTACTGCTGAGTAATAGCCTCTTCTATTGATTGGAGGGGGGGCAGGCAGATCTAAGTCCTCCATTCCTTCCCACAAGGCCCTGAGCTCAGACCCTCCCACCAATGGAATCCTTGGCTTTGTTTATATGTATTTTATTAACCTCACAGTTACTAAGTGTTTTAGGTTAAATGCGAATGTATGACATAGGATCTTAAGCGATGATTGGATTCATTACCTTGCTCATCCTATCAGCTTTAAGTGTTTCTCAAAACTCATATCTCACCCAACTTGTCTGTTACAATTCATATTTGAAGGTGCCTCAAAATCCACTTTGTGATTTTGTATTGTATGTACATTTTTGGGGACACAATGTGCCCAAGCATTTCCTGTACAGGCAGTAATGTTGACTAAATGAGTTAACCTAGTCTGTATGTTCCATGTTTATCTTGCCCTGGACAATTTTTTTCCAACATTGGGTAACAATGTCAAATCACAGTACATAACAAATAGCATTATGGCAGATCTAATCAAAGATGGTATTTGTAAACCCTAATGACTTGAGTGTCATGCTTGCACCAAGCAAGTGTAACCTAGAGCCTTTGAAAATACATTGGGGCAAAAAAGTATTTAGTCAGCCACCAATTGTGCAAGTTCTCCCACTTAAAAAGATGAGAGGCCTGTAATTTTCATCATATGTACACTTCAACTATGGCCGACAAAATGAGAAGAAAGAAATCCAGAAAATCACATTGTAGGTTTTTAATGAATTTATTTGCAAATTATGGTGGAAAATAAGTATTTGGTCAATAACAAAAGTTTATCTCAATACTTTGTTATATACCCTTTGTTGGCAATGACAGAGGTCAAACGTTTTCTGTAAGTCTTCACAAGTTTTCACACACTGTTGCTGGTATTTTGGCCCATTCCTCCATGCAAATCTCCTCTAGAGCAGTGATGTTTTGGGGCTGTTGCTGGGCAACACGGACTTTCAACTCCCAAAGATTTTCTATGGGGTTGAGATCTGGAGACTGGCTAGGCCACTCCAGGACCTTGAAATGCTTCTTACGAAGCCACTCTTTCGTTCGGCGGTGTGTTTTGGATCATTGTCATACTGAAAGACCCAGCCACGTTTCATCTTCAATGCCCTTGCTGGTGGAAGGAGGTTTTCATTCAAAATCTCACGATACATGGCACCATTCATTCTTTCCTTTACACTGATCAGTCGTCTTGGTCCCTCTGCAGAAAAACAGCCCCAAAGCATGACGTTTCCACCCCCATGCCTCACAGTAGGTATGGTGTTCTTTGGATGCAACTCAGCATTCTTTGTCCTCCAAACACGACGAGTTGAGTTTTTGCCAAAAAGTTATATTTTGGTTTCATCTGACCATATGACATTCTCCCAATCTTCTTCTAGATCATCCAAATGCTCTCTAGCAAACTTCAGACGGGCCTGGACATGTACTGGCTTAAGCAGGGGGACACGTCTGGCACTGCAGGATTTGAGTCCCTGGCGGTGTAGTGTGTTACTGAACGTAGGCTTTGTTACTTTGGTCCCAGCTCTCTGCAGGTCATTCACTAGGTCCCCCCGTGTGGTTCTGGGATTTTTGCTCACCGTTCTTGTGATCATTTTGACCCCATGGGGTGAGATCTTGCGTGGAGCCCCAGATCGAGGGAGATTATCAGTGGTCTTGTATGTCTTTCATTTCCTAATAATTGCTCCCACAGTTGATTTCTTCAAACCAAGCTGCTTACCTATTGCAGATTCAGTCTTCCCAGCCTGGTGCCGGTATACAATTTTGTTTCTTGGGTCCTTTGACAGCTCTTTGGTCTTGGCCATAGTGGAGTTTGGAGTGTGACTGTTTGAGGTTGTGGACAGGTGTCTTTTATACTGATAACAAGTTCAAACAGGTGTCATTAATACAGGTAACGAGTGGAGGACAGAGGAGCCTCTTTAAAGAAGAAGTTACAGGTCTGTGAAAGCCAGAAATATTGCTTGTTTGTAGGTGACCAAATACTTATTTTCCACCATAATTTGCAAATAAATTCATAAAAAATCCTACAATGTGATTTTCTGGATTTTTTTTCTCATTTTGTCTGTCATAGTTGAAGTGTACCTAGGATGAAAATTACAGGCCTCTCTCATCTTTTTAAGTGGGAGAACTTGCACAATTGGTGGCTGACTAAATACTTTTTTGCCCCACTGTATATAGGTGTCATTATTGAAGTATGTATATTACTTCCCTATTTATAAAAATGTCTGGATAACGGTATTACAGCATCTGAAGTGTGTGCAATGCTCTGCATTGTGTGCAGTAGTATACTGTAATTTAGGTGCAATGTTTTGGGTCAAGCTTAAAGCTTCAGTGCGATTGGTCAGTGAAGGACCAGGTGACTCGGTAGTCACGCGCTTTCCAACGAACCCGTCAGGAAGAAGAAAAACAAAACAAACGCAAGAGAAAGGCAGCGTGGACTCCATTGAAATTGCTTTGTTATTGCTCAGATAGGAATAAACACGAAGCGAAACACGACACAAAACGTTCATATGGGGTTTCTAAAGGTGAGCTGAACGTTTTTAAAACCATTTGCCAAACTTTGTGGATAATGTTTCTTCGTTGTATGCTTGTTACCTCTTGTCTTGGTTAGCTGGTTATATCGTGCTGCTGTGAGAGGGGCGGGACGGAGGCCATACTGGAGCTAGTTGGTAGGGAACAAGATTGAGCTATTTTCGTGTTAAATCGTGCTGAACTAAAACGTCTTACTTATTTGACAAACCATTTTGTCTGTATCACGACAACTGTATATATATATGTGCATGCACAATGTAGCTCCTTTCAATAGCTTGCATTTTTGTTTACGAAATTATTTTTATTTGTAAGATTGACATTTAGATTATTTTTTTTTGGGGGGGGGGGTGTCATGCGGGTGTTGAAACGAGGTGCTGTGAATCAGGCATTCCCCATTAATGATTTTTGGGTCAAGTAAAATCAACATCCTCTTAGGGTACACGCCCCCCACCCCCACCATGCTGCTACAGAGCTCGAGAAAAAGATCTAGAACATTCTAGGTAAATTGAGCAAAGAATAAAGACAGCATTTGACCGAGTTTGTTGACAAATTGGCATTTCGGGGATTGAAGGGCGTCAGCTAGTCGGGACGGTTGTCAATGCCTACTTTTGTTCAGTGTCACCGATATATCCACGTCGTGTGTTTATAATATTGACTAACTAGATATGCGTGTTCCCTCAGTAATTTATACGGTGATTACATAGACCTCAGAAAAATGATCTCCTATGCGAATTCTGCCTGTCAAGGGGTCATTTTGCATGTATTTAGTCAGCTATTTAGGCCACAAAAACAATCCTTTTAAATTGCTTGTTGTTTTCAGTCTCAACCTACAATGAAATCTCCTGCTATTGACAGTAAAGCCGACCATTCGTGCATATCTGGAGGCGGGCTATAACTGCGCTTTGACCAATAGGGCTGTTGGATTACGTGGGTGTTGGCCCAGTATAGTAGTAGTTAGTTTGACGTTGTACTTGTTTGTGTTGGGATCCATGTTGAGTCAGCCTCAAACTATTAATTCAGTTGATTAGTGATTATATTTGTTTTTTTTGCTCACTGCCATCCTGTATTGCAGAGGTATTATGCTGTGTAGTTAACGTTAGATCGTCCATCCTCATCGCGTGTAACGCTAGACATCTAGTCCTATATATATACTGAACAAAAATATACATGCAACAATTTCAAATATTTTACTAAGTTACAGTTCATATAAGGAAATCAGTCAATTGAAATAAATAAATGAGGCACTATTCTATGGATTTCACATGACTGGGCAGGGGTGCAGCCATGGGTGGGCCTTGGAGGGCTTAGGCCCACCCACTCAGGAGTTTTTTTTTTTCCCACAAGGGCTTTATTTCCTACAGAAATACTGCTCAGTACCCCCCCCGCCCTGCGCAGATGAAAAAGCCGGACGTGGAGGTCCTGGGCTGTTGTGGTTACACTTGGTCTGCGGTTGTGAGCCCGGTACTGCCAAATTCTCTAAAATGACAATGGAGGCAGTTTATGGTAGAAAAATTAACATTCAATTCTCCTGAAACCGCTCTGGTGGACATTCCTCTGCCAGCATGGCAATTGCAGGCTCCCTCAACTTGAGACATCTGTGGCATTGTGTTCTGTGAAAAAACTGCACATTTTAGTGACCTTTTATTGTCCCCAGCACAAGGTGCAACTGTGTAATGATCATGCTGTTTAATTTGCTTCTTTATATGCCACACCTGTCAGATGGATGGATTATCTTGGAAAATGAGAAATGCTTAAATTTGTACACAGCATTTCAGGGAAATGCGATTTTTGTGTGTGTGGAACATTTCTGGGATCTTATTTTAACTCATGAAACATAGGACCAACAATTTATGTTGCGTTTTATATTTTTGTTCAGCGTAGTTTATACGTGGTAGATCTGAAGACTTAGCCCATTTCTGCTGTAATTCTTTCCTACATGATCGATTTGCCCCTGTAAACTTAGGGGTGACCAGTGTTGCAAATTTGATGTGGAGTGCTCTGCATGCTGAGAATACCACACACATTCTTGTCTTGACTCTTTGCTCAACATGTCCTCAAAGCAAGGTTGTCATTACCAGCTGTGGTGGTTAGACCAGAAGTATATCCTTCAGAGTACATGAAAGAAAGATGTCTGCCTCAGTGTATTGGATAACTTTGTGATAATAATAACATGGTAATAACTGAGATAATAAAACGGACCTAAACTTCGTTGTTACAGAAATTCAACAATAATCCTGAAGCAGTCCATTTTGTATATTGGTAGTACAGTATCTCAAATGTTGCCAGCCTTGCAGACAAAATCAATGCAATTTAAAACATCTAGGCTATCTAGATGTACACTGAACATTTAATGGTAAACAAACAACCCCTTGAAGTTAGGACATTTCTCTGTATTGTCTCTCAGGCGTAGTAGTCAGTTAATTATTATAAGGTTGCTGGTACTGCATTTGCTTCCTGGTTTGTTTTGGTATTGGCCCTAGACCTATAAATATGCTTGCATGATATTGATAGAATTTGCCCGATAGTATAAGTTTGCGTGACTCATCTTGCCATGTTTATAGCCTACTTTTCTAATGTAGTTGTAGAAACATAGCTATTTCTCTGTGTAATTAATTAGCGAATGGAGATGACGACAAATAATTCCTGCTACCACTACCAAATCGGCCTATCACACTTGAGATTATTATCTCTCTGTTATTATATTATAAAGCCAACACACGTGGCAAGGATTCAGTTCAGCACGGAAGCGGAGCTTTTTCTGTAGGACGCTACCTTCAATATTAGCAGAATTATATGAAACTTGGATATGCCAGTGATAGATTTTTTTGGTGTGCTGCAAAAGGTGCACAGGAGAGGTCCCTGTGTTTCTAAAATATACCTATGCTGGCCTTCACACCAATGTTTTTTGTTTTGTTTGTTTTTTTTGTGAAGCATATCAGTTGGTGACGGGGTAGCAATTGATAAAGTAGATTATCACAATATTATCTTTGATGATATTTATATACAATATCAGTCAAAAGTTTGGGCACTACTCATTCCAGGGTTTTTCTTTATTTTTTTTTTACTATTTTCTACATTGTAAATAATAGTGAAGACATCAAACCTATGAAATAACACATATGGAATCATGCAGTAACCAATAGTGTTAAAACAAATCAAAACATGTTTTAGATTCCTCAAAGTAACCACCCTTTGCCTTGATGACAGCTTTGCACAGGCGTGGCATTTTCTCAACCAGCTTCACCTGGAATGCTTTTCTAACAGTCTTGAAGGAGTTCCCACATGCTGAGCATTTGTTTGCTGCTTTTCCTACACTCTGCAGTCTAACTCATCACAAACATCTCAATTGGATTGAGGTCGGGGTGATTGTGGAGGCCAGGTCATCTGATACAGCACTCCATCACTACTCCTTGGTGAAATAGCCCTTACACAGTCTGGATATGTGTTGGGTCATTGTCCTGTTGAAAAACAAATTATAGTCCCACTTAGCGTAAACTAGATGGAATGGGGTATCACTGTAGAATGCTGTGGTAGCCATGCTGGTTAAGTATGCCTTGAATCTGACAGTGTCACCAGCAAAGCACCTCCTCCGTGCTTCATGGTGGGAACCACATATGCGGAGATCATCCGTTTACCTACTATGCGTCTCACAAAGCCATGGTGGTTGGAGCTCAAATTTGGACTCATCAGACAGACTAATATCCACTGCTCGTGTTTCTTGGCACAAGCAAAGTCTCTTCTTATTATTGGTGTCCTTTTGGTTGAGGTTTCTTTGCAGCAATTTGACCAAGAAGGCCTGATTTCTATTATTGTGTGCATGTAGCTCAATGTTGTCAGGGATCAGAGAAGTTGGGTGATATGCGGAAGACCCATTTCAGTTGAATGTGTTCAGTTGTACAACTGACTAGGTATCCCCCTTTCCATGGTTGTAAAGAGTATTTTATTAAAAAGATGTAGGTCCATTATATTTTCTACATACTTTATATGTGGTTTAAGTTTACAAAGAACCCCCCACCCCCTTTTAAATGGTCAATTTGCTGGTAGGCTGGTTTAGCCTTAATGTTTTTTGTGTGCTTATGAGTGAGACCCTCCCACCCTGAAGTTGGTACAGGAGTATGACTGTCCTTTGTATCTGTCATTCCCCACACAATCAGATTGTGAAGTGGGCTCATGTTTCCTAAGGCCTGTGGCTTAATGCCTATGGCTTAATGCCTTTCCAATTGTGTTGAGACCTTTGAAGCCAGCTAATGCATAGTGAAGTTTAATTTCCGTCAGGAGCAGCTTGTGACATCCATTGTGACCAATGATATATACAAAAAATAGATTGCTGATGCTATGTATTGGCCAATGAGAGGCTTTGAAGCCACCGGTCGGCCATATTGGTAATCCTCAGCAGCAGTCCTCCAAAGGAATGAATGGAATTACACAGTATTTCAATTAAATATTTCAAGGACAAATTAACATGTATTTATGTTTTTTTTTTTAGGTTTTAGTGGGGACAGTAACATTAATATTTTAAAAATTAAACTTTAAGTAAAATGGCTTGCTATATTTTTGATTTGCATGTGCAGCTCACATAACACACTTTTAAAAAGGATGCTTTAAGGTGTCTGTGATAGAATAAACATGGCAAAAACCATGTAAATGCATTTCTCTAGCTTCCAAAAGTTATTTTACAACGGTGGGGGGGAGTAGTAAAATGGATCAGCCGTGGGGGGAGGAGTAGTAAAATGGATCAGCCGTGGGGGGAGGAGTAGTAAAATGGATCAGCCGTGGGGGAGGAGTAGTAAAATGGATCAGCCGTGGGGGAGGAGTAAAATGGATCAGCCGTGGGGGAGGACTAGTAAAATGGATCAGCCGTGGGGGAAGGAGTAGTAAAATGGATCAGCCGTGGGGGAGGAGTAGTAAAATGGATCAGCCGTGGGGGAGGAGTAGTAAAATGGATCAGCCGTGGGGGAGGAGTAGTAAAATGGATCAGCCGTGGGGGGAGGAGTAGTAAAATGGATCAGCCGTGGGGGGAGGAGTAGTAAAATGGATCAGCCGTGGGGGGAGGAGTAGTAAAATGGATCAGCCGTGGGGGGAGGAGTAGTAAAATGGATCAGCCGTGGGGGGAGGAGTAGTAAAATGGATCAGCCGTGGGGGGAGGAGTAGTAAAATGGATCAGCCGTGGGGGGAGGAGTAGTAAAATGGATCAGCCGTGGGGGAGGAGTAGTAAAATGGATCAGCCGTGGGGGGAGGAGTAGTAAAATGGATCAGCCGTGGGGGGAGGAGTAGTAAAATGGATCAGCCGTGGGGGAGGAGTAGTAAAATGGATCAGCCGTGGGGGGAGGAGTAGTAAAATGGATCAACGGTGGCTTCAGAACAGTGCTCCCTGTCTGTCATCTAGTGTATATATAAATAATTGATTGTGACCCATATGTCAGTGCCCATAGTAAACTAACTTAACCTGTCTGCATAGCATACTGAAGAGCCCATTATGCTTTAGTCGTGATCTCCTATTTCAAAATCTTGCGCCAACAAGTTTAAAACATGGAGCCTGCCCTAATCTAGTTTGACTACAGTGCTGTCAATATCAGGTGTGGGGCGCACCGTTGTTTATGTCTGAAATCTGCAATTATTTCTGCCTTCCTTTCATCTCTACATTCTGCCGTCAACAGAATCCTATCATCACAGAAATCTGACAAGGAAGTGAGTGGTCAATCGTAAGCGTAAGAGAGAGGCCTACTCTGTAGCGTGCATTTTAGAAACTGTTGCAGTAAGGCATCACGCAGTGTGTTTTTAATGTCCAGGGGGATGTTTCTGTGTAGAGAGGACAAGGATATTAAAATGGCAGAGTGCAGTAGCCAGGCTGGCAGGCAGTTTCGCATGGCATCAGCACATTGCAGCAAGGGCTTCCCCACAGTGCCTCCCAAAACACAATCGCCCTCATCTGAGTGGCTCTAACAGGTGTGTGTATTTTCAGGACCAGGACTGCACTCGCAGCACATTACTTTTCCTTTGCATGGCATTTTAAGACTCATCAACACATCTCGCTTTTAAGGTGAGCTATGTGTAA
Source organism: Oncorhynchus keta (assembly GCF_023373465.1). NCBI lineage: Eukaryota > Metazoa > Chordata > Actinopteri > Salmoniformes > Salmonidae > Oncorhynchus > Oncorhynchus keta. The sequence continues at coordinate 11,733,091 of NC_068431.1, forward strand.
CCAGTAACATACTGGCTAGGTATGCGTAACCAGTAACATACTGGCTAGGTATGCGTAACCAGTAACATACTGGCTAGGTATGCGTAACCAGTAACATACTGGCTAGGTATGCGTAACCAGTAACATACTGACTAGGTATGCGTAACCAGTAACATACTGACTAGGTATGCGTAACCAGTAACATACTGACTAGGTATGCGTAACCAGTAACATACTGACTAGGTATGCGTAACCAGTAACATACTGACTAGGTATGCGTAACCAGTAACATACTGACTAGGTATGCGTAACCAGTAACATACTGACTAGGTATGCGTAAACAGTAACATACTGACTATGTATGCGTAACCAGTAACATACTGACTAGGTATGCGTAACCAGTAACATACTGACTAGGTATGCGTAACCAGTAACATACTGACTAGGTATGCGTAACTAGTTTCAGCCAGTGCTACTGCTCTACTTTGCAGGCTATGCTGCCGTGTCTGTGTGTCTCTGTGTGATGCTGTGGCAGGCAGAGAGAAGAGGAGGTGGTGTTTTTCTGTTGGTGTTTTTCCTCTGCGGGCAAAAGCTGCTGTGTGAAAAGCAGACAGGGGTGATAAGAAGCTCATTTGACTGAGTTGGCAAACCAGGTGGAAAATGTCATCCACCACTAGAGGAGCTGGGTTGTTTTGCTCTGTGTCACAGCTGGCCAGCACAGTGGCCTCTCTCCCCCCAGCATATTTCTCATGATTTGTTATGCAAACGGGGTCCAGTGACTCTGCTCCCTCTCTTTGTGACTCTTCGTTGGCAGCAGGGAATGGTAGCTAGCTAGTGTCGTTTTAAAAATAGCCTAGACACAGTGTTTATTCAATGCTCATTCTGTCTCGCATCAAACTAATCTGCTGTCTGCAGGGAGGGCTCCCAGTGTATTATCTGGATCTGAAATGCTGCAATCGGACAATGTCTGCAACTTTGCTCGGCTTCGACTGTCTCTCTTTCAAACATGGAAGCCCCCCCCCCCAGTCTTGCACTGAGTGTAACCAACACAGTCATGAGTTAAGATATATCACACTAGAGTTGATAGAAGTAGGCTATGTGTTCTGATTTAAATGAACAGCCGGTCTTGACAGTCGCTCTCAGAAGCCGTGTTTGACGATCTGCACAGAATCTCAGCTTGCAGGCTAAGTGACAGTATTATGTGTTTTTGGCGTATAAGATTGTAGGCGGGGAAGTGGGAAAATGTGCAAACATATGTAATATCTTACTAATTGAACCCTTCCATTCCCCCTGTGTTCTCATCTCTCTCCAGACACCAGGCACCAGACGAGAACTAGACTTCCATGAGTTCACAGAGTTTTCCACAATAAAGAAGACTCTTTTTGTTACTTAACTCATAGATTTTTCTACTGTCGGTTGACATCATCCGAAGACGACTGGGACACGAGGTGGAGGAAACATTCACAATAAGGAACAGAGATCGGTGCTCGGCGATGCCTCAGGTAATGGAAGGGAGGGTTCTTTAGACGTCGTCCAGCTTTAGCCAGTTGTCTCTCTATAGTCTTGCAATTGACCAACTTCTGAAGCGAAAACAACTAGGTTGCTGGACAGTTAATGGACAGTCTGTAGCTTAAAACTGACAGACCTCAGTCTAGTTGCCCTGCAATTACAATGTGGATGATATAGGCACAGATGGAACAATGAGCCGGTTAGTTAGAAAAGTCTTTGATACAGCTGTCAGTGAACAGACAGCCTATGGTGATTTCCCACGTCCATGGGAACATTCCCCTTTTTATCCAGACTGTCCCAACCCCACAAATGTTGTTTGTTCACTGTTACTCTCCATGCTTAACGTTTAGTTAAAGGGGCAATCTGCAGTTGGTGCATCCATTAATTAAAATTTTAAATAATTAAAATGTACTTTTATGTTCATTTTATATATATACCCATTGATTCTTACAGAATGTAACTTATATTGTAATTGCCTCATGACCTTAGTTTAAAACGGGTAGCTTCTTTAAACTACAACTATACTGAACAAAAATATAAATGCAACATGGAACAATTTCAAAGATTTAACTGAGTTACATTTCATTTAAGGAAATCAGTCAATTGAAATAAATAAATGAGGCCCTAATCTATGGATTTCACATGACAGGGTTGCAGCCATGGGAGGGCATATGCCCACCCACTTGGCAGCCAGGCCCAGCCAATCAGAATTAGTTTGCCCCCACAAAAGGGCTTTATTACAGACAGGAATACTCCTCAGCAACCCCACCCTCCCCCTCAGACGATCCCTCAGGTGAAGAAGCCAGATGTAGAGGTCCTGCCTGTTGTGGTAAACATTCAATTAACATTCAATTCCCTGGCAACAGTCTGCGGTTGTGATGCCGGTTTGACATACTGCCAAATTCTCTAAAATGACGTTGGAGGCGGCTTTATGGTAGGGAAATGTAACATTCAATTCCCTGGCAACAGCTCTGGTGGACATTCCTGCAGTTAGCATGCCAATGGCACTAACCACTAGACTCTCCCTCAACTTGATACATCTGTGGCATTGTGTTGTGTGACAAAGCTGCACGTTTTAGCGTGGCCTTTTATTGTCCCCAGCACATGGTTGATATGCCACACGTGTCAGGTGGATGGATTAACTTGGCAAATGAGAAATGCTCACTAACAGGGATGTAAAACCAATTTGTGCACAAAATATGAGAGATACGCTTTTTGTGCATATGGAGCATTTTTGGGATATTTTTTTTTTCAGCCCATGAAACATGGGACCAACACTTTTACATGTTGCATTTTTGTTCAGTATAATTATCTCTGTTCACTCTGAAATGGAAAAGTGGTATTTAAATATGTTCTTCAGAGTATTATAACAGGACAACAGGATTTGCAACAGGTTGAATAGTTTGGAATGTTTATTTCCCCTTAGCCCGGCATCAGTGGAATGGATCTTCCCTTTGGGGATTTCTTTCAAAATTATACTTTTGCTGATCAGGCGCTGACCAGCACGGACCTGTTGGCGAGTAACACAGACCCAGACTTCATGTACGAACTGGTAAGTGTTCTCCGTGCAGAGGAGCCTCCGGGCAGGATCACAGCTTACAGATGATAGAAAGAATGATAGTAAAAAGCTTTGGTGCACCTTAAATTACCTTTTGGGCAAAAAGGCAAACTCCAACTACTTTTTCATTGGCAAGTTTAGCAAATTTAGGCATGACGTGCCAGCAACGTAGGCCGAACCTACACATCCAAGTATAAATGACCAAATTATTAGAGACGAGCGTTGTCATTTTGAGTTCCGTAAAGTGAGTGTGGAAGAGGTGAAAAAATGATTGTTGTCTATCAATGACAAGCCACCAGGGTCTGACAACTTGGATTGAAAATTACTGAGGATAATAGGGGATGATATTGCCATATTTTCAATCTAAGCCTACTAGTAAGTGTGTACCCTCGTGCCTGGAGGGAAGCAAAAGTCATTCCGCTACCCAAGAATTCCACTGTCCCCTTTAATGGCTCAAATAGCCGACCAATCGGTCTGTTCTGTTTGACCAGATACAATGCTATTATACAGTAAACAAATTGACAACAGACTTTTAGCACCCTTATAGGGGAGGACACAGCACTTCCAGAAATGACTGCTATATTGTGGATAAAGAGTTACCTAACAGAACACAGAGGGATGTTCTTTAATGGAAGCCTCAAACATAATCCAGGTTGAAGTAGGAATTCCCCAGGGCAGCTGTCAAGGCCCCTTACTATTTTCAATCTTTACTAACGACATGCCTTTGGCTTTGAGTAAAGCCAGTGTGTCTATGTATGCAGATTATTCAACACTATACACGTCAGCTACTACAGCGACTGAAATTACTGCAACACCTAACAAAGAGATGTAGTTATTTTCAGAATGGGTGGCAAGAAATGTTAGTCCTAAATATTTAATTTAAAAGCATTGTATTTGGGACAAATCATTCACTGAACCCTAAACCCCAACAAAATCTTGTAAAAATGTGGAAATTGAGCTAGTTGAGGTGACTCAACTGCTCGGAGTAACCCTGGATTGTAAATGGTCATGGTCAAAACTCATTGATACAGCAGTAGCTAAAATAGAGAGAAGTCTGTCCATAATAAAGCGTTACTCTGCCTTCTTTACAACACTATCAACAAGGCATGACCTACAGGCCTGAGTTTTGTCTCACCTAGACTACTGTTCAGTCGTGTGGTCAGGTGCCACAGAGAGGGACTTAGGAAAATTACAATTGGCTCAGAACATGGCTGCAAGGCTGGCCCTTAATGTACACTGGGAGCTAACATTAATAATATGCATGTCAATCTCTCATATCTCAAAGTGGAGTAGAGATTGACTTCATCACTACTTGTTTTTTCGTAAGAAATGTTGACAAGCTGAATGCACCGAGCTGTCTGTTTAAACTGCTAGCACAAGACATACCACCAGAGTTCTCTTCACAATCCCCCAAGTCCAGAACATACTATGGGAGGCGCACAATACTACATAGAAATCAAATTTGATTTGTTGCATACACATATTAAGCTGAAGTTATTGCAGGTGTAGTGAAATGCTTTTAAAATACTTGACTACATGGAATTCCACATCAGGTAACTGAAGCAAGCAGTAGAATCATAAAAATACACCTTATGGAACAGCGGGACTGTGAAGAGACACACACACGGGTACAGACACCCACATACTTACACGTACATTGTAATATTGTTGTATGGTGGTATTATACATTTTGTATTGTAGCGGTGTAGTAATGTTATCTGATGTACTGTTTATCTTTTGTTTTATGTGTTATGTAAGTGTCTTAATGTGTTTGGACCCCAGGAAGAGTAGCTGCTGCCTTGGCAACAGCTAATGGGTATCCATAATAAATACACACAGAGAGACCAGACAGGCGGTGTAGTAGAGAACACAACACGCTATGACAATACAATAACAAATTTTAAAATATATATTTACACAGAATATTGTTGATTTAAGATGGTTGCATAATTATCCCAGGAAATAATGTAAATTCTATGCACTATTTTCATCTCTGTACTTTCTTTTCCTCCCCAGGACAGAGAAATGACTGCTTGCCTAAGTCCTAGAGTTGATCACTTCACGGTGGGGGACTGCAAGGAGATGGAGTGTGGGGAGCACCTCATGGAGCTGGTGGACAGTGATCCGGCCTACAGCTCGAACTTTGAGCAGTGGGATACGTACTGGGAGGACCTGACCAAGTACACCCGTTTCACCAGCTGTGACATCTGGGGCACCAAGGAGGCAGGCCTGGATGACTTCTCCAGCCCTTACCAAGACGAGGAGGTGATTGCCCGGACCCCCACCTTGGCTCAGCTCAACAGCGAGGACTCGCAGCCCCCTGTGTGTGACACACTCTACCACCCTGATCTGCTGATAGGGGGCCAGAAGCAGCACACCTCCCTCCACCCACTCTCCCTGAGCAAGAAGACAGCCGCCCGCCCGGGCCCCTCCTCTTCCTGCTCCAACCTGGTCAAGAACCCCCTGGGTGACTTTGCCAAGGGTTCCCAGAAGGCCACCTGGCCTGTCCCCTCCAGCACAGAGACAATGTCCAAGGCCCAGGGAACCAGCAAGATGGCCACCCTGGGCTACCACTGCAATGACTACGTGCGCAAGGCAAAGGTTCGCATCAGCATGCCCCACCGGCCCCTAGTCGACATGCCCATGGCCTCCCATCAGGTTGAGGCTGAAAACCACTTCACATACAGCAGGAAGCCCCCAGAGCTGGCCACCACATCTGGCTGTGCTGCCCCCGTGGCTGCTCCTGCTACTGCAGCCTCCGCCTCTGCCTCCGCCAGCACTCTGGCCTACGAGAAGACTGTAGAGCTGCCTCGCCGGGAGATGCCACCCGCCTCAGTGGGCACGTCTGGCGCTGTGCCCCCTATGCTCCACTACCCTGTAGCTGGGGCTGGGGCCAGCGAGACCCTGGTGACTGCCAGTGGGACTGACCCAGTCTCTGACAAGAAGAAGGAGGAGGAGCACAACTACTCCCTGTTCCTAACCCGAGCCAGGCTGGCCGGGAAAGCCCTCACTGAGGAGGAGGAAGAGGTTGAAGAGGAGGAGGAAGAGGAGGAGGAGGTGGGGGAGGACGAAGAGGATGCTGAGGGGGTGGAGCTGGATGAAGATCTTGATGAAGATCATGATGAGGGTTTTGGAAGCGAGCATGAGCTCTCTGAGAATGATGATGAGGAAGATGAGGAGGACGATGATTATGAGGGGGATAAAGATGATGACATGAGCGACGCCTTCTCCGAGCCAGGTAGCCATATATCAGGTAGACATTCACCTTTTATGAGACTCACATTGGCCCCGAGCCCAAGCATGTACCGTTATAGCAACCATTTTGTTTTTCCACGTGAAGTGAGGTTGGAGTTGCTGCAGGTGCTCTCTTCAGACCGGCAGTTTATTACAAATGTCAGCTTCCTGTAATAGTAATGATCCCGTAGAGTTCTGGATGGGAATATCTTTGTAGCTGCAGAGTCCCACGGAAAGGAAATATCTGATTGGTGAACTTATTCCCTGTTGGGAGTCCCTGGCCTGGCCCATTGTGGTCCAGTGAGTCAGGATTATAAATGGATCTTGAGAATGGGGTCATGTTTCTGCTTTGGGTGGGTGTTAGTGTGACCCTGGCCGTGCTCTGAGATGGAACAGTATAATCAAGGGTTTATTTAAACTGTTTTATATGTGGAAGGCTCTCTGATCGACTCACCCTCTGCCATTTTCTCATCCTCGATCTCTCCATCTTCATCTCTCTCCATATTCATCTCTCTACCCTCACCCTTATCTCCCTTGCTAATATTTTCTCTCTGGTCCTTCTTTCTCTCAATTGTGTCTCGCTCTCCCCCTCCCTCCCTTCCTGTTGTGATCAGGATGTGACAATGACGCGGTGGAGGACGTGAAGGGGCTGACGGCAGGGATCTCCAGGAAGAGGGGCAAACGCCGCTACTTCTGGGAGTACAGCGAGCAGCTCACCCCCTCCAAGCAGGAATGCTTGCTCAAGCCCTCTGAGTGGGACAGGGAGACCCTGCCCAGCAACATGTACCAGAGGAATGGCCCACACCACGGTGAGACACACTTTGTCATAAACACACACATCTGGTAAGTGCTGACATGTACAAGCACACAGCACAAAATATCTATTGCACGACAATCATGTGAAGAAGTATGAATTCCCGCATTTACACATGCACTCGATGGAAGCCACACTCTTCATAGTTCATCGATTACAGTAGATCACATCATACAGTACATTCTACCCTGATAATGTATGTAGGTTACAAATGTAACATTGTTATTCCATTATTTATAGTGTACTTTTTTTTTATTTTTTTTAATTAATCCATTTGAGATACAAATGTGTCTGACTGTCCCTGCTGACTAAGGGACATGTCTCAGTGGTTAACTGGCTCTGTGATTGGCTGTGTGAACAGGGAAGTACACTCTGAAGAAGTCTCGGCGGACAGATGTGGAGGACTTGACCCCTAACCCTCGCAAGCTGCTGCAGATCGGGAACGAGCTGCGTAAGCTCAACAAGGTGATCAGTGATCTGACCCCGGTCAGCGAGCTGCCCCTCACAGCCCGCCCACGCTCCCGCAAGGAGAAGAACAAACTGGCATCCAGGTACTGGATACTCACCTTGAAACCCTGTTCAACTCTTGTTCTACAGAACCTTCTCTTTCTGCTTTGTTACAGTTAACTTTGATACACGCTACTACTACTGTCACTACTACTATTAGTACTACTATCACTACTACAAGTACTAGCACTGCTATCACTACTACGAGTACTAGCACTGCTATCACTACTACGAGTACTAGCACTGCTATCAGTACTACGAGTACTAGCACTGCTATCACTACTACGAGTACTAGCACTGCTATCACTACTACTACTAGCACTGCTATCACTACTACTACTAGCACTGCTATCACTACTACTACTAGCACTGCTATCACTACTACTACTAGCACTGCTATCACTACTACGGATAGTACTAGCACTGCTATCACTACTACGAGTACTAGCACTGCTATCACTACTACGAGTACTAGCACTGCTATCACTACTACTACTAGCACTGCTATCACTACTACTGATAGCACTGATATCACTACTACTGATAGCACTGATATCACTACTACTGATAGCACTGATATCACTACTACTACTACTACTACTAGCACTGCTATCACTACTACTACTACTAGCACTGCTATCACTACTACTGCTATTAGTACTGCTATCACTACTACTACTACTAGCACTGCTATTAGTACTGCTATCACTACTATTGCTATCACTACTACTATTCGTACTACTATTGCTGCTGCTCCTAGTGCTATCGCTGCTAGTAATATCACTGCTAATGGTAACACTGCTAGTACTATAACTGCTAATGCTAACACTGCTAGTACTATCACTACTACTAATACTACTACTGCTACTATTACTACTACTGCTACTATTACTACTAATGTCACTACTACTGTCACTACTACTGCTACTACTACTGCTACTACTACTGCTACTACTACTACTAATGTCACTACTACTACTGCTAATGTCACTACTACTACTGCTAATGTCACTACTACTACTGCTAATGTCACTACTACTACTGCTAATGTCACTACTACTACTGCTAATGTCACTACTACTACTGCTAATGTCACTACTACTACTGCTAATGTCACTACTACTGCTAATGTCACTACTACTACTGCTAATGTCACTACTACTGCTAATGTCACTACTACTACTGCTAATGTCACTACTACTACTGCTAATGTCACTACTACTACTGCTAATGTCACTACTACTACTGCTAATGTCACTACTACTACTGCTAATGTCACTACTACTACTGCTAATGTCACTACTACTACTGCTAATGTCACTACTACTACTGCTAATGTCACTACTACTACTGCTAATGTCACTACTACTACTGCTAATGTCACTACTACTACTGCTAATGTCACTACTACTACTACTAATGTCACTACTACTACTGCTAATGTCACTGCTACTACTACTAATGTCACTGCTACTACTGCTAATGTCACTGCTACTACTAATGTCACTGCTACTACTAATGTCACTGCTACTACTGCTAATGTCACTGCTACTACTACTAATGTCACTGCTACTACTAATGTCACTGCTACTACTGCTAATGTCACTGCTACTACTAATGTCACTGCTACTGCTAATGTCACTGCTACTACTAATGTCACTGCTACTGCTAATGTCACTGCTACTACTAATGTCACTGCTACTACTGCTAATGTCACTGCTACTGCTAATGTCACTGCTACTGCTAATGTCACTCACTGCTACTGTCACTACTGCTAATGTCACTGCTGCTACTGTACTACTGGTCACTGCTCACTACTACTCACTGTCTACTACTACTACTGCTAATGTCACTACTACTACTAAGGTCACTGCTACTACTACTACTAAGGTCACTGCTACTACTAATGTCACTGCTACTACTAAGGTCACTGCTACTACTACTACTACTAAGGTCACTGCTACTACTACTACTAATGGTCACTACTACTACTACTACTAAGGTCACTGCTACTACTACTACTAAGGTCACTGCTACTACTACTACTAATGTCACTACTACTACTACTACTAAGGTCACTACTACTACTACTACTAATGTCACTACTACTACTACTGCTAATGTCACTACTACTACTACTAATGTCACTACTACTACTGCTACTAATGTCACTACTACTACTACTAATGTCACTACTACTACTGCTAATGTCACTACTACTACTGCTAATGTCACTACTACTACTGCTAATGTCACTACTACTACTGCTAATGTCACTACTACTACTGCTAATGTCACTACTACTACTGCTAATGTCACTACTACTACTGCTAATGTCACTACTACTACTGCTAATGTCACTACTACTACTGCTAATGTCACTACTACTACTGCTAATGTCACTACTACTACTAATGTCACTGCTACTACTAATGTCACTACTACTACTGCTAATGTCACTACTACTACTGCTAATGTCACTACTACTACTGCTAATGTCACTACTACTACTGCTAATGTCACTACTACTACTGCTAAGGTCACTACTACTACTGCTAAGGTCACTGCTACTACTGCTAAGGTCACTGCTACTACTACTAAGGTCACTGCTACTACTACTAAGGTCACTGCTACTACTACTAAGGTCACTGCTACTACTACTAAGGTCACTGCTACTACTACTAAGGTCACTGCTACTACTACTACTAAGGTCACTGCTACTACTACTACTAATGTCACTGCTACTACTACTATGTCACTGCTACTACTACTATGTCACTGCTACTACTAACTACTAAGGTCACTGCTACTACTAATGTCACTGCTACTACTAATGTCACTGCTACTGCTAATGTCACTGCTACTACTAAGGTCACTGCTACTACTACTACTAATGTCACTGCTACTACTACTACTACTAAGGTCACTGCTACTACTACTACTAAGGTCACTGCTACTACTACTACTAAGGTCACTGCTACTACTACTACTAAGGTCACTGCTACTACTACTACTACTAAGGTCACTGCTACTACTACTACTAAGGTCACTGCTACTACTACTACTACTAAGGTCACTGCTACTACTACTACTACTAAGGTCACTGCTACTACTACTACTACTAAGGTCACTGCTACTACTACTACTACTAAGGTCACTGCTACTACTACTACTACTAAGGTCACTGCTACTACTACTACTACTAAGGTCACTGCTACTACTACTACTACTAAGGTCACTGCTACTACTACTACTACTAAGGTCACTGCTACTACTACTACTACTAAGGTCACTGCTACTACTACTACTACTAAGGTCACTGCTACTACTACTACTACTACTAAGGTCACTGCTACTACTACTACTACTACTAAGGTCACTGCTACTACTACTACTAGGTCACTGCTACTACTACTAAGGTCACTGCTACTACTACTACTAGGTCACTGCTACTACTACTACTAAGGTCACTGCTACTACTACTACTAGGTCACTACTACTACTACTACTAAGGTCACTGCTACTACTACTACTACTACTAAGGTCACTGCTACTACTACTACTACTACTAAGGTCACTGCTACTACTACTACTACTACTAAGGTCACTGCTACTACTACTACTACTACTAAGGTCACTGCTACTACTACTACTACTACTAAGGTCACTGCTACTACTACTACTACTACTACTAAGGTCACTGCTACTACTACTACTACTACTACTAAGGTCACTGCTACTACTACTACTAAGGTCACTGCTACTACTACTACTACTAAGGTATTGCTACTACTACTACTACTGGTACTCTACTACTACTATGTCACTACTACTAATAATGTCACTGCTACTACTGCTAATGTCACTGCTACTGGTAACACTACTACTACTAATGTCACTACTACTACTACTAATGTCACTACTACTACTAATGTCACTACTACTGTCACTATTACTACTAAGGTCACTGCTACTACTAAGGTCACTGCTACTACTAAGGTCACTGCTACTACTACTACTGTTACTGCTACTATTACTACTAATGTCACTACTACTACTACTGTCACTACTACTACTACTACTACTACTGTCACTACTACTGTCACTACTACTACTAATGTCACTACTACTACTACTACTACTGTCACTACTACTACTACTACTACTACTGTCACTACTACTACTACTACTACTACTGTCACTACTACTACTACTACTACTACTGTCACTACTACTACTACTACTGTCACTACTACTACTACTACTACTACTAATGTCGCTACTACTACTACTAATGTCGCTACTACTACTACTAATGTCACTACTACTACTACTAATGTCACTACTACTACTAATGTCACTACTACTACTAATGTCACTACTACTACTAATGTCACTGCTAATACTAATGTCACTACTACTACTGCTAATGTCACTACTACTACTACTAATGTCACTACTACTAATGTCACTGCTACTACTAAGGTCACTGCTACTACTAATGTCACTACTACTACTGCTACTACTACTGCTACTGTCACTACTACTACTGCTACCAATGTCATAAGGTGAATGCACCAATTTGTAAGTCGCTCTGGATAAGAACGTCTGCTAAATGACTTAAATGTAAATGTAAATGCTACTACTACTACCAATGTCACTGCTACTACTAATGTCACTGCTACTACTAATGTCACTGCTACTACTAATGTCACTGCTACTACTAATGTCACTGCTACTACTAATGTCACTGCTACTACTAATGTCACTGCTACTACTAATGTCACTGCTACTACTAATGTCACTACTACTAATGTCACTGCTACTACTAATGTCACTGCTACTACTAATGTCACTGCTACTACTAATGTCACTGCTACTACTACTAAGGTCACTGCTACTACTACTACCAATGTCACTGCTACTACTACTACTGTTACTGCTACTATTACTACTAATGTCACTACTACTGCTACTACTGTCACTACTACTGTCACTACTACTACTACTGTCACTACTACTACTACTACTACTAATGTCACTACTACTACTACTACTATACTAATGTCACTACTACTACTACTACTACTAATGTCACTACTACTACTACTACTAATGTCACTACTACTACTACTACTAATGTCACTACTACTACTACTGTCACTACTACTACTAATGTCACTACTACTACTAATGTCACTACTACTACTAATGTCACTACTACTACTACTATGTCACTACTACTACTACTAATGTCACTACTACTACTACTAATGTCACTACTACTACTACTAATGTCACTACTACTACTACTAATGTCACTACTACTACTACTAATGTCACTACTACTACTACTAATGTCACTACTACTACTACTACTAATGTCACTACTACTACTACTACTAATGTCACTACTACTACTGCTAATGTCACTACTACTACTACTAATGTCACTGCTACTACTAATGTCACTACTACTACTACTAATGTCACTACTACTACTACTAATGTCACTGTCACTACTACTACTAATGTCACTACTACTACTACTACTACCAATGTCATAAGGTGAATGCACCAATTTGTAAGTCGCTCTGGATAAGAGCTCTGCTAAATGACTTAAATGTAAATGCTACTACTACTACTAATGTCACTGCTACTACTACTACTGTCACTGCTACTACTAACTAATGTCACTACTACTACTACTAATGTCACTACTACTAATACTGTCACTACTCGCTCTGGATAAGAACGTACTGCTAAATGACTTCAATGTAAATGTAAATGCTACTACTACTACTAATGTCACTACTACTACTGCTAATGTCACTACTACTACTAATGTCACTACTACTACTAATGTCACTACTACTACTAATGTCACTGCTACTACTAATGTCACTGCTACTACTAATGTCACTGCTACTACTAATGTCACTGCTTCTACTAATGTCACTGCTTCTACTAATGTCACTGCTTCTACTAATGTCACTGCTTCTACTAATGTCACTGCTACTACTAATGTCACTACTACTACTACTACTACTACTGTCACTACTACTGTCACTACTACTATGACTACTAATGTCACTACTACTACTACTACTGTCACTACTACTACTACTACTACTAATGTCACTACTACTACTACTAATGTCACTACTACTACTACTAATGTCACTACTACTACTACTACTAATGTCACTACTACTACTACTACTAATGTCACTACTACTACTACTACTACTATGTCACTACTACTACTACTAATGTCACTACTACTACTACTACTAATGTCACTACTACTACTACTACTACTACTAATGTCACTACTACTACTACTAATGTCACTACTACTACTAATGTCACTACTACTACTAATGTCACTACTACTACTAATGTCACTACTACTACTAATGTCACTACTACTACTACTACTACTACTAATGTCACTACTACTACTAATGTCACTACTACTACTACTATCACTACTACTACTAATGTCACTACTACTACTACTAATGTCACTACTACTACTACTACTAATGTCACTACTACTACTACTACTAATGTCACTACTACTACTACTAATGTCACTACTACTAATGTCACTACTACTAATGTCACTACTACTACTAATGTTACTACTACTAATGTCACTACTACTACTACTAATGTCACTACTACTACTACTAATGTCACTACTACTACTACTAATGTCACTACTACTACTACTACTACTGTCACTACTACTACTACTACTAATGTCACTACTACTACTACTACTAATGTCACTACTACTACTACTACTGTCACTACTACTAATGTCACTACTACTACTACTAATGTTACTACTACTAATGTCACTACTACTAATGTCACTACTACTACTACTAATGTCACTGCTAATACTAATGTCACTGCTAATGTCACTACTACTACTACTAATGTCACTGCTACTACTAAGGTCACTGCTACTACTACTACTAATGTCACTACTACTACTGCTACTATTACTACTAATGTCACTACTACTACTAATGTCACTACTACTGCTACTACTACTACCAATGTCATAAGGTGAATGCACCAATTTGTAAGTCGCTCTGGATAAGAGCGTCTGCTAAATGACTTAAATGTAAATGCTACTACTACTACCAATGTCACTGCTACTACTACTACTGTCACTACTACTGCTACTATTACTACTAATGTCACTACTACTACTACTGTCACTACTACTACTACTACTACTGTCACTACTACTACTACTACTACTACTGTCACTACTACTACTACTACTGTCACTACTACTACTACTACTACTACTACTACTACTACTACTACTACTGCTAATGTCACTACTACTACTACTAATGTCACTACTGCTAATGTCACTACTACTACTAATGTCACTACTGCTAATGTCACTACTGTCACTAATGTCTACTACTACTAATGTCACTACTACTAATGTCACTACTAATGTCACTACTACTACTAATGTCACTACTACTACTATGTCACTACTACTACTAATGTCACTACTACTACTAATGTCACTACTACTACTAATGTCACTACTACTACTACTAATGTCACTACTACTAATGTCACTACTACTACTACTATGTCACTACTACTACTACTAATGTCACTACTACTGCTACTACTACTACCAATGTCATAAGGTGAATGCACCAATTTGTAAGTCGCTCTGGATAAGAGCGTCTGCTAAATGACTTAAATGTAAATGTAAATGCTGCTACTACTACCAATGTCACTGCTACTATTACTACTAATGTCACTACTACTACTACTGTCACTACTACTACTGTCACTACTAATGTCACTACTACTACTACTGTCACTACTACTACTACTACTACTACTACTACTGCTAATGTCACTACTACTACTACTGCTAATGTCACTACTACTACTGCTAATGTCACTACTACTACTAATGTCACTACTACTACTAATGTCACTACTACTACTAATGTCACTACTACTACTAATGTCACTGCTACTACTGTCACTACTACTGCTAATGTCACTGCTAATGTCACTACTAATGTCACTACTACGACTAATGACACTACATAAGGGGTGGTCTTGTTATATGTATACCTTTACACAAGCTGTTTGTCTCTCTGTTCAGGGCCTGTCGACTGAAGAAGAAAGCTCAGTATGAGGCCAACAAAGTCAAGCTGTGGGGTCTGGGCACAGAATACGGTATGTTGATCCGTTATGTTGAATAATACACTTTTCCCATAGTCAATTTCCCTTTTGATTTCCATTTACTACATACTACACTCCTTCTGTATAATGTGTGGTTTACGGAAGGAAGTTTATTATGTTTTGTGTTTGGCAATAACGCTATTTACAATCTTTCTCTCTAAAAAAAATCACAATTACATTGACCTTGTTTTATTGTTTGTTCCAGATCGGCTTCTGTTTGTCATCAACACCATAAAGGAAGAAATAGTGAACAGAGTGCAGGATATCTGCGACGACAAGGGAACTAGCATGGCTGAAACTCTGGACAAACTCATCCAAGAGACCCTTGGTAAGATGACGATGTATTTTTCGTAAGTAGCAACAGAAATATAGTTTTGAGCCCAAACACAGTTTAAACAATGGCTGTTGTTTTAAAAAAACGTGTTTTTTTTTCTACAGTGAAGTCACCAGTTGCCGGGCAGACGTCTGACTTTGTTAACCAGATCCTAGAGAACACTGGCAAGGGGGATCCCACTGGAGGACTGGTCGGGCTGCGTGTACCCACGTCTAGAGTGTAGATGGACCATGTAGAGGTCTGGTGATGGCATACTCAAAGCCATCCGCGCCATTCTTGTCCCACACTGTAACGGCTCACCCTCTGCATGACCATTCCATCCAGGAATCGCATCACCATGCCCTGTGGGAAGATAAACATACCACTCTCCAAATGTATGTATGTCTTCACACTGTGAGCATGCGCTGAAATGAAACTTAGCATCTATCTCTGCACTAATAGTCTGTTACTTGCCATTTGTACACATGGCTAGTGCACGTGGCTAGTGTCTTTAGGGCTGCAGTGTTTGCGAATTCAAAGCCAATATATGAAAAATACCTCCCGAAATGTTTATATTGGAAGAAAAAAAGATGATCAGTTCTAGCTGTAGCCATTTCCTGTAGCGTTGAAACGACCCGTTTCATTCCTGCGTACCTGGGTGGGAAGGGCAACACAGGATGCCGTTATAATTAGAGCGAGACGACGGGATGGCACGAGATATTTGCTATTGAAACGTGAATAGTAACTTGTCAATCCCATGTCACCTTTACTGAACTGTGCTTCTCAGATGAAAAAAAAAACCCAACTTAAAACAGCCACTGGGTATTCCATAGTGTCTGTTGTGGAGGTATAGGGAACGCTTCACACCCGTTGTCTGCTTTCCCATTCTAGCACCGTGGCATTCACATAGGGGGAGATGATGTTACCCAATACTCTCAACCTGCCAACCACATTAAGGCAACAAAAACACACAAGCACCTGAATTACTACTAACATTAAGAAAGTCTACTTTGACGGAATGCGCTAAAAATTTGTAGAAGTTGGTGGGTGGGGATACACAGGAATGCAGTGAAATGTTGTTTTGCGATTAGGCCTGATTTTTCAATTCCATTATCCTGTGTTTTTGCAGTTGAGAAGATATTTCAAATAGACTTGAGCAGAAGGCCACTATATACCCATCCGTTGCATGGGAAAAATTCTTAGTCATCTGACTATAAGCTAGATGACGTGATTATAACAACCATTTCCTCGATCTATATACCCTTTGGTTGAAGCGTCTTCAAATGAAAGCGCCATTGGCTTCTTGCAAAGTAGGGATGAGAGGGCTAATAGTTTGAAGTTCCTTAGTTTGGTGTGTTCATATTTGTATTTAATAACAGTACTGTTCATTGTGCCTTGTATTTAAAGTGAGATGATTACACAAGTGGTTGAAGGATAGTGGACCATTTTACACTGAGGGAGAGCAGAACATGGTGCAGGAAAGGTAAAGCGGTTTGTTATGTATTTCTGCTCTTTCAAGCTATTCTGAATGTACATATGAACATGGACCATGTAGATATATGCCACAGAGTCTGTGCATTGTATTATAAGATGGCTCTGACAAAAATGTACTTTGGTTATCGGTACTTGGACTTTGGGGCATGGGATGGGAATGGGAGGGTTAAAAAAGGATATTCGTATAGAATTTAAAAAATATTTGCACACTATATTTTGATTGCTTTTTGTACCAAAGACACATGCAACGAAAACGGCGACTAGCCAGATAAAGTAAGGTTTTGCACAGCTTACCTGACACCGTATTGAATGTAGGAAATGTGGTAGGGTCAGGGATTTTCATTGAACTGTGAAATTGGCTTGGGTCCAATTACGTACTGAAAGAAGCATTCATTAACTTTTTCTAAACGGCTCCTGTCAGTTGGCTTCTCAAGTAGATTAGTTGCTTTAAAAACATTTGATAGATTCCAGAAGTTACATATAATACTTCCACTTCTATTGTGCTTTGGCACGAAGTAGAAAAGAGAGGGAGAACATACAATTTTTATTTTGACTGTTTGTCAAAACGTCACAAATAACCAAAAGGTATATCACTTCTATAATTTACGTAGATGAGACGAATACACATGTCATATTAAGTGTTGCGTATTTATAGTAATGTCCATTCATGCATACACACATGTCTATCTATTGTGAATTGCCACTTTTTCAAATTGATACGTTAGTAAGCATGACACATTTCTAAGGCCTATCCTCACATTCAGAGAAACTTTGGAAGAAAAAACAATGGAATGAAAAAACAAAAACATTTTTGTACTATTTGCCTTTTTCTGTTGGTGCGCATGTATGTCATTTGAGAGATGTTCAGAGAAATACATTTCTGGATGGTGACTCTGCATGAGATAGGGTGGGGTTTCTGGATGGTGACTCTGCATGAGATAGGGTGGGGTTTCTGGATGGAGACTCTGCATGAGATAGGGTGGGGTTTCTGGATGGAGACTCTGCATGAGATATGGTGACTCTGCATGAGATAGGTTTTCTGGATGGTGACTCTGCATGAGATAGGGTGGGGTTTCTGGATGGTGACTCTGCATGAGATAGGGTGGGGTTTCTGGATGGAGACTCTGCATGAGATAGGGTGGGGTTTCTGGATGGTGACTCTGCATGAGATAGGGTGGGGTTTCTGGATGGTGACTCTGCATGAGATAGGGTGGGGTTTCTGGATGGTGACTCTGCATGAGATAGGGTGGGGTTTCTGGATGGTGACTCTGCATGAGATAGGGTGGGGTTTATGGATGGAGACTCTGCATGAGATAGGGTGGGGTTTCTGGATGGTGACTCTGCATGAGATAGGGTGGGGTTTCTGGATGGGGTTTCTGGATGGAGACTCTGCATGAGATAGGGTGGGGTTTCTGGATGGAGACTCTGCATGAGATAGGGTGGGGTTTCTGGATGGAGACTCTGCATGAGATAGGGTGGGGTTTCTGGATGGAGACTCTGCATGAGATAGGGTGGGGTTTCTGGATGGAGACTCTGCATGAGATAGGGTGGGGTTTCTGGATGGAGACTCTGCATGAGATAGGGTGGGGTTTCTGGATGGAGACTCTGCATGAGATAGGGTGGGGTTTCTGGATGGAGACTCTGGGAGGGGTTCCTCCTGTTTTTTGTGATCTTTGTGAAGAGGCTCTAGTTTTTTAGGGGTTGTTCTGAAAGTAAGGGATTGAATATCATGGATATCATTCTGGTTTCTTTGTGCCCTCCGCCTCAGTTCTTGACACAGCTCCTCTGTTGCGCTGAGTCACGGGGAAGATTGATAGAAAACGAATGGATGATAAGTCTCAATTGTATACTTGCAATTGTAGTCTTAACCTGTATTACAATCTCAGCCCAGACGAAATGAGGTGAGCAGCTTTTAGAGAGGTCTAGCGTCTGTCTTGGCTGCTGTAACTTGTCAATGTTGTCAATTTGAAAGACTAGGTTTGCTCATTTCAAGAGAACAAGGAGACTTAAGGCTGAATTCAATCAAACCGGCACAGCTGAAAACCCTCTCTGCGGGAACGTAACACTGTCCTTATTCTGAGAAAGGGCATGTTTTAATTGAAAATGTAGTGAACATTTTCTTATTTCAGTACTGAAGATATCTGAACATGCCTTATGTTTGCTGTAGAGAAACAATGTTATTGTTCTGCAAAGCAGGTTTCCGCACTGCATGCCATTCTCCAACTATTTTTGATTGAATTAAAAAAGGGAAAAATACACTCTCTGAAACTAGAATGATATGTTTGATAAGATATCTTATTCTACTTACTTTGTTAGTGTGGTAAATATTCTCTATATACCGTCCATGGTTTGTTTTTGTAGTGTTTCATTTTGTAAATGGATTTATCTTCTAAATATTATATTTGTATAGTATATTCTATATTACATGTATGAAAAAGAAAGCACTTTGTTCAAAAAAAACAACAAAAAACAAGTATGAAGAAAAGCATTTTTCCTTCCATTTGCTGCTAAACCGACCTTGTTTGAATGCTGCAGTGAGTACTTGACTTCTGTAACCTGACCAGGACAGTGTGTTGGGGAGGTCTTAAGAGGGCAATCAACCTTTGATTACAATGCCCCTATGTTCTGAATGACTCTAACGTCATGAATTCATTTGCCTTCAGTAGAGATTTCCTATGGAAAAACAAATTCTGCTTTGGGTTTTTCTTCAGGTTGATGTACAGTGTAGACACACTTCTTCTGGGCATTTGCCAGAGAGTTATATTGTTATCATTTTAAAAGTAATTTGTACTTGTAACTTGTACTTAATGGGGAGGGGGAGACTGAGGTACTCACAACAGCCCACATCCTTTTGTGAGTACCTCAGAAGGAAAACTATATCACTGTACTGTATGGCAAGTAATTTGCAGTGGAGATTTAATCCGGGATACTTTTTGCCTTCTCAAACACCCATCCATTCACTTAATTAAGATGGCCAATAGTGGGTTCAATTGCAAAGTGGTTTGCTGTGGCAACCGATCTTGGCCAATATTGTACTGTCTACAATCAAGACCTTCAACCTGGTGATATGCTCAAATCAACGATGGCCTCTCCATTGGGATCACTGATGGCAAGTGAGGTTGAGCTAGGGGAATTAATGTTGTGTAAGAAGCTAGTGGAACATAGTGTTGTGAGGCTGATTCCAGCATCGGGTGTGTGTGTCCACGCAGGTTTTCACATTTAACATGATGGGCGCAAGCTGTGCAACTTTACATTCTAACCAGGAGACTCTGTGGCATTTTAACAGTCAAAGAAGTGGTTGACATTCAAAGCCAGTAACTATTCCTTCTGCTCTATTGACATCAAACATATAAACAGATAATAGATTGTGTAATTATGTACTAGTCTCGTCTGATAATTGAATCCATTATGGTCTCTTCTGCAGCGAATCAGGGTAACTACCATTCTTCTAATAGAAATATATGTAATAGAATAGTAAATCAAAGGAAAATATATTTATGTATTCCAATTAACGTTGCGATTTTTTTTATTTCTGCAGTTCAATAACTATGTGTGCGTTTAATGGATATTCAATGTAAAACAAAATGGTGCGATGCTCTCTACAGGATAAGAATAGACAAAGGCCAATGGATTTGTAAGTATAAATATTTTACCTAGATTAGGTTTTCTTTATACTCTAAGAAATTTAAACGTACAAACTTTTTTTTTTTTTTTTGTATTATTCAAAAGGGAAATAAATTATATCTAGTTTTGATCCAACTTCTGTTTTACTGTGCTGCTGCTCATGTATGGGTTGGTTATTAATGGATTATATTGTATTAAAAAGAGGATAGTTCATTATACATTACATATGCCTATGCTTAACAGACCTTGTTATACTTTTTAACAAATGATTACCGCTTTGATCACATTTGAGTTAACCTTATGCTATAGTCTCAGACCTTGTGGATAGATGTCTAATGGTAGCATTAACAAACCGCTGGATCACAATGAGAAAGAGACCGATCTCAATTTATTCCAATTCTCCCAAATGGCTACAGTAGACTCTAGAGAGGAGGCAGCAAGTGTGTTTGTCCTCTTTTCTTTCAATTCCTGATATGATTTTGGCTTGCTTTGTATGTAGTTGTTTGTAGTGTATGTGATGACAATGTTCTTAAATTGTGCACTATGCATGTCTTACTTGTTTTTGAGTAAGACAGCGTGTTGCTTTAGTTTTCAGCTGTCTCGTGTCTGAGCAGAGCATTTTCATTGTATAAAGTCAGACTCTTATCCTGTCTCCATAACCCTATGGAGGTGTTCCTAGTGGTGATAGGCATGTGGGGAATGAGTGGAGCTATTTCCTCTGACAATGGAGGAGCCACACGTGTGTGTGTGTAACAGAGAAAGACCTGTCTAATAACTGCTAGATGAGTATGTTCCTTTCCATCTTATCTAACCAGTTGAATGCTTTTGTTTTTTGCTTTAAACTGTCATTCAAAGGACCTGCGTTCTGCCATTTTATTTATTTATATCCCTTTTCCCATACACCCATAGTATCTATAGAAATTGAGAACTTAAAGTATGAACACTTGTATAGTTGATATTTCATGGGCTGTATATTGCATATATAATTGCTTCAATGCTTAAAGGGGCGGGCACTCAGCAGTTGCTACCTTTATAAATTAATGATACGTATCCATTGTTTCTTAAAGAATATAGCTTGTAAAAATGCCTCATGAAGTAAGTTCAACTGTCGTAACCCATCGGAAGCCAAAATATAAGCTTTTTTTTTTTTTACTCCAATGTTTGTAAACAAAGTAAATGTAAACAAACACTGTATAGCCTAAAAACAGTTTGAACCATTTTTATATAATGCATGGTCAGTCCTTGCATCCATAGCTCTTTGAATTTGAGAGTGCCTACTGGTGCTTAGCGATTAACCTACATTTTTGTATTTTTTTTGTTATTAAACAACTAATTGACCGACGTCAGTTCAATTACTTGAATTCCATGTAGTTTGTTTTATTTGGGGGGTGGCCCAACTCGTTGTTTTTCTTGAGATAAATCATTCACGAGAGAAATCATGTCAGGAACTATGTGGGACACTTGGCTGAAGGGAGTTGTAGTTTTCATTAAGCAAACTTTCAACCTAGTTCAGCACAAGAACGTGGTAATTAACTACAATGACAATAATCCATTATGCCTGTTTTTTCCGTCTTGGACCGAGAGAGATACAATTTACACCTGTTATGTTAGATGCACACAGGCCACATGAGAGAGAAATGTACACAACACTACTACGAGAGAGATGGAGACAGTTTGTGAAAGTATGCCTTATCTACTTTGAAAAACAAGTACAATTATTTCATCAGACAGCTCGGCAGCACGCTTAGGCAGGCTAGCCTAGCTAAAAAAGGACGACGAGACAGTACAGTATGGGAAGCACAGGGAACATTGTCTGGCTGCTATTGCGTGAGCAGAAAATGGGACTTTAAACAATAAAAAATAATGAAGTCCTCAAATAAAAACTCAAGTCATATGCACATCTGAAATGTTTGATTTCATAGGTATGACATCAAAAGAAAATGACTAATGTGGACTTGATGGAGACAATGGAATATTTTAATGTTTTTTAGCAATTGAATGTTCACAATTTTTGGCTTTGGAATTTCCATTAAAAAGCTCTAAAATATTGTCATTATTTCATAATGCATTTAATGTTTAAAAAAAATAATTGAAATACAAAAAAAAAGTTATTTGTTAATAATCAAACTGAACTGACCTCAAAAAATCACTAATTGCGTAGCGCTAGTGTTACCATTATTACATCCCCCAGTTGTTTTTCCCCCGAACCAGTGGTGGGGGACGATTTGCTATTGTTTCAACTGCTGATTGCCGGTTTTAAGCATTGCAGAAGCATTTCAAACGCATTCTTTTCGTATTATAACTTGTTCAACACCCTATATTGCTTGTGGAACTGCTCATACTCAAAGGTTATATGCTCAGTGCACTATAACCGTTTATGTATTATATTGTTGGATAATTAAATGCAGAGAATATGCGTAGGGAATGACCATTGTGCATGAAAATCTCACTCATCTGATAGGTTTGTTACTGGGTCAAAATGTACTGAGTAATGGGTGCATCTTCACCCTGAGTTCAGGGATTTTGTAGGTGTCAAGGACTATGTCCACGTGGCATTTGAACTTAACAAGCATAGAGAGATTTGGTTTTGGATGTTGAACATATTCAGATCAAACTATTTTCCATTGCTTACCCACTGTTTCTACGAAAACAAAATCGTACAAACAAAAGCATACCCACAACTCACTTGGTTTTACAAAATGTCAAACATTAATTTTAATACAATGCCTGCTAAACCAGGTGCCTTAAAAAAAAGATATATAATTGAATCCAAACGTGATCTACTCCCTTCAAAGTCTTGCTGTTTTGTATGGATACAAGATTTACTATCTTTCTGCCCACTATGCCAAGAATTCTGACATTTTACTCTGTCTGGTGTTTTAACAGGGATCTCATGTACAGATGAAAATTGATGCTGCTTTGCCTCAGACAGTTTTCTCATCAGTGGAATGTAGTCTTCCTTCAAAGGATTCAATTCAATATAAGGATATGTTCATACTCCAGATGTCCAGTGTAACATTGGGTGAGAGAGACTATCCAAAGTGTGCTGCAATCATGATTCAGAGGAATTTGAACTTGTTTGTATGGTTGTCCTTATTTCTGTAAACCTTTTTTTATTTATTTTGTATTTGTGCTCAAAATCAGTCAATTGTTGCACACGTTTGAATTTTTTAAATATTTTTTTGCCTTTTCTACTTAGACCTTACCTACTTGCCATACCATTTATTTTATATTTCATTTGAAATATTTCCTCTAGTTTACCTATAGAAATTATTTTAGATATTCATGATACCGCAGCGAGCTATATGTTCTTGCTGAATTACATTTATCAGACCCAGAGCATTCACCAATGGTGATTGATTTAGTTGAGTTTTCTATAGAACCGGTAGATCTGCTTTGCAAAAACTGTCAATTTACCAACCTATTGTGTCCCCTCCAAAAATGATCAAGATAATTGTGCCTCTTTGGTCCTCATTTTCTACTGTTCCACAAACGTCTGGGTTTCACTTTACCCGGAGCAGTGTCACATGTACAAGCAGATGGCCTTCAGCAGCCTTTCTTCAATGAACAAACAAGGATTGAAACAGTAACTCTTAATGACACATGTTGAGGTTTGCATTGTTCAACATAGATCTGTTAAACCATGGAGTTCCAGGAAACAAACCTCGGTTGTCTCTAGTAATTACGCAGGGGCAGGCGGTGCTTTAAACGTGGCAAAGCCTGTATAACGCTTAAAGCAATGGTGATTGGTGAAGTGGTGGGCATCTGCACAAATCCAGGTTCCTTGATTTCACCAGTTTGCTCCAAAGTGCCACCACACAGTTCTTCATAACTTAAGATTGAAGGGGGCACTAATTGGAGAGTGAGTTTAAAACAAAACAATGCAAACAGCTGATTGGAGGCACCGTTCACCAGCCATGGTGCTGAATCTCAAAGACGTACTTGAACTTCCCCAAGAGCTGCAACTCGGGCCCTGTTGCTGTGTGGGAACGCTGCCTGAGGGGTGTTGCAACTCTTGACCAGTTCCCAGTGAACTTTGGACAGTGACTGACTTCTTTTTAAGACCTGCTGTAGCCACTGCAGTGTCGGTGTCAGTAACGCCTTGTCCTCAGTAATGGTGGTTGACGACCGTGTTTTTAAAAATGTAATTGAAGTGGATTGGCTGGTAGCTTTGATAGGATTATTATTTTTTGCTTCAGGAAAAGGCATAGAGATCGGTAAGGGTCACTAGGGCTGCTGGGCAGAGATCTCTCATCCCTTTACCGAAGTGTTGGAATATGTGTTCCTGCATAGTACACATGCAGACCAATTCAATGATTACCAATGACATAGAGAAAACAGATATAACCCTCTTTCAAAGCACCATAAACACATCATATTCACACTGCAATGATTTACATTTTCCTTCCAAACTTGCCAAATAATTTTTTGGGGAAATCCATACAACTCCCAATGAGGACATTTTTTTTTTTTAAAGATATCTCACCCATTCTTAAAACTACACAATTCATGCCCTTGATGTAATGCTTCTGATGTTGTATGGTATTTCAATAGATAATGTAGCATGGGAACTTTAAGTAGTTAGTACTGTGTGTGTACTCCCCAAGTGAAAAATATTTGTCACAGTAGGAAGGCTGTATTTCATTGCTAAGTGCTCTGTAATAAATCTCTTGGGTGATACTCATAAACAAATCTGTATCCTGCTGAAACTAACAGTGACTTGATCCTATTAGAAATGTCTATATTTGTAGTTCACATGTATGCCTGTTCAAATTCAATAATATCTTGACAGTTCTATTTATGTTGTTTAAATGTTGTGCTGGGTTTATACTTTTGTCGTTCGATCTCTTTCTCTTATTTTTGTTTCCATTTTTTTTGGAGGCACAATTAGTTGGAGATCAGATAATGATCCTTGTAAATGTACAGATGTGATGTAGGTTGGGTTCAGTTATGATTGATTGGAAAAATGTGTCTGCTTGTGTAATTGTGCCTCTCCTTCATTTAGTTTAGTTTTTATTTTTTTTTATCATACTTTTTCTCACAGAATTGTATCAGCCAGGAGTTGGTACCACACTTGTGGCTAGGTGGAGTACAGCTATGGACTGAAGTGACTTTACGTAGCAGGTTAGGAGAATTAATGTAGCAGGTTAAGGTTAGGAAAAGGGTAAGGGTTAGCAAAAATGCTACAGCTGACCCCGATGTGACTCGAACATGTAACTTTTGGTCCGTAGCTGTACTCCAATCTAGCCACAACCCGATTTTGCTTGTAACCATGATTTTATTGTCCAATTCTATTGTTGATTTTAATATCAAAATAAAAACCTTTGAAAACCACTATTTGCCTTCTTTTACCATTTGTATGTTTTATTTGGGCTATCAGTTTATTTGTATGCTTTAACACTGAAGCACATTCATGACCTATGACTTCCATACTACAAAGCATAGTTAAAATCCAGTCCAGACATATGACATAATATTGAATTGCATAAGCATTGATGTTAGAGGCTGAATCATAGAAATTCAATCACATTCTAGTTCTATGAACCGACTGACCAACTGTACTGAAAAGCAAGTTCAAATAGCCTGGCAGCTTCACACAAACACTATATCCTCTCAATATCTGTCC
Organism: Oncorhynchus keta; assembly: GCF_023373465.1. NCBI lineage: Eukaryota > Metazoa > Chordata > Actinopteri > Salmoniformes > Salmonidae > Oncorhynchus > Oncorhynchus keta. The sequence goes on from NC_068431.1 coordinate 11,759,996, forward strand.
TTTTCTGATTTCTTGTCTTGTGTGGATGCCAGTAGCTGGTCAGAGTCAGCATGACATGACAATGTTTACCTGAAGCAAACAAAAGTCAAGTGGTTTATTATGTCACTTGCAGAAAGCTCTTACAATGGCTGAGATGTATGAGGACATCTACAGCTTGGGACTAGAAGTTTCTATCTGGTTCTATTTGCAGAAATGCAGATAGAAACTTCTAACTAAACACAAATGCTTCATGTGTAAATTATGTGAGTGTTGGAACATGCCACTGGCTATCTGTAAATATACTATATATATATATATATATATATATATATCTAATGGTTTGCTTAATAAAAGGAATTTGAAATGTTATACTTTTACTTTAACTTTTGATACTTAAGTATATTTATAACAGTATTTTACTGGGTGACTTTCACTTTTTTACTTGAGAAATGTTCTATTAAGGTATCTTTACTTTTACTCAAGTATGAGAATTGGGTACTTTTTCCACGACTTCATCCCTGTGGAATGTTTTCAACACCTTGTAGAGTCCATGCCCTGACGAATTGAGGCTGTTCTGAGGGCAAAAGGGGGTGCAACTTAATATTAGGAAGGTGTTGCTAATGTTTTGTACTCTCAGTGTATGCATTAACAGGGCTGAAAAGTGACTGATAGCAGAACTATATAAATACTTATTGTAACATAATTATTAGCAATGAATCCTTAGGTACTGGTACTCAGCGTTCAACACCATAGTACCCTTAAAGCTCATCACTAAGCTAAGGATCCTGGGACTAAACACCTCCCTCTGCAACTGGATCCTGGAGTTCCTGACGGGCCGCCCCCAGGTGGTAAGGGTAGGTAGCAACATATCTGCCACGCTGATCCTCAACACTGGAGCCCCCCCACGACTGCATGGCCAGGCACGAGCAGGTTGAGAGCTTCAATTTCCTTGGTGTCCACATCACCAACAAACTAGAATGGTCCAAACACACCAAGACAGTCATGAAGAGGGCATGACAAAGCCTATTCCCCCTCAGGAAACTAAAAAGATTTGGCATGGGTCCTCAGATCCTCAAAAGGTTCAACAGCTGCAACATCAAGAGCACTAGTTGCATCACTGCCTGGTATGGCAACTGTTCGGCCTCTGACCGCAAGGCACTACAGAGGGTAGTGCGTACGGCCCAGTACATCACTGGGGCTAAGCTGCCTGCCATCCAGGACCTCTAGACCAGGCCACTGTATATATCCTCTACTGTATGTAGCCTCGCTACTGTATATAGCCTGTCAGAGGAAGGCCCTAAAAATTGTCAAAGACCCCAGCCACCCTAGTTATAGAATGTTCTCTCTACTACCGCATGGCAAGCGGTACCGGAGCGCCAAATCTAGGACAAAAAGGCTTCTCAACCATTTTTACCCCCAAGCCATAAGACTCCTGAACAGGTAATCAAATGGCTACACGGGCTATTTGCATTGTGTGCCCCCCCTCCAACCCCTCTTTTACACTGCTGCTACTCTGTTTATCATATATGCATAGTCACTTTAACCATATCTACATGTACATACTACCTCAATCAGCCCGACTAACCTGTGCCTGTATGTAGCCTCGCTACTGTATATAGCTTCACTACTGTATATTGCCTCTCTACTGTATATATAGCCTCTCTACTGTATATATAGCCTCTACTGTATATATCCTCTACTGTATGTAGCCTCTCTACTGTATATAGCCTCTCTACTGTATATATAGCCTCTCTACTGTATATATAGCCTCTACTGTATATATCCACTACTGTATATAGCCTCTACTGTATATAGCCTCTACTGTATGTAGCCTCTACTGTATATAGCCTCTCTACTGTATATAGCCTCACTACTGTATATAGCCTCACTACTGTATATAATATATGCCATTTAGCAGACGCTTTTATCCAAAGCGACTTACAGTCATGTGTGCATACATTCTACGTATGGGTGGTCCCGGAATATAGCCTCACTACTGTAGCCTCTCTACTGTATATAGCCTCACTACTGTATATAGCCTCACTACTGTATATATAGCCTCTCTACTGTATATATAGCCTCTCTACTGTATATATAGCCTCTCTACTGTATATATAGCCTCTCTACTGTATATATCCACTACTGTATATAGCCTCTCTACTGTATATAGCCTCTCTACTGTATGTAGCCTCTCTACTGTATGTAGCCTCTCTACTGTATGTAGCCTCTCTACTGTATATAGCCTCCCTACTGCTATTTCTCACTGTCTTTTTACTGTTGTTTTTATTTCTTTACTTACCTATTGTTCACCTTATACCTTTTTTGTGCTGTTGGTTAGAGCCTGTAAGTAAGCATTTCACTGTTGTATTAGGCGAACGTGACAACTTTGATTTGGAGTTGATTCTTATTATAACTCTTCATTGTCAATGGATTTGGTCTTGTTTCCTAGAATTACATAGGCCTATAGAACAATAGGATTTCTATTTTGCTATTCATGATTATTTTATTTAACTAGGCAAGTCAGTTTTTATTTACAATGACGGCCTATCAAAAGCAAAAGGCCTCCCTGCGGGGGGATTAAAAATATATAAATATAGGACAAAACACACATCACCACAAGAAAGACAACACAACACTTCAGAAAGAGAGACCTAAGAAAACAACATAGCAAGGCAGCAACACATGACAACACAGCATGGTAGCAACACAACATAACAATAACATGGTAGCAACACAGCATGGTAGCAACACATAACAACACAGCATGGTAGCAACACAACATGGCAGCAGCACAAAACATGGTACAAACATTATTGGGCACAGACAACAGCACAACGGGCAAGAAGGTAGAGACAACAATACATCACACAAAGCAGCCACAACTGTCAGTCAGAGTGTCCATTATTGAGTCTTTGAATGAAGAGATTGAGATAAAACTGTCCAGTTTGTGTGTTTGTTGCAGTTCGTTCCGGTCACTAGCTGCAGTGAACTGAAAAGAGGAGCGACCCAGTGATGTGTGTGCTTTGGGGACCTTTAACAGAATGTGACTGGCAGAACGGGTGTTGTATGTGGAGGATGAGGGCTGTAGTAGATATCTCAGATAGGGGGGAGTGAGGCCTAGGAGAGTTTTATAAATAAGCACGAACCAGTGGGTCTTGCGACGGGTATACAGAGATGACCAGTTTACAGAGGAGTATGGAGTTCAGTGAGGTGTACTTTAAGGAGCATTGGTGGCAAATCTGATGGCAGAATGGTACAGAACATCTAGCCACTCGAGAGCACTTTCACCTGCCGATCTATAAATTACATATCTGTAATCTTCACGTGTAACGATATTCGTAGGTGGAAGAAGGTGAAGAGGACCAAGGTGCAGCGTGGTACGTGTTCATGGTAAATTTAATAAAGAAACTGAACACTAGAACAAAAAAACTAAACAAAGCGGAAACAATTCAAACAATTCTGTCTGGTGCAGAAACACAAAGACAGAAAACAACTACCCATAGTGGGAAAACAGGCTGCCTTAGTATGGTTCTCAATCAGAGACAACAACTACCCACACCCATAGTGGGAAAACAGGCTGCCTTAGTATGGTTCTCAATCAGAGACAACAACTACCCACACCCATAGTGGGAAAACAGGCTGCCTTAGTATGGTTCTCAATCAGAGACAACAACTACCCACACCCATAGTGGGAAAACAGGCTGCCTTAGTATGGTTCTCAATCAGAGACAACAACTACCCACACCCATAGTGGGAAAACAGGCTGCCTTAGTATGGTTCTCAATCAGAGACAACAACTACCCACACCCATAGTGGTTCTCAATCAGAGACAACTACCCATAGTGGGAAAACAGGCTGCCTTAGTATGGTTCTCAATCAGAGACAACAACTACCCACACCCATAGTGGGAAAACAGGCTGCCTTAGTTCTCATGGTTCTCAATCAGAGACAACAACTACCCATAGTGGGAAAACACCCAATCAGAGACAACAAGTGGGAAAACAGGCTGCCTTAGTATGGTTCTCAATCAGAGACAACAACTACCCACACCCATAGTGGGAAAACAGGCTGCCTAAGTATGGTTCTCAATCAGAGACAACAACTACCCACACCCATAGTGGGAAAACAGGCTGCCTAAGTATGGTTCTCAATCAGAGACAACGATAACCAGCTGCCTCTGATTGGCAACCATACCAGGCCTAAACATAGAAATACAACACCTAGACATACAACATCGAATACCGACCCACATCACACCCTGAACAAACTAAGAATAGAAACAAACAAAGCAATCTACAGTCAGGGCGTGACATCATGGATAGGATGGTCATCTGAATCAGGTTTGGCAGCTGGGGTGAAAGAGGAGTGATTACAATAGAGGAAACCAAGTCTAGATTTAACTTTAGCCTGCAGCTTTGATATGTGCTGAGAGAAGGACAGTGTACCATCTAGACATACTCCCATGCAGTGGCGGTTCTAGCTTGTATGACTCCCTGGGCTAACTGTCATTTTTATTCAGTCATTTGGAACAACACAAATAAATAATAAACATTTAAAACTATATAAATGTAAAAAAATATATATATGAAAATAAGACTCATAAATATAAAAAAGAAGTAATGGAAACAAATAGTATATAAATATAAATGAAAAATATAATTTAATTATTACACTATTAGCCTATTGCTAACAAAAAATACAAATAAAACTAAATTGCACAAATCCTATATCACACAAATACACAACTATAATAACACACTTATAAAGAAGATAACCTGATTATGACACTACTGCACTTCAAATAGGAAACACACAAACTAAATTGCACAACTACCATCTAAACCCTGACCTTTCTTCCCTTCCTTGCCTTCCTTGATGCAAAGTCATCATCATCATAAGAAATCTGCCCAGCAATTGCATGGTTAATACTGATAACAGTAAGGTCACTAAGGTGTTCCTGTGACATGGTGGACCTCAGGTAGGATTTGATGAGCTTCAGCTTTGAAAAGCTCCTCTCTGCTCAGTTACGGTCACTGGAAGAGTAAGACAAATTCTGAGAGCAGTTCAGAAATTTGGATAGATTTCTGAGAGCTCCCTTTCGTGTATAAATATCAGCAGCTCAAACAGGGTTATGGTCTTCGATGGCAAGTCAGGCAAGTTCTTCAGTTCCTGTGCAAGATCTCTGCCATCCAAGTCTGAGTGTTATTCATAGTGCAGTGTCATACCAAGGGCCTCTCATTGTTCTGTCAGCTCCTCATTGGAGAGACTTTGAAAGGTTGACAGCACTCCAAACTTCTCTCCCACATTTTCCAATGTGGAAAATCTTTCCTGAAGGGCTGAGGTTGCAGCATCAACAACAACATTGAAAAATGTCACCTCCAGCTTCTTCGGGGCATCACTCAAAGGCCCATCAAATGATTTGTATGAAAAGTGTCCGCTTTGTGGACCTCAGCCTTTTTGTTGTAGAACGACCTCTACATTCATACCCTCGCAAATATCCTTGGCTGACGTTTGTGCTTTAGCAAGTATCCTTGGCTGACGTTTGTACAGTCATAAAGCCTGTCACGCTGTAGTTGCTGAGACCTCTCTCTGTCTTTCTGAGAAGAATGACTGCAACATCCCCATTGCATACTGGGAGACGGCATCAGCTTGCTCACATGTTGGATCTGGCTCCAGATGTCATGCCACACCACCGTACAGATGCTGAAGCAGTATGATCCCACCTCCTCTGGCAAGGACTGGTCCTCAATCTTTATCACAGGGTCTTTGGTTTAATCCCTCACCTCAATCAGTGTCTCTCTCACCACTGCTGCCTGACACCTCAGTGTCTCTCTCACCACTGCTGCCTGACACCTCAGTGCCTCTCTCACCACTGCTGCCTGACACCTCAGTGCCTCTCTCACCACTGCTGCCTGACACCTCAGTGCCTCTCTCACCACTGCTGCCTGACACCTCAGTGCCTCTCTCACCACTGCTGCCTGACACCTCAGTGCCTCTCTCACCACTGCTGCCTGACACCTCAGTGCCTCTCTCACCACTGCTGCCTGACACCTCAGTGCCTCTCTCACCACTGCTGCCTGACACCTCAGTGCCTCTCTCACCACTGCTGCCTGCCTCTCTCACCACTGCTGCCTGACACCTCAGTGCCTCTCTCACCACTGCTGCCTGACACCTCAGTGCCTCTCTCACCACTGCTGCCTGACACCTCAGTGCCTCTCTCACCACTGCTGCCTGACACCTCAGTGCCTCTGCTGCCTGACCCACTGCTGCCTGACACCTCAGTGCCTCTCTCACCACTGCTGCCTGACACCTCAGTGCCTCTCTCACCACTGCTGCCTGACACCTCAGTGCCTCTCTCACCACTGCTGCCTGACACCTCAGTGCCTCTCTCACCACTGCTGCCTGACACCTCAGTGCCTCTCTCACCACTGCTGCCTGACACCTCAGTGCCTCTCTCACCACTGCTGCCTGACACCTCAGTGCCTCTGTCACCACTGCTGCCTGACACCTCAGTGCCTCTGTCACCACTGCTGCCTGTCACCTCAGTGGCTCGACACTTAACTTCCCTCTCCCACCTTGTCTCAGTCCACACCTTCAAAGTGATGTGTGTAAGATGCCAAAGTAACCTGTGGCATCGACAGAACTTTCAGCAGCATCAGCCACATCCAGGTTCAACGTGTGAGACCCACATGGAACATATGGAGCTCTCTGATTCATTTCCAGGAGTCTGGCTTGGACACCTTTGTTTTTGCCTCTCATGTTGGTCCCATTATCATAAGACTGTCCTCTGCAGTCCTCAAAATTAATTTTTAGCTCCTCTAATCTTTTGAGAATCAGGGATGCCAAATGTTGGCACGTGGACTCCTCTGCCTCAAAAAAAAAAAAAACATAAAATGTTCCTTTATGTGGGGCTCCTCCTTCAGTGACATTTCTAATCATAACTGACAACTGTTCCGTGTGGCTGACATCTGAAGTGCAATCTAGAATGATAGAGAATAATTTTGCCAGCTTGATGTCACCATTATTGAAATTACTTTGCTGCTCAACAAATCAATGAGCTCATTTTGTATATGGTGGCCAAGGTGGTGTGTCTTGAGGTCCCTTTTTGGACACGGTTAATGTGCTCTTTCATAACTGGATCAAATTGTGCCATCAGTTCAACCTCTTTGAGGATATTTCCATTTGATGGAGAGTTGTATTTCTGTGGCCCCTTAGTGCCAGATTTCTAATGGCCAGAGACTGCACAATAGCAGTCAGACGTGTCAACACCTCTCTCCATCTTATCCTCTCAGCCTCCATAAGTGCCATCTCATGCTTGTCAATTGTTTCCCTTTTTTTGATCCTCATTGCCAGTTCTTTCCATGTTTTCATGCAGTTTTGGTGTTCTGGGCTGCTGTCGTGTGAAGCCAGCAAAGAACGTGCATGTTTTCAGTCTGTCAGACCTGAGTTTGCTAAATTAATTTTCTTCTTGGAAGCAGAAGAGGCTTTTGTTTCTTTAAAATAATACACCAACACAATTCCAGAGATTTTTTTTTACCACTCACCAAGGTCTTCCTGAAATACTGGTGGTGGCAACTTCCATCACTCTCATTTCTTGGGAAACCAAAGTTAGGTGGTACCTCACTTGGTCCTCTGCAAACTACTTGTGTCCAAATTCTGTCAGTCAGAACAGAAGGCCAGTCAGCAGGGTCTGTAGACAGTGGTTCATCCTCAGCAGCAGGATTTGGTGGTGATGCTGCTACAGGCATTTCTAACAGAGAGCACATGGGCATTAGTTTAAACACGTTATTCACCGCATTTATAGTGGTGGATCATCCCACATACATAACCAGTAATAATAAAATCATCATAGTTACCTACAATATGGAAAGTTAAAACTTTGCGAGAGGAAATAATTTATTTTGTTTATGTTATGCAGGAATGCCCACATAACCCCCCCTCATCTTCATCTTAATCCTCATCCACAGGCTCAGACAACATTTGTGAAGACACCTGTGTGGCTGAGGAGGTGGATGGCTCCTCATTCTGAGGTGCCGAGATCATTTCTGAAGAGGCCTATGTGGCTGAGGAGGTGGATGGCTCCTCATTCTGAGGTGCCCAGATCATTTCTGAAGAGGCCTATGTGGCTGAGGAGGTGGATGGCTCCTCATTCTGAGGTGCCGAGATCATTTCTGAAGAGGCCTATGTGGCTGAGGAGGTGGATGGCTCCTCATTCTGAGGTGCCGAGATCATTTCTGAAGAGGCCTATGTGGCTGAGGAGGTGGATGGCTCCTCATTCTGAGGTGCCGAGATCATTTCTGAAGAGGCCTATGTGGCTGAGGAGGTGGATGGCTCCTCATTCTGAGGTGCCGAGATCATTTCTGAAGAGGCCTATGTGGCTGAGGAGGTAGATGGCTCTTCATCCTGGCAAGTGCCAGAGGGTGCTCCAAAATATTTCAGAAGTACCCCTGAATTTGCATTGAAATACAGTATGAGTCTGACACCCTAAATACATTTGTTGCACAATTAAATATACATGTCATTATGCACAATTTATCAAACTTTCAGATAGGAACCAAATTAACCATACAACCTCATTGGCTAATTCTAGGCATTAGACACCCCAAAATACTCAATATATCACAAAAGGTAAAAAATATAAGCATAATATAGACGTATTTTAAGTTAGCCCCCTTACTGAGCTCAGGACCTAGTCAATACCTTCACAGAAAACCTTTCTGATGTCACCTCAGTGAAAGTTAACCAAATCAATAATGTGCTAGTCAGGTTTTAATCGTTTTGCTGCTGGCTACACACATTATCATGTGAAATTATATCCAATGTTATGTAAGCTAGTTGGACAGAAAACTGAATATTGTCGCCCTTCAGTGGGGAGAACAAGTATTTGATACACTGCCGATTTTGCAGGTTTTCCTACTTGTGGAAATGAATTACTTAAAAATCATACATTGTGATTTTCTGGATTTTTGTTTTAGATTCAGTCTCTCACAGTTGAAGTGTACCTACATGCTTTGTAAGTAGGAAAACCTGCAAAATTGGCAGTGTATCAAATACTTGTTCTCCCCACTGTATGTGTAATAGCATAGAAAGCAACATAGGCTAAGTGTTATACTAGTCTATTTCATTAAATGCATTTCTTTATTTTACCTTTATTTAACCAGGCAAGTCAGTTAAGAACAAATTCTTATTTTCAATGACGGCCTAGGAACAGCGGGTTAATTGCCTGTTCAGGGGCAGAACGACAGATTTGTACCTTGTCAGCTCGGGGGTTTGAACTTGCAACCTTCCGGTTGGTTACTAGTCCAACACTCTAACCACTAGGCTACCCTGCCGCATAATATTATATTCATAAAGAGAGGACATAGCTGCATAGCTTTATCTTTCACAAGTTTCTGCTCCTCTTCTTTCCTCTTTTCCTAAACTGGACACTTGATGGCTTAGACCTTTTCTTATCCATTTGTGTTGATTTGGCACTCGAGCATCAATACATTACCCATCCCCCAACACTGTCAACCAAGAGTCAAGACTAAACCAATTCACCTTGGTGGTGTGAAGACTGGTTTTATATTATTCTTAAAGATTTCACACAAACCAGAAAAAAAATGCAACATGTCTGTGAAACTATATATTCACAGTATTATGAATGAATTGTGGTTTATTTGGTTTAGTATTTCATAGTGTGACTGATTTGACTAATTGCATTAGTATTGTACAAAGTTAGAGGTGCGCTATTTGATAGATTCCCCGCTCCCCCAACCTCGGGCTTCCAGTGGGGAGACCTAAGGTCAACCTACCCCCGCCCCCCCCCCCTCCCCCCTCCCCATCTCGTACTTCTGAGTGGGAGACCTTCCCAGGCAGTAGCCTGCCTAGCTCACAAACTAGAATCAGGGCGCCCACTCCGACAAGGTTAATTGACCCACAGTCCCACACGGTGACATGATATAATTTACGTGACGTGCAAATGAGTGATAGAAAACTGATCCCGCAAATGTCCCCATTCCAAATGTTTTTCTTAGGGCGTCCAGTGCCGACCCCGGCAAGATGCCACCCCAGGCGGCTGCCCATGTAGCCCATACCTAAATCTGCCACTGCTCCCAAGTACTTGTATGAGGTGACCACCTCAAGCTCTAAACCCTCAGAGGTAGTAGAGGGGAATTCTTCTTACCAAACCACATGACCTTTGTTTTGGAGGTGTTCAGAACAAGATTAAAAGTAGAGAAAGCTTGTTGGCCACTAAGAAAGCTTTGCTGTGGAGCATTTAACACACAATCTGGGGAAGGGCTAGCTGAGTATAAGGCTGTATCATCTGCATATAAATGGATGAGACAGCTTCCTACTGCCTGAGCTATGTTGTTGATGTAAATTGAGAAGAGCGTGGGGCCTAGGATTGAGCCTTGGGGGTACTCCCTTGGTGACAGGCAGTGGCTGAGACAGCAGATTTTCTGACTTTATACCCTGCACTCTTCGAGAGGTAGTTAGCAAACCAGGCCAAAGACCCCTCAGAGACACCAATACTCCTTAGCCGGCCCACAAGAACGGAATGGTCTACCATATCAAATGTTTTGGCCAAGACAATAAAAATAGCACATTGCGTAGAATCAAGGGCAATGGTGACATCATTGAGGACCTTAAAGGTGGCAGGGACACATCCATAACCTGAGCAGAAACCAGATTGCATACCTGAGAGAATACTATAGACATCAAGAAAGCCAGTCAATTGATTATTGACAAGTTTTTCCAACACTTTTGATAAACAGGGCAAAATATAAATAGGCCTATAACAGTTAGGATCAGCTTGATCTCCCCCTTTAAATAAAGATGAACCATGGCTGCCTTCCAAGCAATGGGAACCTCCCCAGAAAGGAGAGACAGGTTAAAAGGTCAGAGAGAGGCTTGGTGATGATACGGGCAGCAACCTTAAAGAAGAAAGGATATAAACCATCTGACCCAGATGTTTTTTTGGGGTCAAGTTTAAGGAGCTCCTTCAGCACCTCGGACTAGGTGACTGCCTGCAGGGAGAAACTTTGTAGTGGGGCAGGGGGAAAAGAGGGAGGAGCATTGAGGATAGTCACATTAGAAGGGGTGGCATATAAGGAAATGTTGGACGGGCAAGGAGGCATGGTTGAGTCAAATAGGAATCCTGACTTAATGAAGTGGTGATTAAAGAGCTCAGCCATGTGATCCTTGTCAGTAACAACCACATCATCAACATTAAGGGACATGAGCAGCTGAGGAGGAGGGTTTATTCTCCAGGTCTCTAACCGTTTTCCAGAACTTCTTGGGATTAGACCCACAGAGAGAGAACAGGTCCTTAAAGTAACTAACTTTGGCCTTCCGGATAGCCTGAGTGCACTTATTTCTCATTTGCCTGAACGAGAGCCAGTCAGCCTGAGTATGTGTGTGCCGAGCCTTTCGCCAAATGCAATTCTTGAGGTGGAGTAACTCTGCAAGATCACGGTCGAACCAGGGGCTGAACCTGTTTTTCATTCTCATTTTCTTGATGGGGTGTGTTTGTTAACAATAACACTGAAAATATCAAAAAAAGAAGGGGATCAGAGGGGATCAAGCTGATTCTATACCATTTTACAGAGGCCAGTTCACAAAGGAATTAAAGTGTTTTAACAAGTGTCTATGACAAAGCAGGACATGTCGTTTCACTGAGAAACCATTACGAACACAGGCTATAAAACAGTGATCACTAAGGTCATTACAGAAAACACCACACTGATCTCTATCAGGATTAGTCCCGAGTGTGGGAACAAAGATAGTCTGTCCCACGGTCGGTCGGGTAAAGAAAGTTTGTAGTCAACAAAGCATGTGGGAGCCACGAGGCAAATAGCAAAATGCACAAGAAAAAGAATATTATTCAAATAAGTACTTTTCATACATAGACTATGCACAGCTTCTTATGCTATATATTTTTTAATACGATGTGTTCATTAGTTATGTTAATATTGCATGTAATGCATTTCCCATTTATATTGAACACTCAATCTTTTCATTTAAAAACGCGCTTCAAATAGCACGCACTTTTTGGATTTATGGTTTGCCGTACAACAACAGAAATGGCCTCTTCCCAGGATGTCCACGTCCGAATTTGTGGACAAGAAATAATCAAATATGATCTCGAAATTAAAGCTCTCATTCAGGTAGCTATATTTTATTAACTGTTTTTTTATTTTCTTTATTCATTTTGTGTCATTTCAATTTGTGATTGGGGGACAAGTAAGTTTACATTTGGCAAACTAATCTAGCCTAGCTAGCTACTGTAATTGTTGAGAGAAAGCGATGCAATAAACTATTAAACAAATGTGGATTATATTGAATGGTCAGTTAAAGTTTAAAAAGTATGTATCTTGCTTAGGACATTAGAGAATGTCCGGGGCCACAAAGTGTGTTGATGGATTTCAACTCCCAAGTAAAAGAGAGATTCAATCAGCTACGACTGAGAATCCAGGTATGTAATTCAATGCATTAGTTTAACTTACTTTACATCGCATTCATTGTGATCAGCTAGATAAAACTCTTCTGACCTATACATTAAATTCACAGAATATGGAGCAAATGGCCAAGGAACAAGACCGAGAAACAGAAAAACAAGCCATCTTGAGTGAGACCGAGAGTAATCGTAGACAGATGCTGAGGTATGAGATTGGAATCCAGATTCCTATTGAAAATGTAATTGATCTCACAATTCCTCTTGGAATTCCTGAACTGAATATTTTCGAAATATTCCCTCTACAGTAACCAGACAGCTTGGAGGAAGGCAAACCTGGCATGTAAACTGTCCATTGACAACCTTGAGAAAGATGAGCTGTTGTATGGTGGAGACTCCACTGTGCGACAACGGTGTGTGGTGCTCTTCTCTTCACTCACAGCTGCTTTATTAACCCTCTATATGTCCAGTTTCTTATTCCTGCAATCCTCAATCTTCACAGCTTTCTTCTGCACTTTTTCAAGAAATGTATTAACGTGCAAGTGGATAAATACCCCTTTGACAGGGACAGAAAGTTGGAATTGCATTGGAATTAATTGCAGTGTGTGTCCCCTCTCAGAAAAGCAACTAAGGAGAGTTTGGTCCAGACATCCGGTGATATCACAGAGAGCCTGATGAGCATCAGTCGTATGATGGCTCAGTCGGTGTCGCAGAGCGAGGAGACCATCGGCACTCTGGGTAAGAGACTACTCATTTGGGAAGGGAGAACAGTCACAAAATGGGTGCCAATGGTTAGGGCTTGCAGACCTATAATAATAATATATGCCATTTTGCAATGTTTTTATCCAAAGCGACTTAGTCATACTTGCATACATTTTTACTTATGGGTGGTCCTGGGAATCAAACCTACAACCAAACAAAGATATGATAACTTTATTGTCCATTTACATTTGAAAATGTATGTTGTGATGTTCACATACAAAATACACAAAGCCAATACACTATAGTACAATACAAAAATTGCTGGAAAGTGAGCACACAAATATTCATATGGCCTCGTCCCTTTGGCATACTGCCCCTAGTGTCCCTGTTGGTGCTAGGCTTTGTCCACTAGTCTAGAACACTTTGCATTTCCAGCACGTATTGTAACTCATCCCAGCAACGCTCTTATTAATCTAGGATAAATGAGTCATTATGTACACATTTTCTCCTGTATGTAGCTACGTCCTCAAGAACAGTCCTGGAAACTGATGAAGAGTTCAAAGCCATGACAGGAACCATACATTTGGGAAGGAAACTGATCTCAAAATATAACAGACGAGAATTGACTGACAAACTACTAATCTTTCTAGCAGTGGCTTTGTTTTTAGCAACTGTCCTGTACATTTTGAAAAAAAGGCTGTTCCCGTTCATTTAGAGAAAATTGTGAGCAATTTCCTGTTCATTTTTTTTTTTGTCCCTTGATATTTCTGTCCAAAACTGTCTGTAATATAACTACAGTCATGCCTTTCTAACCTTTCAATAAGTTTTTCTTGCCATACAGTCTTGTGCATTTCCATTATGCACCTTCCCCAGACTGTCTACAAAACTGTGTCAGACTCTTTTTTTAAAATGTTATTTAACCTTAACTTACTTGCCTAGTTAAATAAAGGTTAAATTCTTATTTACAATGATGGACTAGGAACAATGGGTTAACTGACTTGTTCAGGGGCAGAACGACAGATTTTTACCTTGTCAGCTCAGAGATTCGATCTAGCTACCTTTCGGTTACTGGCCCAGAACTGTGTCAGACCCTCTGCGGAAGTGTGTCAGACCCTCTGCGGAAGTGTGTCAGACCCTCTGCGGAAGTGTGTCAGACCCTCTGCGGAAGTGTGTCAGACCCTCTGCGGAAGTGTGTCAGACCCTCTGCGGAAGTGTGTCAGACTCTCTTCAGAACTGTATCAGAATGACATGCATTATCTATCTATACCACAGAGGAATAACCTTGTTTCAGGGCTCATAGCTGGCAGGGGCACTTTTTAAAATATCTTTTTTTTTTATCCCATTGCCCTACTTATTCTTACTGTACAGTTTACCTGGAATGTACAACATGGCCATAGTCCATATACAATAAGAAGGAAATGGTTACTGTAGATCTGTATTGCTGATGGAATAGTGTTCCCAAAACACATGAATTTAGCAAATTGTTGTGAGAGACTACTTATTGTATAAAAGAATCAACCGTTTTACATTTTGAATAAACAAATATGTTTCTCAAGTCTCTTTAATTATTGCTAGCTAGCTCAAAGATCTGTCTCCACTTTCACAAAAGGACAGATATACATTTACCTTAAAGTTTAGGTATGGTGTGGCTATTATGAAGCTTTAGCTACCCAGGCCTACGATATGAAAGGCAGTGCGCCTTGGCGGTCCAAATAACAGTTCAACTTGAGGTGAGGAAGTTTCAGACCTACCAGAGTTACTCCTTTAATATAATGCTTATCTTTATACAAAATATTCAGAGAAATTAACTAATTACCCTCCTTCTGTATGTCTATCTGTATAGCAGATGCAGTAGCCATCTGACATTAAGGAAATGCATGTCGGTGACTTAGCATGCCATCGGCATATCTTCAGCTCTCTGGGGTTAGGCCTAAGCTTCTCTTTGTTTATATTTATTAAAATATGAATATCATACAGTAGTCAACTAAGCCTGTAGGTCTTTGCAGTGCCCTGATACATTTAGTGCTCAAATCTCTGAGACCTGAACTCTTGAGGTTATTGTTATTGTTATTACTATTATTGTTTTAGGAATCCCCCCAAATAATAGGCTATACAGTTTTGCATATGCTACACATCGAAACCCTACAAGGAATAGGGTTTTTGTCATTTGTTATAGGCTGTTTTTAAGGACATGTAAATGTGTCTCATTTGGCAAACATCCCTTGTTTATTGATGGTGCTAGCTGTGTTGGATCTCAATGCATATGGATGTCCATTAAATTTGTAATTTGTCCAGTATATTAAAATCTTCCCTGTCATGTTGTCCAGCGCCAAATTTTTCTAAAGGAAACTCTGAAATGGCATATTGTTTTTATGAATATTCACATGAATATCTGTCGCCAATTGGAAGGAAACCTAGCTATAGACACCCTAAAGACTCTGGTAACTCGCTAGTCCAGTATCACTTTGAATATGCCTGAACATCATGATTCATCAGCAGCCCAAAACGTCTGAAAAATAAGCGACCACCCAAACAAGCTTGTAAGAATTGTACTTAATCTCTCCCCTTATACTTATCTAGAGGTTGATAGACACATTACATAGATATTTTTGTCTATCTACGCTGAACACAAATATAAAGCAACATGTAAAGTGTTGGTCCCATGTTTCATGAGCTGAAATAGAAGATCCCAGAAATGTTCCATACGCACAAAAAGCTTATTTCTCTCAAACTTTGTGCACAAAATTGTTTACATACCTGTTAGTGAGCAGTTCTCCTTTGCCAAGATAATCCATCCACCTAACAGGTGTGGCATATCAAGCTGATTAAACAGCACGATCATTACACAGGTGCACCTTGTGCTGGGGGACAATGAAAGGTCACAACACAATGTCACAGATGTCTCAATTTGAGGGAGCGTGCAATTGGCATGCTAACTGTAGGAATGTCTACCAGAGCTGTTGCCTCACAACCGCAGACCACGTGTAACCAAACCAGCCCAGGACCTCCACATCCAGCTTCTTCACGAGGGGGGTGTTTGTCTATAATAAATCCTTGTGGGTTAAAACGCATTCTCTGAAATTGTTGCATTACATTTGTTTTTGTTCAGTAGCCAAACAAAAAGACCTGTGACTGGAATTAAGGGAATACGTTGCATTATCATTGACAATCATACACAGAGGTTTGCCCCTTTGAGCAAAACTTAATGTAAATTATATTTATGTTAAACATTAAGGGACCACAATAGAAATATGTCCCCAATTTTGTGCAATCCTAGTCAGTTATTTGTGTATATGTATTTAAATGACAAATAAAATCAATCCAAACTGTGCAGCGGACAATTGAACGGAAAGCGACACCAAAAAGTCTAACATTCGGAAAATGTCAACCAAGCCTTCTATACTGGGTAAACCTACAAGTGTCCGTAGTCGGTATGCTTCATTGGTTGGGTGGTGCAGAGAAACTTGGAAATTGTTGAATATATTTTATTTAACTATACATCTGATGAATCCCTAGCTGATCGTAGTGTAATGAAACCGGCTCCAGGGAGAGTTCTCATCTGGGCTGATCGGCAAACCCTCAACCTTCTGGCCCGTAGCGGTAGCGAATGTGCCACAGAGGTCGATATTCATAAACCGGGCCGCTACGGTTATTTGTGGTCGTAAACATGAGGCAAGTCTATGAGAGGGTGTTCAAGACATTTAATAGGGTCATGTGACTTATTTTTTTTTTTTTGGGGGTTTGAATGAATTGAGGGTGATTAGTCACTCCCTCAGTAAATCTAGAGCTGGCTGAATAGTGTCCACTTTGGATTCCTCCAATATGTGTCCTGTGTTACCAGTAGATGGCAGTAAGCAACAGTATTATGGACAGATGGTGTCTTATGTATATCTGATTTTGGCAAATTTTACAATATTGACGCGATACAACTTTTGCGCAACCTTACGTTGATTGTTCTGCACGTCAGTGTCATTTAAGTTAAATTTAACAATTTCCACTGAGTTAGAACTCACACCAACTAGTAGAATGTTAGTTTTATTCAACAATATGCTTATAAAATGATTACAATGCATTGTCATAGATTTAAAACGGCAAAGTATCTTAAATGTTTAATGTTCAAAATAACTAAAATGAAAAGTATAAAATGGTAGTTTGCTTGTATCAAGGCCTAACCCTACACCACATATAAACAGAGGTAATGCATACCTTAAGAAAAGTAGTCAAAATAAATACAAGTTAAATACTTAGACATTGAATCAGAGTACAAACAAACTTTGTAAGAAATAAGTTGCTGTTGTCAAGTACAGAGTCTGAATGCAGTCATCCACTTGACATTTAGTCGCTAGTACTGACAGAAGTTGTGTAGAGGGAAGTTGATGCTCATCTTACACATGCACAACTGGACATACCAAAAGAAAATCCACATCATACAAGCCAACTGTA
The DNA here is from genome assembly GCF_023373465.1 of Oncorhynchus keta. Classification (NCBI taxonomy): domain Eukaryota; kingdom Metazoa; phylum Chordata; class Actinopteri; order Salmoniformes; family Salmonidae; genus Oncorhynchus; species Oncorhynchus keta. Next base: position 11,777,556 of record NC_068431.1, read on the forward strand.
CAAAATGTGTAAAAAAAAAAGTTATAAAAAGAGAAAGCAGAGTGTCTGTTGTATTCATACCAGTTCAATGTCCTCTGAAAGTGTCCAGTATTAAACATCTCTAGAGATGGCATGACTGGTGAGGTAGGTTACTTGGAGTACTATTGAGGTTACTACTAAAGGACAAGCTAGCTAGTTGGATCAAAAGCTAGTAAAAACATTCAAACTGTCAGATTTGAAAATGTTTGACAAGACATTCTGTGGTCATCCTGTGAAAAAAATTAAAAATTGCAGTAGACCCTGATACATATAAACCAAGGCCTCAGTGAGAACAGGCTAAGACTCACAACATTCCATTTAAGTAATACATTTTGATGGGTCTCATTGTTTTGTTATAACACCTGAGGTTTCCTGAAGTTTGCCTTTGAGTGAACGCACATTACCATGTTTCAGAGTTTATGGTTGTGAGATATCTTTTTAATGAGCTTTCCTGATTGTGGTAGAAGGGCCACTTGTCAGCCAAGTTATTACTTGTGATGAGAAATCACACAAGGCATCATATGGGCCAGTAATGGACTTCTCTTTGCAGAGTTGAAGTGACATTGAGTTGTACGGTTCACTTTTGTACTGCAAATAAATAGTTTCCGCAGAAACATTGACAGCTTGCGTAAGCACAATTCTCTACACAAGTTTATTTACGGTAGCACTAGTATTTAGTTAAAACAAATGCAGTATTGAAACTAGTTGACAGAACGTAAAACACAAGACAGTTTACCTCATCTTCTGGATACCTAGAAAAATAGGGCCGAGAGCGAGTCAGCCATCCAAGATGTGGGTTTAATTAAGTATAAGGTCTCTTTAAAACCTAATTTATCAAACTATAAGTCATAACTTCGTGTGTAATACCAAGTTAATGTCTAGCTAAACCTGGAATATTGCAGTCACAATTTTGGGAAGAAGTGTAAGACAACTTCCAACCAGTTCCAATAGAGTCCTTGCTGTGACAAACACTTACATCTTTACTGAACTAACAGACACAGTATAAACAATGTATACAGATCCAGGTAAGATTGATATGCCCATGATATACTTTTAAAAAGGAATCAAATGAAATAAATGTTACTTTAAAACATGTTTTGAATATCACTTGTAATTAAAAGGAATTATTGAAAAACAAGGCCTCAAAATCTACATTTGACCAAATATACCCCGTCACCTGTACCATTTAGGAGAGTATGAATGGAGAAGCATGGTACACGGTCATTACTCTCCCTTGTTTTACAACAGAGGTCGTCTGTAGTAGGGTTGTTTCAGGAGGGGGGTCAGTCATCTGTAGTGGGGTTGCTTGAGGGGAAAGGGGGTAAGAGGTAGTCTGTAGTAGGGTTGCTTGAGGGGGAAACATGGGTCAGGGGCTTATCTGTTGCGTGTACACTGGCTAGGGATCTTACAACTCTGTTTCACCCCTGGACGGCGGTACTGGGTGCTTGACCGGGCACAGCGAGCCCAGGTTCTGTGGCATCATCCAGGGGATTCTGACTGAGACTCTCAGAGGGGTGAAGGCTCCCCTCGTCGCCTAGCTGGTCTGTTCTTGGTTGGTCCTGTTCAATGTTGGGGAGGGAGAGCTGGCCAGCAGGGGGCAGTGTGCTCCTGCCCTGCAGAGAGGCAGAAGGGACGGTGATGTGTTGGGGGTCATCCGAGCGGCCCAGGGAGCACAGGCTCAGGCTGCCACACAGGGCCCCCCAGTTCAGCTCACACTGCATCCTCACTCTCCGTGCTATAGCCATCCTCACCTCCTCGCCACAGCCCAGCAGGATGTTCACCAGCTCCACATGAGGCCTGACATAGGAAGAGGAACAATTATATTTCTGAATGCAGATTACTATAGTAATTTAATTCAGAGCATGTGGACTCTGGACCATTAAAATGTACTACACTGAATGGGTTTAGTATGAAATGGAAGGCCTCATGCCCACCCTTTGGGGAAGAGGTCCTGGAAGTGGATCATCTCCACCATGACGTTGACGTTCTCCCTGACAGCAGAACAAAGGTTGTGTTTGACGTAGCACTCTCTCTGCAGCTGGAACACCATCTCGTTCACCGCCAGGCACTTCCTGCTCACACAGCTGAACCGGTGCCTCAGGCCGTGGGCCATGCACTTCAGGGCATCCTTGATGAAGGACTTCCCCTTTAAGAGTTCAACATAACAAAGGTTATGGGCTGGTACAATAGTATAGCTGACAATTATGGACAATAACCGTGAACTGAAGTTGTAGTCGTCAAATCCTCTTACATTTATTTTAGCGGGGGGGGGGGTTAAACTTTATTTTCATGTAGATATAGTTCACCCAATAGCAGTTTCATTTTTACATGAAGATGCTAAAGTTGGTAATAGTTTTGAGTAGAGTGGCAGTCGAGAGAAGCTTAATTTTCGAAAGTTCCAAGTGGTCAAATCTAGTCGTTTGAGACAGGCGTCTCCAAAGCTGTATTGGGAAGGTGGATACCTAGTCAGTTGCACAATGCTTTCAACCAAAATGTCTTTCACATTTAACCCAGAGAGGTGGGGGGCTGCCTTAAATTGACATCCTCACCCAGGGAGCATTTGTTGTTTGCGGTTAACTGTCTTGCGCAAGGGCAGAACAGCAGATTCTCCCACCTTGCTGGCTCGGGAAAGCAAACCAGCGACCATTTGGTTACTGGCCCAATGCTAGTGTGTATGTATGTTGTAGCTTATTTTCTAAGATGCATTATGAGTTCACACTTTTTCAGCAATTATGACAATAACTGGCAATTTGCGTGACAAATATTCGTAAACCAAATTTCCAGAATCGTCAAAGCTATACATCTTGAAGTGGCAATTTCCAAATTGTGTTGTGCTATAACTAATAAGCATAACACATGTTTCTACAGTTCCGTAAAGCATTTCACCCTCTACGATAGAAACACACTCCTCCTGGATTCTGAGTGACTCATGTTAGTTGGGAGGTTTGGAAGAAGTGGGATATACCTGGGAGTCAAACTTGCCGGCATTGTGCAGAAATGTCATACAGATGTCATGTAGGCCTTGGATTTCACACGAGTTGTTGTTGAAGCATTCGAACATGCCACAGCCCACATCCCCAGCATTCACCAGACAGTGCTGGATCTCCGCTGATGGAGAGAACATGTTAGTGAACATGAGGGAGGGCATGTGAAAACTACAAGGGAACAGTAGCTTTTTAATAATAATGCAGAAGTTGACCTGGTGCCAATGTGGTGGTTGCTAAGGGGATGAGAAAAAAAAATCCAAATTTTTACTGATACTTTCAATAATGATCATGTTCCAAATACAGTAGAGATTTAAAAATTAAAAATAAAAGTCCATCATTTAGTAGCAAATAGCTTTTACAATTGCAATAGGGCTAGACCAGTGATGACTAGGAAGATTGAATGCTGGGACCATTCGAGTGCCTGACGCCATGTGGCATTGTATCGGTGATTACAGAAACGCAGGGGATAGGCAAAGGTAGATTAATGTATTGCTAATAGTGTCATAACGGCTTTGATCGAAAAATAAAACATGGGCTTCTATTCAATGCATTTGTGCGTAATTGAACACAAATGGCAACTTGCGCGTTTTAAAAAAAAAAAAATCAACCCAATAGCAAACATTAACGTAATCTATAGTTAGAAATATGTCAAAACAATATAATCATTCCTTTGTAGTCTACACAACCTACCACCTTGGCATTTATGTTTCTTAGCAAAACTGCTTATAGGTCATATAGGGGGCAAATAAAATATTCGAAAACATGCAAATGTATCATAACAATGCTACAATTTCTAAAAATGGTTATATTCCCGCTGGTGTGCCTGCGCCGGGGTAAAAACAGCTTGCCGTCAGAGCTTGTGTTGGCATTTAAACAGGAAGGTGCTTGGAAAAGAGCTGGCCACTAGGCGTATGGAATTACAGTGAAGTGACAGAACTAGAGATCACTGGGTACCTGCGTAGGAACAGACTATGATAAAAACCACATTTCAACCACAGGTGTATGTGTCACAATTTAAAAAAATAAATAAAAAAAATAAAGAGTTTAATCCACATTGAAATCAACTTCTCCACATGAGACTAAATAACCCCAAAAGACATGTTGTCATATAATTATTGATTGTCATTTTGGCTCGTGACAGAATGTGAAACTCAGAATGCAAGCAGGGAATCTTAATTTTATTTTGAGTTCACCCGTTTAAAAAGTTATAATCCGAATTATTATTTTAAACATGCAATACATAGTAGCATTCACTTACCTGTGTTTTGCAGTGATAGTCGTCTTTTCGGCTGGTTCAAATGTTTGTCTTGAGGGATTTCGTGAAATTCGTTTGGATCTGTCGCCAATAATTGCTGAAACGCTATTAAAAAGAGCGCTAAAGAAAATGTAAGTAGCATCTCCATTTGCACTATTACGCATTCAAAAAAACCCAGAAATTTAGAAAAATATCACTTTTGAATTAAGTTCAGCTTGGAACCGCGCATTAATGTCGAGAGTGAGTACCGAGAGGGTATGATGCTTCCTATATCTCCCTCAACTCGTGTCAGTTTTGATTAAGTAGCTAAGCAGGTGCTGTCATTCGTGGCTGCCGACCAATCACAGTGGCAGGCATCCACCACCAAGTTTAAAGGGCGTGCGCTCAATTAAATATTCGCCTATCCTGTACTGGATAATTAGAAGCAATTAGTGACATATTACCACAACGCAGTGGTGCATTGATATCATGATGTTTTTTAAAAATTATTCTCTGTAATAATACAATGTAAGGGTGGGGTTAGGTTTTTTCTTTTGGTTCAACTTCTGAATCATTTGTTGTTATTCACATCTAGTATTTTTTGGTAATTGCTGCTGCTGAGATGGCATTTGAAAAACACAGAATAAAATTTTAGAATAGGTTGTGCATACCCAGAGAAATGTACAATAGATTCTTATAGACTGCACTAAGGGACTTGTGGTGAGGTCAGTGGATGGGTAGTCACATTATTAAAGCCAGATTTATTCACAAATAAACCTTGATGAAGCCCAAGTTCCCCATACAAAAGATAGTTCCAACAACCAAAGTGACAAAATGTACAAAAATGTTCACCAAATGTAAATATCAATGTAGGAATAACACACAAGTGATTTTATGTAACCTTTATTTAACTAGGCAAGTCAGTTAAAGAACAAATTCTTATTTTCAATGACGGCCTAGGAACAAGTGGGTGAACTGCCTGTTCAGGAGCAGAATGAAAGATTTGTACCTTGTCAGCTCGGGGATTTGAACCTTTCGGTTACTAGTTCAACACTCTAACCACTAGGCTACCTTGCCACCCCCACATATTTCGTATATGACAAAATGACACCCCACTCAGCTCAGCCATAGACCGATGTAGCATCCACAGTTACAACTGATAGGTGGCACTAAAATACCAATATATGCACATTTAAAACTCCATAGCCTATTACAAGGGATTTACAATTCTTACAATGTACTGCACTGCACGCAAGCAAACACACACACTAATAATATTATTACCCACATATATACAGTTGAAGTTGGAAGTTTGCATACACTTAGGTTGGAGTCATTAAAACTTGTTTTTCAACCACTCCACAAATTTCTTGTTAACAAACTATAGTTTTGGCAAGTCGGTTAGGATATCTACTTTGTGCATGACACAAGTCATTTTTCCAACAATTGCTCACAGACAGATTATTTCACTTATAATTCACTGTATCACAATTCCAGTGAGTCAAGAGTTTACATACACTAGGTCTCCTAGAGATGAACGTACTTTGGTGCGAAAAGTGCAAATCAATCCCAGAACAACAGCAAAGGACCTTGTGATGATGCTGGAGGAAACGGCTACAAAAGTATCTATATCCACAGTAAAACGAGTCTTATATTGACGTAACCTGAAAGGCCGCTCAGCAAGGAAGAAGCCACTGCTCCAAAACTGACATAAAAAAGTCAGACTACGTTTTGCAACTGCACATGGGGACAAAGATCATACTTTTTGGAGAAATGTCCTCTGGTCTGATGAAACAAAAATAGAATGGTTTGGCCATAATGACCATAATTATGTTTGGATGAAAAAGGGGGAGGCTTGCAAGCTGAAGAACACCATCCTGACTGTGAAGCACAGAGTTGGCAGCATCATGTTGTGGGGGTGCTTTGCTGCAGAAGGGACTGGTGCACTTCTCAAAATAGATGGCATCATGAGGGGGGGAAATTATGTGGATATTTTGAAGCAACATCTCAAGGCATCAGTCAGGAAGTTCAAGCTTGGTCGCAAATGGGTCTTCCAAATGGACAATGACCCCAATCTTACTTCCAAAGTTGTGGCAAAATGGCTTAAGGACGACAAAGTTAAGGTATTGGAGTGGCCATCACAAAGCACTGACCTCAATGCCATAGAACATTTGTGGGCAGAACTGAAAAAGCGTGTGCGAGCAAGGAGGCCTACAAACCTGACTCAGTTACACCAGCTCTGTCAGGAGGAATGGGCCAAAATTCACCCAACTTATTATGGGAAGCTTGTGGAAGGCTATCTGAAACGTTTGACCCAAGTGAAACAATTTAAGGGCAATGCTACCAAATACTAATTGAGTGCATGTAAACTTCTGACCCACTGGGAATGTGGGTAGAAATACAAGCTGAAATAAATAATTCTCTCTGCTATTATTCTGACATTTCACATTCTTAAAATAAAGTGGTGATCCTAACTGACCTAAAACAGGGAATTTTTACTAGGATTAAATGTCAGAAATGGTGAAAAACTGAGTTTAAATGTATTTGGCTAAGGTGTATGTAAACTTCCGACTTCAACTGTATAATAAATAAGGGTTTAACTACATTTCATATCAACAATCAATGACTGAAAAATACATTTAAAAACGTGGAAGTCTCTCATCAAAACAACATGTTGGCTTGATAAATCAAACACATTCAAAGAGATGTTAACCCTCAAAATTCCAAAGGAAAATGCATTCTCAGCCCTACGTTGTTGTAAATGAAGTTATTTAATCTGTCCTTCAGGGTGAACCATCTCACTGACAGCGTTTTAGAATTCACAGCAGAACCACATGTCCATTACTTTATTCTGCATGGACACAACAGGCCCATGGTTGTGTGGGAGATGCCTCCCCAAGGCACAAAACGTCGCACACACAAACAGTAGCACAGTTCTCCCACGCAACCTCACAGGTAGGCAGCTCCATCCATTAGGGCAGGGTTCTCCAACTGGTGGCCTGCGGGTGGTTTTATTTGGCCCCCAAAGTTTTCTGAGCTAAAAAAAAAAACAAATATTTAATTGTTGGACATAAAAGACTGTAAATACGCCAGGAAATCAGCTCAAAGTTATTTTAATTTGGTTAATCTGTTCCCAAGTATTCCCAACGCATAATAGAGAAACATATGTGATTGTATACAAATAATAGTCATTCGTAATAATTTATTGGATTTATATCTAGCACTATTGTACCAACTGAGGTACGTAAAGCACTTTACATAGTAGAGGGAACTCACCTCATCCACCATCAATGTGTAGCACACATCTTAGTGATGAACAGTGACCATTTCTTTGTACCAGAACCCTCACCACACATTAGCTATGATGGAGAGGTGAGGAGGGATATATGCCAATTAGGAATGAGGGGGATGATTAGTTGGCCATGATGGAATGGGGCCAGGTTGGGAATTTGGCCCTGACACCGGGTGAACACTCCTACTCTTAAAATAAGCCCCATGGGATTTTTAGTGACAACAGAGTCAGGACACCCGTTTAACATCCCATCTGAAAGACGGAACCCTATACAGGGAAATGTTCCCAAATATAATCAATATTTGAAATGATTATGTTTTAGTCAAATATTATATATGTTTAGGCTTCTTGCGTTCAATTCGCAGTCAATTCTTTGTTTTATTATGTTCTCGCCAACTAACCATTCGCTCAAGAACAAACTGGCCCGTGGCTAAATCTCGTTGATGATCCCTGATAGGGCTTCAAGCCGGTTGGAGAGCTGAATCCTCACGCGCGAGTGCGCCCGCATGCAGCCACTCACGTAGAACAGTTGTGGTGTGGTTAGTCACATCCACCTGGTAGAAGCCAAGCTCCTGCCCGTATTGAGTGGTGTGAAAAGCCCCATTCCCACTACGTCCACGAAGTACAGGTAGATGTCCAAGATGTGTAAAAGTCGGGGTGAAAATGTTTTCATTGGTAACGACTTGTCAGACAAGTGGTCAGTCCAGGACTCACTGTTCGCCTGTCCGACAGTTAGCAACGAGGATGGCTGTGGCCTGTCATGTCACGTTTTGTTGAGCTCCTGCATATTGCCTATGTTCTTACATTATAGTTGACGTCCCCCGTTCGAACCCTCAATGCGGAATGTTACATTATTCCAACTTGGAAAATTGTTTGATTTGATAGGTTGTTTTTGCTAGCTAGTTAGCTTTGTTCAGTTCAAGGGATGCGAACGAAGAAAATAAGTAGACACGCCCAAATGTGCAGAGTTTACCCCAGGCATTACCCACACAACATGTTTAGGCATTAAGCATACACGCAAAATATGAAATCCGCTACTTCAAACTTGGGAAAGCAGCGACACCTATGCTGGCTCTGTCCGTTAACAAGTGACGAGTCAAGAACTGCTGGGCTCGTCAAAGATTTTAAAGGTTTTGAAAAGATGTAAAGAACGTATGGAAAGAAAGGCATGAATACTGTGCCATACCTGAGGGTTTGATTCAGTATTAGCAGATTTTGAGATTTGAATCACCAGAATCATTAGGTAACAAAAAATAATAGTATGTTTTATATACAGTACCAGTCAAACGTTTGGATACACCTACTCATTCCAGGGTTTTTCTTTATTTGGACTATTTTCTACATTGCAGAATAATAGTGAATAGATCAAAACTATGACAAAGCACATATGGAATCATGTAGTAACCAAAAAACTGTTAAACAAATCAAAATATATTTAATCTTTGGGATTCTTCAAAGTAGCCACTCTTTGCTTGATGACAGCTTTGCACACACCTGGCATTCTCTCAACCAGCTTCACCTGCAATAGTTTTCCAACAGTCTTGAAGGAGTTCCCACATATGCTGAGCACTTGTTGGGACCACAGTCTCTCTCTCTCTCTTCCTCTTAATCTCTCTCTCTCTCTCTCTCTCTCTCTCTCTCTCTCTCTCTCTCTCTCTCTCTCTCTCTCTCTCTCTCTCTCTCTCTCTCTCTCTCTCTCTCTCTCTCTCTCTCTCTCTCTCTCTCTCTCTCAGACATTACAGGAGGCTCTCTGCTGTAATACAGTGTTGGTGGTACCAGACATTACAGGAGGCTCTCTGCTGTAATACAGTGCTGGTGGTACCAGACATTACAGGAGGCTTTCTGCTGTAATACAGTGCTGGTGGTACCAGACATTACAGGAGGCTCTCTGCTGTAATACAGTGTTGGTGGTACCAGACATTACAGGAGGCTCTCTGCTGTAATACAGTGTTGGTGGTACCAGACATTGAGAGAGAGAGAGAGAGAGTTGTTCATACTGGCTTGGGTGCCGTGGTCTCCCGTAGAAGGGGTGGAACACCCCATCCTGTTTTTAAGCAGGAAGCTGGAACCATGGGAGGCCAACTACTCAGTCATTGAGAAAGATGCACTGGCAGTAAAGTGGGCTCTAGAAAGCCTGAAATACTACCTGCTAGGGCACCACTTCACCCTCATCAGTGACCATGCCCCACTCACCTGGATGCATAGGGCTAAAGAGAAGAACGAGTCTACAACCGTTTCACTTTGACTTAAAACACAGAGCAGGGAAGGAAATGAGGATGGGTTATCCCGCATGCACGCCTATTTTGCTGCGGAAGCCCAACCTCGGGGGTCGAAGCTAGGGGGGAGATGTGTGCCAATGAAGGGGGCCGAGTGATAAATGTCAGATATGTGAGGGCAGAACTAATGAACAGACTCTGCCCTCTCACTAAAATGGCCAACCCGACAAGAACTAAACATCACGAAATGGCCAACCGCCAAAAACGACAATCTCCAGAAGCAAGGGGAACGCTCTGAAGGTGGGGCCGACGTACAGATAAGGGGTCAAGACAAACCAGGAAGAGAGAGAGGAGGGGGCTGGGGGATCTGTGAACCATAGAGAAAGAGAAAGTGAAAAGATAGATATCGACTGGATTTTCAGTGTATGACCTGGACTGTTTGGACTTACCTGTTGGCGTTTGGACCTGGACCTACCGAGAACCTGATTTGTGTACCGAACCCTGCTATTCTTGACCACGCCTGCGGCCTGGGTGGACCAGGACGGAGAAACCAACATACAGGTACTGTCCTGTTTGAAATAACTCTAATTCTGGGGTGGTTTTTGGTGACGGTTTCCCACTTAATTTGTGACAAACTCTCCTACCCTTGAAGAGGTTTGTCACACTATCTAACTAATACCCAACATTTATTGACTTGATTATTCCCGTCATTCTTAGCAAAGCTAAATGGTATAGTCGTTGTGCGTTCTCAATGGACATTTGGGTGCTTTCGTAAATTGACTCTGGCTATCTACTCCAATTTCAGAGCACTCTCATCTGAGTATACCAGAGCGCAAAATAATGAATTTACGAGCGCTCAACACCTGTTGAATATGTCCGGTGTCAGTAAACGTCAGCAAAAAAATGTCATTAAATTGTTGCCAGCAGTACAGTTACAGTCACCAACGCTCTGGATAACATGAAAACTACATAACCAGCTCTGCTAGGGCGACTATAATGGTCAGCGTGGTCTCATTTGTGTCTGGAAGTAGCTAGCAAGCTAGCCAAAGTTAGCTTGGGTGCTTGACTGCCGTTGCCCAAACGCATTAAGAAGGGAAGAAATTCCACAAATGAATTTTTAACAAGGCACACCTGTTAATTGAAATGCATTCCAGGTTACTACCTCATGAAGCTGGTTGAGAGAATGCCAAGCGTGTGCAAAGCTGTCATCAAGGGTGGCTACTTTGAAGAATCTAAAATATAAAATATATTTAGATTTGTTTAAAACTTTTTTGGTTTACACTATTCTGTATGTGTTATTTCATAGTTTTGATGTCTTCACTATTATTCTACAATGTAGAAAATAGTACATATGTAGAAAAATCCTTGAATGAGTAGATGTGTCAACTTTTGACTGGTACTATATATACAGTTGAAGTTACATGCACCTTAGTTAGGTCAGTTAGGATCACCCCTTTATTTTAAGAATGTGAAATGTCAGAAATAGTTGAGATAATGATTTATTTCAGCTTTTATTTCTTTCATCACATTCCCAGTGGGTCAGAAGTTTACATACACTCGATTAGTTTACATTTTTTTTATTTCACCTTTATTTAACCAGGTAAGCTAGTTGAGAACAAGTTCTCATTTGCAACTGCGACCTGGCCAAGATAAAGCAAAGCAGTGTGACACAGACAACAACACAGAGTTACACATGGAGTAAACAATAAACAAGCCAATAACACAATAAACAAATCAATGACACAGTAGAAAAAAAATAAGTCGATATACAGTGTGTGCAAAAGGCATGAGGAGGTAGGCAATAAATAGGTCATAAGAGCGAATAATTACAATTTAGCAGATTAACCCTGGAGTGATAAATGAGCAGATGATGATGTGCAAGTAGAGATACTGGTGTGCAAAAGAGCAGAAAAGTAAATAAAATAAAAACAGTATGGGGATGAGGTAGATAGATTAGGTGGGCTATTTACAGATGGACTATGTACAGCTGCAGCGATCAGTTAAATGCTCAGATAGTTGATGTTTAAAGTTGGTGAGGGAAATAAAAGTCTCCAACTTCAGCGATTTTTGCAATTCGTTCCAGTCACTGGCAGCAGAGAACTGTAAGGAAAGGCTGCCAAATGAGGTGTTGGCTTTGGGGATGATCAATGAGATATACCTGCTGGAACGTGTGCTACGGGTGGGTGTTGTTATCGTGACCAGTGAACTGAGATAAGGCGGCGCTTAACCCAGCATAGACTTATAGATGACCTGGAGCCAGTGGGTCTGGCGATGAATATGTAGCGAGGGCCAGCCAACGAGAGCATAGAGGTCGCAGTGGTGGGTGGTATAAGGTGATTTGGTAATAAAACTGATGGCACTGTGATAGACTGCATCCAGTTTGTTGAGTAGAGTGTTGGAAGCTATTTTGTAGATGACATCGCCGAAGTCAAGGATCGGTAGGATAGTCAGTTTTACTAGGGTAAGTTTGGCGGCGTGAGTGAAGGAGGCTTTGTTGCGAAATAGAAAGCCGATTCTAGATTTTTGATTGGCGATGTTTAATATAGTTTTTGGTAGCATTGCCTTTAAATTGTTTAACTTGGGTCAAATGTTTCAGGTAGCCTTCCACAAGATTCCCACAATAAGTTGGGTGAATTTTGGCCCATTCCTCTTGACAGAGCTGGTGTAACTGAGACAGGTTTGTAGGCCTCCTTGCTCACACAAGCTTTTTCAGTTCTGCCCACAAATTTTTTATAGGATTGAGGTCAGTGCTTTCTGATGGCCACTCCAATACCTTGACTTTGTTGTCCTTAAGCCATTTTTGCCACAACTTTGGAAGTATGCTCGGGGTTATTGTCCATTTGGAAGACCCATTTGCGACCAAGCTTTAACTTCCTGACTGATGTCTTGAGATGTTGCTTCAATATATTCACATAATATTCCTGCCTCATGATGCCATTTATTTTGTGAAGTGCACCAGTCCCTCCTGCAGCAAAGCAGCCCCACAACATGATGCTGCCACCCCCATGCTTCACAGTTGGGATGGTGTTCTTCGGCTTGCAAGCCTCCCCCTTTTTCCTCCAAACATAACTATGGTCATTATGGCCAAACAGTTATATTTTTGTTTCATCAGACCAGAGGACATTTCTCCAGTGTATGTTAACTTTCGACTTCAACTGTGTGTGTATATATATATATATATATCATCAGTCAAAAGTTATATATAGTTTTTTATTTATTTGGCTTTTCATATGTTTTTGTTGTTGTTGTTGATTGTAAACACTGCCTGCCTACTGGACGTCAATGCTACTAGAAAACATAATCATGCTGTTGCCTGAAGGTATCAGGTGGCACAGAATAACATTCCCTTACCCCTAAAGCTCCTAAGCACACATGTTAAGTCAGTTACAATGAATTGATGGGATTATCATAACTAGCCTCAATTAGCCAGTCTGCTAAGTGGGTGAAAGAATGTCAGCATGTCTTGACAGCCAGTGTGAAGGTAGGCAGCTGTAAGGTAGTAGCCTTCATGAGTCACTTAGTTGTGAGTCTTTATTAACAGGGAGAGAGTCAGCGAAGGGGTGTGTACTTTGAAGTGGTGTTATTCAAAATAATTGTCTGCAAATCAGGAGCCTCACTTACCCCGGCCCAATTTCGGCAGGCCGTGATTTGTGCCGAAACATCTTGCAGTCTTGCCTCAAGGTTATAACTGCATGATCTGCATAGTACCATGGAAACCAGAATGTGTCAAAGTGGCAAAGGATCCCAAAGGAACATGAGGTAAGAGTGACTCCGATGCCTTTACCAGGGCCAAGCCAAACATATCCCGTCATCCTTGTATTAGCACTATGTGTCAGAAACTCGACTAATGTGGATAATATGCCATGATGAAGGTAAATACAGCCTCTTTGTGTATTAAAAAAAACAATTTATATTTAACTAGGCAAGTCAGTTAAGAATAAACTCTTATTTACAATAACAGCCTACTGGGGAACAGTGGGTTAACTGCCTTGTTCAGGGGCAGAATGACAGATTTTTACCTTGCCAGCTCCGGGATTTGATCTAGCAACTTTTGCAGTTACTGGCCCAATGCTCTAACCACTAGACTACCTGCCAGCCTATATGAAGGGCCATATGAAGGGCCAGCAACTGAGATAATCCCTAAAGCTGACACTTAAAGTCGCTTGAGTGACAGCTCGTTCTGTCCTGGTCCAGTTTTGAAATTCCCACTACTTACTTAAACTGAAACGTCATAGATACATTTCAAACCAAATTTGTATTTGCTTTCAGTAGTAAGGTGCAATTTAAGATGATATTGAATGAAAGTCAGGGGATGGGGGAATCAAACCTAGGTCTGGTTGCTGATCCAACCCAGATCATCACCATCCATCAATCCATCTAAATGATAAAGGCCCACACTCATTAGCAGGGTCACACACAGATAGCTGAGTCAGTCCTGGTAGTCGCTCCGCTACTCCCAAAATAATCAACTACAGATGTAGCATCTTAATTTGATCACTATTTTGTTGCTGAGAATATTCCTGCACTGCAGGATAAGCAGATGAGATTTGTGATTTACATAAATTCACTGAAAACTCAAAATAACACAGTTATATTAACAGTATTGCACTTTTCATGTGGGCTACTTTTGGCCAGCTAATAGCCTAACCTCTGATCAAGCAACATTGGACTAAACATTCAAATCCTGTTGCTGCAGGATTATTTTGCTGTGACAACATAGGCAGGGGCGCAACGTTGGTTTTAGAAGTGGGAGGGACATAACTTGGCGGGGGTCTGAGGGTCCATCCGTTTTTTGGGGCATCTAAAGCTAATTTCCTGTATAACTACACAATCTAATATGACCTGTGACCCTTCTAGCCAACTCTATTTAGAACAACAAAAAGTAAGTAAAAATGCCCACGGCCATCAAGCTTGGCAAGAGACCATTACTAAATATGATTTAAGTGATTGATAACACTGAACTAGATCAATAATATTTCAATAATCAATATTGTGCTGCTCTTTTAACCAATAACCTAACAAATGAACAAGTCTTACAAATAAAGTACAAAGACTTACATTTTGATTGTCATTGCTAAGACATCCTCTATATCAAATTTCAGTCAGACCAGCCCGAGCTACCTGCACGCCCGACCCCCGCCAGTCTAGTCAATAACTCAACTCTCTCCCAACACAATTTCCTTAACATCTTTTTTTTAATGTCGCAATGGAAAGGTTTGGAAATCAAAAGTTTAATAAAAACACACATTCACTGCCTACACATGAACACACAGAAACAGTTAATCCTCCGTATAATTCATATCATAGGCCTACTACTACCGTACACAATACAGCTCAGTCACCACGTCCTGCCGCTAGTGTTCCACGGCCTTGCAGCACCCCAACCCACACACCCCACTCAGCTTTAGGGTCTTAGTGAAACATTCATTATTCATCAGGTGTGTTAGGCCAAGGCCAGAGTGACAACCAACAGTACGGCAGACGCCCAGTGCCAGGACTGAGCATCCCAGCAGCTAGGGATTGCCTAAATCGGTGTCTCCCCTGACGTGGGCATGTTTTCAATACAGACTCCTTTAGTCCTACAGTATTCCATATAAGGAATCCAGACCAAATTAAAGCTGCACAGTATACACTTAGTCTGGTAATAAATCTAATCTAGTGATACATAACTTGACATTTCTGCCATCCATTGTGACATAGTGGGAGGATAACAAACCTTCCAATTAATGGCAATGCATTTCTTAGCCTATATAAATGCTAAGTTACACAGTTGCTTCTGATAACAGTCTCCAGTAACAACATTTCCAAGCAAACAAAACAGGGAAAATCTGTAGACATGTTGAGATAAAATAACATACTCTGCCAGAATTTAGTCAGGCTTCACAATACCATAACATATGCAAATATGTCCCCTTTTGGAATGACATTTCTGAGTGCATGATATTCAGTTTAACCGGCATATAGAACGGTCTATGGATGGTCTACAACTGCAGTCATTTATATCTGAGATTATATGAACATGACTGGGCATTCTAGCACATCTGTATCTATTCATCATCATCAATAGCATTTCCCAGGTCTTCCTCACATTTTTGTTTTATTATATTATCCAAGAAGTCATAGTGTGTTCTCTCTGCTACCGTACAGCAAGTGGTACTGGAGCGCCAAATCTTGGTCCAAAAGGGTCCTTAACAGCTTCTACCCCGAAGCCATAAGACTGCTGAACAATTAATCAAATGTCCACCCGGACTATTTGCATTGACCCCCAGCGAGTATCAGCAGTTTTTACACTGCTGCTACTCGCTGTTTATTATCTATCCATAGTCACTTTACCCTTACCTACATGTACAAATAACCTGGACTAACCTGTAGACCCACACACTGCCTCGGTACCGGTACCCCCTGTACATAGTCTCGTTATTGTTCTTTTGTGTTACTTTTTGTATTTCTTTTTTTTCTTTGGTTTATTTTAAAAATATTTTCTTAACTGCATTGCTGGTTAAGGGCTTGTAAGTAAGCATTTCACGGGAAAGGTATACCTACACCTGTTGTATTAGGCGCATTGGACAAATAACATTTGATTTGGAGTATAAAATTAATGGTTCAGTAATTGAAATGACCATTATTCCCAGATCCCAGACTGTATCATACCCATCAACTCAAGATGAAACTTTGTATCAGTTCACTGATTGTTATAATATACTGAAAAATTCCTTGGCTGTCTGACCCTGTTGGGACACTTGTCAACTTCTGATCCTGCTAAGACATGATGAGCATAGGGTTGTGTACTGACTGTGCACCATGACATTTGTATTTGTATTTATTATGGATCCCCATTAGCTGCTGCCAAGGCAGCAGCTACTCTTCCTGGGGTCCAGCAAAATTAAGGCAGTTTATACAATATTAAAAACATTACAATGCATTCGCAGAGGCCCAAGCACGCTCCCCTGCGGAACGCCACAACTCATTGGTTTTGCCTGAGACAGTGACCCATTAACATCTACTACTTGTTCCCTTCCTGATAAATAGGACTTACCCAGCCTAGAGAGATACTGCTTAACCCCAGTGCCTCCAGTTTGGAGACTGTATCAAAGACCTTCTGTGGGTCAAGCAGTACCATTCCATGGAGATTTCCCTCATCAATCTCTTTCCTGATGAAGTCAGTCAAGTAAAGTAGACATGAATCAGTGGAGTATGTTTTTCTAAAACCCGACTGTTTGTTAACATATTCATATATTTGCTCATGTACAACTCTCTCCAGGGTCTTTGATAGAGGATAGATACAGGCCTATAATTCCCAGGGTCAGACTTTATCCCCTTCTTATACAGAGGTCTAACTTAGCTTGTTTCATGTCCCTGGGAAAGATGCCTTGTTTAAGAGAGAGGTTAATGATATGAGTAATACAAGGGCCAATTTGCTCAGCAGAATCTATAAGAAACCTTGCAGAAATATTATCCAGGCCTGTGGCTTTGGAGCATTTAAGCTCTGCCAGCATACTGACTATTCTGGCTGTTACTACCTTCGCAAAAGAAAAAGAGTTTGGCTGAACCCCCTAACTCTACATAATACTTCTTGACTTGGTTGCTTCCATACAAACCAGAACTGGTGGGCAGCTTGCTAACCAGCTTGCTGGCAACAGAAGTAAAAACAATAGTTTAATTAATTGGCAACCTCTGCTTTTTCCTATTCCATCTCACCCTTGATGGTCAGTCCAATACTGTTTAGTTTGTTTTTGGTAGTACTGCTACAGCCTAGTTCCTTAAATGATTTCCAAATCTTTTTAGGGTTATTTTTGTTCTCAATTATTTTCTCAACAAAGTAACCCCTCTTAGCTTCATCCATCCTGCTCTGTGCTTAATTTCTGTGACTTTTATATTCAGCTTCAATGCCATACAACTCTCCTTCCGTGGCCTCCAACTGCTCTTAAATGCAAGTTAAACTAAATGCATGCTCTTCAACCGATCACTGCCCGCACCTCCCCGCCCGTCCAGCATCACTACTCTTGTCGACTCTGACTTAGAATATGTGGATAACTACAAATACCTAGGTGTCTGGTTAGACTGTAAACTCTTCTTCCAGACTCAATTTAAGCATCTCCATTCCAAAATTAAATCTAGAATCGGCTTCCTATTTCGCATCCTTCACTCATGCTGCCAAACATACCCTCGTAAAACTGACCATCCTACCGATCCTAGACTTTGGCGATGTCATTTTTAAAATAGCCTCCAACACTCTACACAACAAATTGGATGCAGTCTATCACAGTGCCATCCGTTTAGTCACCAAAGACCCATATACTACCCACCCCTGCGACCTGTACATTCTCGTTGTCTGGCCCTCAGCTCACGGGTCACCATAGCAGCACCCACTCGTAGCACGCGCTCCAGCAGGTATATCTTACTGGTCTCCCCCAAAGCCAACTCCTCCTTTGGCTGCCTTTTCTTCCAGTTCTCTTTTGCAATGACTGGAACGAACTGCAAATATCCCTGAAGCTGGAGAGTCATATCTCCCTCACAAACTTTAAGCACCAGCTGTCAGAGCAGCTCACAGATCACTGCACCTGTACATAGCCAATCTGTAAACAGCCCATCCAACTACCTCATCCCCATACTGTATTTATTTATTTATCTTGCTCCTTTGCACCCCAGTATTTCTACTTGCACATTCCTCTTCTGCACATCTACCATTCCAGTGTTTAATTGCTATATTGTAATTACTTCGCCACCATGGCCTATGTATTTATTAACTCCCTTATCTTACCTCATTTGCACTTACTGTACATAGACTTTTTATTTTCTTTTTTTTCTACTGTATTATAGACTGTATGTTTGTTTATTCCATGTGTAACTCTGTGTTGTTGTACAGGTATGTGTCAAACTACTATGCTTTATCTTGGCCAGGTCGCAGTTGCAAATGAGAACTTGTTCTCAACTAGCCTACCTAAAATAAAAATATAGGACAAAATCAGGCTTCTCTCGAGAGTTCTTGCATTTTTTAAAGGCCTTATTCCTTGCTTGGATAGATTCTAGAATCTCAGGATTAAACCAAGGGCTAGATCTCTGCTTTACCCTGACCCGTCTAATGGGAGTATCACATTCACCACATCAAGGAATCTACATTTAAAGACTTCCCAGGCACTGTCTACCCCTACACTATCCAGCACAGGTGACCAGTCTAATGGGAGTATCACATTCACCACATCAAGGCATCTACATTTAAAGACTTCCCAGGCACTGTCTACCCCTACACTATCCAGCACAGGTGACCAGTCTAATGGGAGTATCACATTCACCACATCAAGGAATCTACATTTAAAGACTTCCCAGGCACTGTCTACCCCTACACTATCCAGCACAGGTGACCAGTCTAATGGGAGCCATCACTGTCTATCCCTACACTATCCAGCACAGGTGACCAGTCTAAAGGGAACCATCACTGTCTACCCCTACACTATCCAGCACAGGTGACCAGTCTAATGGGAGCCATCACTGTCTATCCCTACACTATCCAGTACAGGTGACCAGTCTCATGGGAGCCATCACTGTCTATCCCTACACTATCCAGTACAGGTGACCAGTCTCATGGGAGCCATCACTGTCTATCCCTACACTATCCAGCACAGGTGACCAGTCTAATGGGAGCCATCACTGTCTATCCCTACACTATCCAGTACAGGTGACCAGTCTAATGGGAGCCATCACTGTCTATCCCTACACTATCCAGCACAGGTGACCAGTCTAATGGGAGCCATCACTGTCTACCCCTACACTGGTGACCAGTCTTATGGGAGCCATCACTGTCTACCCCTACACTATCCAGCACAGGTGCCCAGTCTAATGGGAGCCATCACTGTCTATCCCTACACTATCCAGTACAGGTGACCAGTCTAATGGGAGCCATCACTGTCTATCCCTACACTATCCAGCACAGGTGACCAGTCTAATGGGAGCCATCACTGTCTATCCCTACACTATCCAGCACAGGTGACCAGTCTAATGGGAGCCATCACTGTCTATCCCTACACTATCCAGTACAGGTGACCAGTCTTATGGGAGCCATCACTGTCTATCCCTACACTATCCAGTACAGGTGACCAGTCTAATGGGAGCCATCACTGTCTATCCCTACACTATCCAGCACAGGTGACCAGTCTAATGGGAGCCATCACTGTCTACCCCTACACTGGTGACCAGTCTTATGGGAGCCATCACTGTCTACCCCTACACTATCCAGCACAGGTGCCCAGTCTAATGGGAGCCATCACTGTCTATCCCTACACTATCCAGTACAGGTGACCAGTCTAATGGGAGCCATCACTGTCTATCCCTACACTATCCAGCACAGGTGACCAGTCTAATGGGAGCCATCACTGTCTATCCCTACACTATCCAGCACAGGTGACCAGTCTAATGGGAGCCATCACTGTCTACCCCTACACTATCCAGCACAGGTGACCAGTCTTATGGGAGCCATCACTGTCTACCCCTACACTATCCAGCACAGGTTACCAGTCTAATGGGAGCCATCACTGTCTACCCCTACACTGGTGACCAGTCTTATGGGAGCCATCACTGTCTACCCCTACACTATCCAGCACAGGTGCCCAGTCTAATGGGAGCCATCACTGTCTATCCCTACACTATCCAGTACAGGTGACCAGTCTAATGGGAGCCATCACTGTCTATCCCTACACTATCCAGCACAGGTGACCAGTCTAATGGGAGCCATCACTGTCTATCCCTACACTATCCAGCACAGGTGACCAGTCTCATGGGAGCCATCACTGTCTACCCCTACACTATCCAGCACAGGTGACCAGTCTAATGGGAGCCATCACTGTCTATCCCTACACTATCCAGCACAGGTGACCAGTCTAATGGGAGCCATCACTACCCCTACACTATCTAACACAGGTGACCAATCTAATGGGAGCCATCACTGTCTATCCCTACACTATCCAGCACAGGTGACCAGTCTAATGGGAGCCATCACTGTCTACCCCATACACTATCCAGCACAGGTGACCAGTCTCATGGGAGCCATCACTGTCTATCCCTACACTATCCAGTACAGGTGACCAGTCTCATGGGAGCCATCACTGTCTATCCCTACACTATCTAACACAGGTGACAAGTCTAATGGGAGCCATCACTGTCTACCCCTACACTATCCAGCACAGGTGACCAGTATAATGGGAGCCATCACTGTCTACCCCTACACTATCCAGCACAGGTGACCAGTCTATTTTACCCACTTCCTCCCTAAACATTTCAGCACAGCATTTTTTTTGAGTCCTCTGATTCTAACTGTTTTGTGACACTTAAATATATATTTAAAAATCCTCCTTGTGCAAAATATAATAAAATGATCACTGATTCCATATACTATTACTCCACTCTGCGATATTTTAGATTCATAAGACACCAATATATGCCAGCCTTTCAGAAGCTTTGCCTTCACACAGCCTTCCCGCACACTCTGTGGTGTCCATGCCATCCTAAATCCAGCCGGGTGAAACCTGAAAACTGCCTACCCAACCGATCTGAAGCGTCCACATGGTCCTAAAGCACACCGGGGCACAATGCAATTTCAGAATGGGGGGGGTCGTGTCCCCACCTGACCCCAGTGAAAGTTGCGCCCCAGAATATAGGGAAAAATAAGATCCTACACCTGTACACCCATCTGTAAGCAAACAGGTGTGTTGTTTCCTTTTGGTGCATCAATAGATGTATTCACTTTTCATAGGCCCGGCACCTCAACATACAAAGGTAGAAAACGAATCATGGGCCCAAGCCATTGTATCTTGCATTATAAATTACCTGAGGCAGTGGGGAGAGGTTTCCTATAACTCACGTGGTATAGGGTGCTCCTGTCAACTACACCTGAAATATGGTCCTAGTGGTCAGAGAAGGTGGAGGTCAGGGGAATGTCACACAGAGAACAGAGTAGGACAAGCTGGTCCTACTACGACAACCTCACAACACTGGCCTCATCCAAACATATTTATTGGAAGATGGAAGGGGAGATAGATTCCAAGAACCAAGATCAATGGCATGGTGAATCACAAAGTGTTCTGTAAAATATTGTATAACTTGAGGTTCAATGTCATCCAGCATCAGTCATCTTATAATTGTGTAGAACAGATATTACAGTAGTTGGCCTGTGTGACACACAAAGCAACTGTGTCCCATTGGCTTAGCTCAGGTATTCCCAAACAGAGGTGCTGTCAGGGGTATGCCAAATAAAAATGTGATTCACCATTTTTAAAAATTGAAGTATTTACATTTTCAAACAGTCCATTTGTATTTTCCAAAGGAGCTATACATTTGGGTGAGGTTTCTCTCTCGCCTGAGTAAACTCGTTTTACTGCCAAAAAACAAATTAAACCATCTAGTGTTCAGCGAAATAACACAATGTCAAATGCAGGTAGCCTAGTCAAATAATTAACATCCAATCACATCAACCGTTACTCTCTCACGTAAATTCCACTAACGGTCCATATGTGTAACGGGTGTCGTCGTCGGATGAGGAGGAATCGGTCCAAAAAAAAAAAAAAGTGTTCAGGACTTTTATTTAACTGAAACAAAAAGAACAAAGTGCAAACCGAAACCCAACCAGTCCTGTCAGGTGCAGAAAACACTAAACAGAAAACTACCCACAAAGCATAGGTGGGAAAAAGCTACCAAAGTATGGTTCCCAATCAGAGACAACGATAGTCAGCTGTCCCTGATTGAGAACCACACCCGGCCAAAACAAAGAAATACGAAACATAGAAAAATTAACATAGAATTCCCACCCAAATCACACCCTGATCAAACCAAAATAGAGACATAAAAAGCTCTCTAAGGTCAGGGCGTGACAGTATGTAGCCAAACGTAGCTGCTGCTCATGTTAGTATCTGGCACAAAAGCCATAACATGGAGACATAGTGGAGTGGTAACGCGCATGCAAGCAGTTGCTCCCAATGCCACTTTGGGTACAGTGCAGCATCCACTGAGAGGCTCTTGCTGACAAGGGAATGCCTGACAGCTTGAAAGACGTTTTGGACACTACAGTGAAAATGGTTAACTTTGTTAAAGCAAGGCCCCTGAACTCTCGTGTATTTTCTGCACTATGCAATGATATGGACAGCGACCATGTAACGCTTTTACAACATATGCTGGTATGCAAAGTATGCTGGTTATCAAGGGGCAAAGTATGGACACGTTTTTTTTAAATTGAAAGACGAGCTTAAAGTTCTCTTTACTGACCATCATTTTCACTTGTCTGACCGTTTGCATGATGACGAGTTTCTCACATGACTGGCCTGTCTGGGTGATGTTTTTTCTCATCAGAATGATCTGAATCTAGGATTACAGGGACTCTCCACAACTATATTCAATGTGCGGGACAAAATTGAGGCTATGATTAAGAAGTTGGAGATCTTCTCTGTCTGGACAACACACAGGTCTTTCCATCATTGTATGATTTTTTGTGTGCAAATTAACTCAAACTTACGGACAATGTCAAATGAGAAATAGGGCCTGAGTGAGTTGGATGCGCAATTACGCAGGTATTTTCCAGAAACAGATGACACAAACAACTGGATTCGTTATCCCTTTCATGCCCTGCCTCCAGTCCACATAACGATATCTGAACAAAAATCGAAATTGCTACAAGCGGTTCTGTGAAAATGGAATTTAATCAGAAGCCACAGCCAGATTTCTGGATTGGGCTGCGCTTCGCAACCACGTACCAATGTGAGAGTGGATTCTCCGCCCTCACCAGCATGAAAACTAAATATGGGCACAAACTGTGTGTGGAAAATGATTGAAGACACAGACTTTCTCCAATACAACCCAACATTGCAGAGTTATGTGCATCCTTTCAATCACACCCTTCTCATTAACCTGTGGTGAGTTATTCACAATTTTCGATTAACAAATCAGGTTTTATATGTAATATTATTGATTATTATTATATTATTATTTGTGCCCTGGTCCTATAAGAGCTCTTTGACACTTCCCACGAGACGGGTTGTGACAAAAACTCACACTCATTCTTATATTTAATAAATGTATCGTATAGTGTGTGTGTGCCAGGCTTACAATGATGGCAGAAACAATATTTGAGAGTGCGCTGACCCTGCTGCTAGAAGGGGTATGTATGCAAGCTGGAGGTTGAATGTTAGAAGGGTTATGGGACTATAAAAAGTTTGGGAACCACTGGCTTAGCTAATATCATTAGTATTACTCCCAGAGACCTGGTAGGGAAGGGTGGGGGTGGGGGGGTTTTGTGGGGATCTGAGTGTTACAAAGCATATATCATCAACGGCTGTTTACTGAAGTCTGGCCATAATGGCATACTACCCCAGTAATAACAGGGTCCTAGAAATGGCCCCAGTGTTTAGTTAGGCTAATATTAATGTATTTACAGAAGGGGAGAGATCCGGTACTGGAACCGGATGAGAACCTACAGTATCTGTCTCTCAGCGAGAGTCTCAGTGCCAGCAGAAGACAAGTTCAGCAACGGCTTTCACCCTCTGTCCAAAGATGCACTGTATGTCCCTCCCTGGCCAAATAAAGTCTAATGTAGGGGGTAGGCAACTATACTGAAAAATATATATAAATGCAACATGTAAAGTGTTGGTCCCATGTTTCATAAGCTTATTTTTGTAAAAATGTTGTGCACAAATCAAATCGAATCAAAGTTTATTCGAATACAACAGGTGTAGACCGTACAGTGAAATGCTTACTTACAGGCTCTAAGCAACAGTGCAAAAAAGGTATTAGGTGAACGATAGGTAAGTAAAGAAATAAAACAACAGTAAAAAGACAGGCTATATACAGTAGAGAGGCTATAACAGCAGCGAGGCTATATACAGACACTGGTTAGTCAGGCTGATTGAGGTAATATGTACATGTAGATATGGTTAACGTGACTATGCATATATGATGAACAGAGAGTAGCAGTAGCGTAAAAGAGGGGGTGGTGGATGGTGGGTGGCGGGTGGTGGGACACAATGCAGATAGCCCTTTTAGCCAATGTGTGTGCGGGGGGCACTGGTTGGTTGGGCCCATTAAGGTAGTATGTACATGAATGTATAGCTGTGACTATGCATATATGATAAACAGACGTACGCACGTATGGTCATTGTGGGGACGATGTCATTGATGCACTTATTGATGAAGCCAGTGACTGATGTGGTGTACTCCTCAATGTCATTGGAGGAATCCCGGAACATATTCCAGTCTGTGATAGCAAAACAGTCCTGTAGCTTAGCATCTGCTTCCTCTGACCACTTTTTTTATTGATCCAGTCACTGGTGCTTCCTGCTTTAATTTTTGCTTGTAAGCAGGAATCAGGAGGATAGAATTATGGTCAGATTTGCCAAATGGAGGGCAAGGGAGAGCTTTGTATGCGTCTCTGTGTGTGGAGTAAAGGTGGTCCAGAGTTTTTTTCCTCTGATTGCTCATTTAACATGCTGATAGAAATTTGATGAAACTGATTTAAGTTTCGCTACATTAAAGTCCCTGGCTACTAGGAGCGCTGCCTCTGGGTGAGTGTTTTCTTGTTTGCTTATGGCTGAATCCAGCACATTCAATGCTATCTTCGTGTCAGCCTCTGACTGTGGTGATATGTAAACAGCTACGAAAAATACAGATGAAAACTCTCTAGGTAGATAGTGTGGTCTACGGCTTATCATGAGATATTCTACCTCAGGCGAGCAACAGCTCGAGACTTCCTTAGATATTGTGTACTAGCTGTTATACATAGTCCGCCACCTCTTGTCTACCAGACGCCGCTGTTCTATCCTGCCAGTGCAGCGTATAACCAGCCTGTATGTTGATGGTGTCGTCGTTCAGCCACGTCCACATGAAGCATAAGATATTACAGTTTTGAATGTCCCATTGGTAGTTTAGTCTTCCGCATAGGTCATCCATTTTATTCTCCAGAGATTGCACGTTTACTAGCAGAATGGAAGGAAGTGTTTTGTTTTATTAGATCGCCTACGAATTCTCAGAAGGCAGCCCGCCCTCCGGACCCTTTTTCTCCGCCTCCTCTTCACACAAATCACAGGGATCTGGGCCTGTTCCTGAGAAAGCAGTATATCTTTCGTGTCGGGCTCGCAGGGGGGAAAAAAAGGATTCTGCCAGTCCGTGGTGAGTAATCGCAGTCCTTGATGTCAATAAGTTATTTTTGGTCATAAGAGACGGTAGCGGCAACATTATGTACAAAACAAGTAAAAATATAAGTGACAAACATTGCAAATAAACAAACAAAAAAACACAATCGGTTGGGGGCACATTAAATGTCTGTCTTCTTCTCTGGCGCCATCTTACTCTATTATTCTACGATTGAGAAAATAGTAAAAAAAAAAAAATTAAAACTTGAATGAGTAGGTGTGTCCAAACTTTTGACTGGTACTGTAAGCTACGGGAAAAAAATACACTATTATCGATGGCAATTTGAATGCGCAGAGATACCATGACAAGATCCTGAGGCCCATTGTCGTGCCATTTATCCGCCATCACCTCATGTTTCAACATGATAATGCACGGCCCCATTTCGTAAGGATCTGTACACATTTCCTGGAAGCTGAAAATGTTCCAGTTCTTCCATGACCTGCATACTCACCAGACATGACATCCACTGAGCATGTTTGGGATGCTCTGGATTGACATATACAACAGCATGTTCCAGTTCCCGCCAATATCCAGCAACTTCGCAAAGCCATTGAAGAGGAGTGGGACAACATTCCACAATCAACAGCCTGATCAACTAAATGCGAAGGAGATGTCGCGCTGCATGAGGTACATGGTGGTCACACCAGATACTGACGGGTTTTCTGATCAACGCCTCTACCTTTTTTTAACGGTATCTGTGACCAACAGGTGCATATCTGTATTCCAGTCATGTGAAATCCATAGATTTAGGCGTTATGAATATATTTCAACTGACTGATTTCCTTATATGAACTGTAACTCAGTAAAATCTTAGAAATGGTTGGATGTTGCGTTTTTATATTTTTCTCCCGTGTAGATTCAGCCTCTTGGACGATTTTTTGTCGGAGCGGATGGTGGGGGGGTTGTAAGACTTTTGCAAGCTGATTACGAAACTCCAGTTGAACCCAGTTTAATGAATTCCCTCTATAGCACTGGTGCTGAATGTTTAGGCTGTTGAAGATACAGATATTTATTTTATCAACAACATCTCAAGTGTTTACACTCTAAACTGCTCTCCTTAGTGAAAGTGTTCAGTGCCCCAACGGTGCCAGGACCAGAAACGACACTGAAGAACAGTCAAATAGGGGCCTGTCTGCATATCAGGCAGGGGTGTTGGCAATCAACAGTGAAGGTGACCACAAGAAGGACCGGCAGGGTAGCCTAGTGGTTAGCGCGTTGGACTGGAAGGTTGCAAGTTCAAACCCCCGAGCTGACAAGGTACAAATCTGTTGTTCTTCCCCTGAACAGGCAGTTAACCCACTGTTCCTAGGCCGTCATTGAAAATAAGAATTTGTTCTTAACTGACTTGCCTAGTTAAATAAAGGGAAAAAAATGTGGTTGGTTGTTTTGAACATTGAGACAATAGAACCCTACAATAGATGAGTTTATGCTGGAAGAACACAATGTTTTGGTTTATCAACCAGAAAAACATTTTAACTGCTAAAGCGAGGAGCCTATATTGACCATGTTGAGGATTTATTACTATCCTATAATTCTGTTTTTCCAAGATCTCTGCTTGAAATCAGGGGGATTTGTTTCCAAAATGTTGAAAGAGAGAATATCCCAAAATATCCCCCTCCCCCCCCACACACACACACAATAATATTTATCTTTGTGAATGAAATTTTTCCCATGCAGGTAACTGATACAGGCATACTGGGCGCCCTCTGTTGTAAACCAATACTGTTTAGCCTTCTGATCCACCGCATTCAAAGAACAAGACAACGTCTGTGGTCACTACAGTCTAAACCATGCATCTCTTGTGTAATAGCAATACCACCACAAGTAAAACCCATGGAACCACTCTGGAGTCAGATCAAACAAAATTACTTCAGGAAAACAGTTGTCATCAATAAAATGGTCTTTTGGTAACTGATGCAAGGTATTGAATAGCTCGTTTTCCTATGCCTACACGCACATCTCCTCGTTAGCTGTGACAACACAATGACACAGGATGAACATTTGTGACACACATTAACTGATAGGTTGTAATTAATTTTACACCACAAATTACTATATAATCCATGAATTGGTGCCAGTTAAGTAGTTGTTGTAAAGTCTAGTGGTGACACAGGGGTTAAGGGGCAGAGTTCTCTGGGTGTTCTACTCTCAGACAGTGGGACTAATGGAGCTGGGCTCTTGTCTCTGGTGGCAGCAGATGCCGACTCTGCAGAGTGAATCTTAACCATCGGCGTTAAGCGACGATAGTCTCAGCCTCCTACGTCAGGGCACATTTTAACAGGCCCCGCACCCTGCCAAGAAAAGGAGCAGGCTTCCCAGGAGGGTTGCTGCTGCTGTTAAAATAAACACACTTTAACAGGCTGAGAAAAGACAGAGCACAGGCTGCAGGCCAGGCAGGCCTTCCCTCTGTCACAGTTGCTTGTGGGATGCAGCACACCATGTCCCCGGTGCAGAGAAACAATGTTTTTAGAAAGCTAGGAGCTCTCCTTGATTTATAGTTTGTTTTCTGTATCATGACGTACCCTTCAGGACAGCTACCTGTTTCAAGGCTATGTGTGTGTGTGTGTGTGTGTGTGTGTGTGTGTGTGTGTGTGTGTGTGTGTGTGTGTGTGTGTGTGTGTGTGTGTGTGTGTGTGTGTGTGTGTGTGTGTGTGTGTGTGTGTGTGTGTGTGTGTGTGTGTGTGTACACTACAACAAGGTATTGAACAGGGCATTCACATGCTCTGTGGGGCATAGTATTCTAGGTTACCCTGCCGAGGGGGTGAAGGTAATCCCTTTTGGCACCCTTGTAGAAAATAACATTTTCGAGCTCTGACTGTGCTTTGACCCTTACTTGGGCTTTAAATCATTACCCCTCTTCGTGTCAGCCCTCCAGTCATTTGCAAGCACTCTGAAAAAAGAGGCCACTCTGCCAGACAGGGCATTTGCTGAATCTGGCCAAGTACAACACTGGCCTGACTCCAGGTTCTGCCATAGTGCTGGCACCGCAGACCTGGAGAGGTCTTGGCCCCAAATATTCACACACATACTCCAAAAGCTACCTTCAGAACTCTCTCATTGCTACCATAGCACAGTCAATTTGCTGTGTGTTGTATTTGTCTATATGTATACAAGGAAGTGGGTTATCTTTCCTGGAAGGATATCCTATGTACTGATAGCAGCGCTCAGTCTACGTCCTTTACCCAGACATTGTAATAGGCAGGTGATACACATACATATTCCAGTCACTTAAAGGCTCTCCAATATATCCCATTTCGTGTTGCTGCACAGTAGATTGAGTCTGTCCCCTCACCCTGCCCCCTATACTCATCATCTTTCAGCCTCAACTACCAAATATAAACTATAGAGAAACTCAATGTGATCAACTACAGACACATTGTCATGATGGGTGATGTTGGTTTAATCGTCATGAAAGTGGAGGGACATATTGTCCAATGCCAGTTGAGCTTAGTGTATAGGAGATTTGTCACTTGTGCTCCCTCTCCGGCCTCTAGGTCACCAGGCTGCTTGTTACGGCGCACATCTGTCACCATCGTTATGCACACCTGCACGTCATCAGACTTACCTGGACTTCCCGAATTACCTTCCCTATATATAGACACTGCTCAACAAAATGAAGGGAACACTTAAACAACACAATGTAACTCCAAGTCAATCACACTTCTGTGAAATCAAACTGTCCCACTTAGGAAGCAACACTGATTGACAATTAATTACACATGCTGTTGTGCAAATGAAATAGACAACAAGTGGAAATTATAGGCAATTAGCAAGACACCCCCAATAAAGGAGTGGTTCTGCAGGTGATAACCACAGACCACTTCTCAGTTCCTATGCTTCCTGGCTGATGTTTTGGTCACTTTTGAATGCTGTCGGTGCTTTCACTCTAGTGGTAGCATGAGACGGAGTCTACAACCCACACAAGTGGCTCAGGTAGTGCAGCTCATCCAGGATGGCACATCAATGTGAGCTGTGGCAAAAAGGTTTGCTGTGTCTGTCAGCGTAGTGTCCAGAGCATGGAGGTGCGACCAGGAGACAGGCCAGTGCATCAGGAGACGTGTAGGAGGCCGTAGGAGGGCAACAACCCAGCAGCAGGACCGCTACCTCCGCATTTGTGCAAGGACGAGCAGGAGGAGCACTGCCAGAGCCCTGCAAAATGACCTCCAGCTGGCCACAAATGTGCATGTGTTTGCTCAAACGGTCAGAAACAGACTCCATGAGGGTGGTATGAGGGCCCGACGTCCACAGGTGGGGGTTGTGCTTAGAGCCCAACACCGTGCAGGACGTTTGGCATTTGCCAGAGAACACCAAGATTGGCAAATTCGCCACTGGCGCCCTGTGCTCTTCACAGATGAAAGCAGGTTCACACTGATCACGTGACAGAGTCTGGAGACGCAGTGGAGAGCGTTCTGCTGCCTGCAACATCCTCCAGCATGACCGGTTTGGCGGTGGGTCAGTCATGGTGTGGGGTGGCATTTCTTTGGGGGGCCGCACAGCCCTCCATGTGCTCGCCAGAGGTAGCCTGACTGCCATTAGGTACCGAGATGAGATCCTCAGACCCCTTGTGAGACCATATGCTGGTGCGGTTGGCCCTGGGTTCCTCCTAATGCAAGACAATGCTAGACCTCATGTGGCTGGAGTGTGTCAGCAGTTCCTGCAAGAGGAAGTCATTGATGCTATGGACTGGACCGCCCATTCCCCAGACCTGAATCCAATTGAGCACATCTGGGACATCATGTCTCGCTCCATCCATCAACTGGATGCTTTAGTTCAGGTCTGGGAGGAGAATCCTAAGGAGACTATCCGCCACCTCATCAGGAGCATGCCCAGGCGTTGTAGGGAGGTCATACAGGCACGTGGAGGCCACACACACTACTGAGCCTCATTCTGACTTGTTTTAAGGACATTACATCAAAGTTGGATCAGCCTGTAGTGTGGTTTTCCACTTTAATTTTGAGTGTGACTCCAAATCCAGACTTCCATGGGTTGATTTCCATTGATAATTCTTGTATGATTTTGTTGTCAGCACATTCAACTATGTAAAGAAAAAAGTATTTAATAAGAATATTTCATTCATTCAGATCTAGGATGTTATTTTAGTGTTCCCTTTATTGTTTTGAGCAGTGTATATATATATATATGACACCACCTTTGGTTTCTTCCCCAGGCGTCATTGTTTCTTTTTCATGTCTGTGCTTTGTTCGTGTTTCTTCGTTTGTATTATGTTGTGTTTATTTATTTAAACACTCAGTCCCTGAACTTGCTTCCCGACTCTCAGCGCACATCGTTACAGGATCTCAAGTGTAAACAAAATGTCCACCCTTTTTCTCCCCAATTTTGTCATATCCAATTGGTAGTTACAGTCTTGTCCCTTCGCTGCAACTTCCGTACGGACTCGGGAGAGGTGAACGTCAAGAGCCATGCGTCCTCCGAAACGCAACCCAGCCAAGCCGCACTGCTTCTTGACACAATGCACGCATAACCCGGAAGTCATGTGTTGGAGGAAACACCGTACACCTGGCGACCGTGTCAGCATGCATGTGCCCGGCCTGCCAAAGGAGTCGCTAGAGCGCAAACGGGCAAGGACATCCCGACACAGCCCGGTATGCAACACAGCCCGGTATCGAACCAGGATCTGTAGTAACACAGCGAGCACTGCGATGCAGTGCTTTAGACCGCTGCACCACTCGGGAGGCCCCAAAATAGTAGATTTAAACATAGTGACTGGCACTGACTGATGAGGTGGCTATTTCCAAACAGACTGCACATGTGAGTTATCCCTATGTTCATAGCACTGTTGAATGAGCGTGTCCATAAATCACTGGAGGGGCTTAATTCTGACCCAGATCCCCGTGTAGAAAATGTCATCTCGTGGGCCTGGCGTGTCAAACATGAGAGGCATCCAACTCAAGCGTATGTGCATGAGCCCTTTCCAGTGACATTGTCGTCATAAGGGGCTGACCCCCTACACCCTGACAGTCACAAGGTGTCCTACCTGTTTTTGTGAATGATTCTCCTGGACCTTATGACAGCACAGTAAGCCCAAGGGCAGCAGGACCATGATGACATCACAGAGCCCCAGTGGAACAGCGCCACACAGACATGGCAATCCCTAGTCTCCTCCCCCTGACCCTGGATGATTGGAGGTAGGGGGGGGGGGTAGTTTTGTTTTAAGGGAGGGGGAGGGGGTGAAGAGGTCTTGTGTGTGGGTGGGTTTACACATAGTGCGCCCCATATTTGGACTGGTGACTGTCCCGCTCTCTTTTATCCTCACAGAGAGCTTTAAAAACAACCTAACAGAACAGTGTTGATCTCCCACTGAATGACCCCTGACCTGCAAACATAAGCATACACATTGTCTCAAACAAACAATATTGAAGTGCACTCTTGTACCGCCTGTCCCTCACATGACCATGTTATAAAAAATGCTAAATGTAAACACGGTTGTTGTCTTGCCTAACTGTCAGAGTTGTAGAATGCAGCATTGTGTGTGTGTACACGCTGTATAAACACAACTCGAGTAGCTTGTTAATGTAGACTAAAGAGAAGAGAAAGGGTAATGCAGATATAGTACACACATCCCAGAGGCTGCATTTTGATATGGCGCAACTGAGTTGAGGCAGGGACAGTTGCTCTGTATAGCACACCTATACCAGCTATAGTACCAACAATCGATAGATAGTTGGGAGACGGACGTAGTTCATTGAAATACTACATGTTTTAATGGAAATCATTTGAAACATAACTCTCTAGACACCTACAGTGGCTTGCGAAAGTATTCACTCCCCCTTGGAATTTTTCCTATTTTGTTGCCGTACAACCTGGAATTCAAATGGATTTTTGGGGTGTTTGTATGATTGGATTTACACAACATGCCTACCACTTTGAAGATGGAATTTTTCTTCTTCTTGTGAAACAAACAAGAAATAAGACAAAAAAAGAAGCCTTTTTGTGCATAACTATTCACCCCCCCTTCAATTCTGACCAGTTTCCCAGTTCCTGCCGAAGAAAAACATCCCCACAGCATGGGGATGGTATTCTCAGGGTGATGATGTGTTGGGTTTGCGCCAGACATAGCGTTTTCCTTGATGGCCAAAAAGCTCAATTTTAGTCTCAATATGATCAGAGTACCTTCTTGGGGAGTCTCCCACATGCCTTTTGGCAAACACCAATCTTGTTTGCTTATTTTGTTCTTTAAGCAATGGTTTTTTTCTGGCCACTCTTCCATAAAGCCCAGCTCTGTGGAGTGTACAGCTTAAAGTGGTACTATGGAAAGATACTCCAATCTTTGTTGTGGAGCTTTGCAGCTCCTTCGGGGTTATCTTTGGTCTCTTTGTTTCCTGTCTGATTAATGCCCTCCTTGCCCTCCTTGCCTTGTGGGAGACCTTCTCTTGGCAGGTTTGTTGTGGTGCCATATTCTTCCCTTTTTTATTGGATTTAATGGTGCTCCGTGGGATGTTCAAAGATTCAGATCTTTTTTTATAACCAAACCGTGATCCGTACTTATTCACAAGTTTGTCCCTGACCTGTTTGGAGAGCTCCTTGGTCTTCATGGTGTCGCTTGCTTAGTGGTGTTGTAGACTCTGGGGCCTTTCAGAACAGGTGTATATGTACTGTGATTATGTGACAGATCATGTGACACTTAGATTGTACACAGGTGAACTTTATTTAACTAATTATGTGACTCCTGAAGGTAATTGGTTGCACCAGATCTTATTTAGGGGCTTCATAGCAAAGCAGGTGAATACATATATACACCATCACTTTTCCTTTTTATTTCATTTTTTACATTTTTTGAAACAAGTCATTTTTTTTCATTTCACTTCACCAATTTGGACTATTTTGTGTTTGTCCATTACATGAAATCCAAATAAAAATCAATTTAAATTACAGGTTGTAATGCAACAAAATAGGAAAAACGCCAAGGGGGATGAATACTTTTGCAAGGCACTGTAAGTCATGGGACTGTATTGTAGATACCCTGCAGCATCAACAACAACTCATTGGAATGTCCTCATGAATGAGGACTAAAGGTTGTATAATACCACCTGTTCTATTGCTTCAAATTGGGAGTAAAGAGAAGGAGGACGTGGGTTGAGAATGGACTCTGTGTGATACTTCTATAAAACCTCCTGTTATTGTTGGAGGCACCTGGTTTGTGTTCTGCTGTAATAGGTCAGGAAGGCTCAGACAATGCATGCAGAGAGAGAGAGTAGAGAAAGGGCTTGTTGTGTCCCCTACTAGAGGACCCTGACCACGTGGGAAAACACCACGGGCCTCACTCTCCACACAACGTCTCCTCCAATCTGCACATTGCCTGACATTGAACGTGTGTTTCAGACTCAAGCCAAAAACAAGTGGATAAATCAATGAAATTACACAAGAGCTGACATCTGCAGAGGAATAGCCAAGCTGTGCTGATGTTGCTAGCTTGCGTTCTTCCCTCTCACTATGAATAAGCGGGCCGAATGTACCTGTAATGGCAAAACTCACAATATTTGTAAAGACAATGTACAATAAATACAATTGTCTAATAAGTACATATGCATGCTTATAATTCTCACTATGTAATAATGGATGGATCCTAGATGTATTTTGATAGATATATTATAGCCAGTCACTATCCTCTCAGTCCTTATGGAGTGCTTATTTCACAACTAATTACTTCCAAGATATAATAAAAAAATATATGTTCCAAAAGAAAAAATTCACAAATAACATTTGCAAACACATTTCATCATACATACAGTATGTCCTCCATTAAAGTTTTAAAGGGGGATTGCTTCCATAGGCAGCCAAGATCACCAAGCCACAGCGTTTAATACTCATTACGTCTGTATAGTCCCTGGCTGAAGAAGAGTGGAGACTGAGGAGCTTGTGTCTAGTGGTGAAAATGACCTTGCCTAATGCACATCTGGGCAGAGAGGTCCTGGATCGGGCAACCTCAGTGTACCACTATATGTAATGAATCCCCCCACTAACGTGTGAGAAATATGAGGGGTAATTAAATGAACAGATGCACCAAGGCTTTGCAGAGGAATGGGGATTTAATTGTTGTGGCTTGGGCCTCTAAGGGACAACTCTGGGTCCAACGTGCAGCTGTGCTCTAATGGGGTTAAGGGGAGGGGGTGAATTTACCCCTACTCTGTCCCATTTCAATAATTACTCTGGTTCAGAAAACCAATGCAATGACAGCTGAGACTTTTGCCCCCAAGATGTGCAGTGAACACAACACACAATTTCACACTATATTACCAGTACCCTCCAAGGACCCTGAACTTAATTGCTGCATATCTGAGGCCAAAAGTGCTGTGTCACTTGGTTTCTTACACAATGCATAGTTCAACCCTGTGTCCTCTCTCATCCGTGAGCGATTTAGTACTGGGCAGAGTTTGGGTTTTGAGTTTCTTTTGATTGTTTACACTTGACAATGATGATAAATGATTGGCTTGCTATGTCCTACAAATATTTGTCTAAATAATTGGAATGATTGCTATGATTGTGCAATATTCCAAAATTCTAATTAGGGAGTCATAATTACGTCATGATGTGTTGCTCACATACTGACACAAGATAGTGACCAGGAACAGAGCAGCAGCACAACAATGGTCCTCTATGAAAATGTGAACATCTTGGCACTGTTTTAATCTTCACTCGGCACCCCTTAGAGCCTGGTTCCTCTCTACGTTTCTTCCTAGGTTCCTGCCTTTCAATGGGAGTTTTTTCTAGCCACTGTGCTTCGACATCTGCATTGCTTGTTCTTTGGGAATTAAGGCTTGGATTCTGTATAGCACTTTGTGACATTGGCTGATGTAAAAAGGGGCCTTATAAATTTGATTGCTTGAAACCCCACAGCTGACCAGCTATATTAAAATAAAAACATCTCTGCCTGTTGTATTGGTTGCATACTTCGTTATTCTACAGAAACTATACATGATACTTTGTCAGTTTAGCCGGGTCAAGTCAGACTCAAGACCAACAGCTAGAGGAGGATGTTCCTGAGCTTGTTAGAATCACTTTGCCCTCTAGTGGGTTTTGTCTTACATTTCAGATACTGCCAAAGCATCTGCTACAGTACAGCCCTGTACACTGTGCTCCTCCATTGTGTGGAAGGAAGAGGTTGCTATGCTGCTGTGAGAGTTCTGGACTGGAACACAACTTGACCTTTACTATTCAGAATAATGTGATTGTGTTGAGGCCATCTGGTCATAAATTGGCATTGCTTTTATTTGTATAATGCATGTGTAATAAGTGACCATAATTCAATAAGGGTTAATGGGTAATCACCAACCACATACTGTGACCTGTAGAAAAGGTAGTGGAGTGGTGTAAATTAAGCCATTTTGTTTTACATTCAGCTTTACTCTGTCAAGATAAATATAGACTGAACAAAAAATATAAACATATTATGCAACAATTTCATGCCTAGTCAATCAGAATGAGTTTTTCCCCACAAAAGGGCTTTATTACAGACAGAAATACTCCTCTGTTTCATCAACTGTTCAGCTGGGTGGTCTCGGACGATCCTGTAGGTGAAAAAGCTGGATGTGGAGGTCCTTGGCAGGTGTGGTTGCACCTGGTTTGCGGTTGTGAGGTCAGTTGGACATACTGCCAAATTCTCTGAAACGACGTTGGGAGGTCGGCTTATGCTAGCAAAATTAACATTCAATCACCTGGCAACAGCTCTGGTAGACGTATAGTCAGCATACCAATTGCACGCTCCCTCAAAACATGAGCCATCTGTGGCATTATGTGGTGTGACAAAACTGCACATTTTAGAGTGACCTTTTATTGTCACCAGCACAAGGTGCACCTGTGTAATGATCATGCTGTTTAATCAGCTTCTTGATATAGCTCACTTGTTCAGTGTAGTATTCTTTCTAACAAAGATACCTACATATATTTCAGGATGTTGTGTATCCCTGGAAATATTCAGAATTCATGTAAACATACAGTTTAGAACATTTGGGGTAACTTGGCACTTACTCCAGGTATGGGGTAAGTTGAGCCACAGGACAGGGTAAGTTAAGCCACCTACAAATGTATGTACTGAATTAAATTGTCCCACTAACTTTTTGAAACCATGTCTAACTTTATTTCCCAAACACAATTCAACACAATCACTTTTTCCACAGATTTTTGTACATTTTAAGCATATTTTAACAAACACTTTTTTAAAAGCACTTATCATTGGCCAGGCCCTGTTGATAATGCCGAGCACTATACCTGGTAAGAAAACACTTCAATTTGCTCAAACATTGGCTAAACTAACCCCAAGGCAAACATTTGGTCTAAATTAGCCCACACAGCTACAAGGATGCACTTTTATGCAGGTTTAGGACATCATACTGAAACTTAGACCCCAACTGATGTAGAAAATTATCTACTTTGGTTTAGATAGAAGCATCATGAAACCTCTAGTATATATTAATTTGACTTTTTTCATGTGGTTTCTTCCTTTATTTAGACTCTTGAAATGATTAACTTTTCCTAAATATTTAGTAAAAGTATTACTTTTGTGTATGGTTTCCTAGAAACAAGGGTGGCTCAACCCCCCTTTCCCCTCCTGACAAGATAAAGTGAAGACCAGAGACTTCCAGCTCGAGTGCAGTGGAGCCAGGGCATTAAATTCCTCACCCTGGATTCTGATTACTCACACCAGACAGCTGACAACTGTAGCGTTAAAATCAGGACAGGATTGAGTTTCCCCAGATGGAGGAACTGTGGCAAAGCATCTTAATTAGCGTGAGCAGCAGACACTGATGTCAGGGTGGGGGCTGGAGTCACGTAGCCATGCTGCTGTTCTCTGAAAACCTGACACACCACCAGGACCTTTATTCAATTTGTGTAAGTGTGTGTTGGGAGGAGGAGGGGGGGGGGTCAACAAATTAGCTATGCTCAAAGTCCAATGTCTCACTAGTATCCACTTGCCCTAAATGCTTATCGGTCTACTACACACTATTTCCTTACGGAATTCTTTAGACCACTCCTAAAAGCCATTCAGTAGTGTCAGTGTGTGGAGGTCTCTGATTTAAAAAAAGAGAACAAAGGCCTGCTTGCCAGTTCTCAGTGGTGCAGCACAGCGGGCCTGCTAGTATGCACGTCCTCAGAGGCGAGGTGGTGAATGACAGAAGCAGCTCCATCCAGGCAGCTCTGACAATTCAACCTTTGTCCCAGCCAGGCGGGAACACTCTGCACAGCTCATCCAGAGCCCCTCATCCCCCTCCTTTTACTGGGGGCCTTGGAGCTGCATCTTAGGGCCATGGAGCTAAGCCTCACTCCTACACGGCTGAGGGCAGCGAGAGAAATATAGCATGGATGTGTTGAGACAGCAACCATGCCGTGCTCCCAGGCACTGCCAATCAACTTGCACCCTGCCTGCCCAGAGGAATGCCAACAAGCCTCAGTCAGGGGCAGGCTGTTCTACTCCCTCGCCCTGGCAGCTAGTTTCATAACCTGGGTTGTACTCCAGATGTTAAGTCTTGAACTGGCAAAGACTGCAGCGCTCCCTTTTATGGACTGTCTCCTCTATGTAACGCAGTACACCTTCCATCCCGTAAGAGATCTCACTGGCTGTGCTCTGGATGGATCCAAATGTGATAATGCTGTGATCATTCTAATCTAATAAAAATATAGGAAATCAGCTGTGTAGTGCGAGGGCAAAAAACAAAACTTGCACCCCTTGGGGTCCTGAGGACAAAGTGTGAGAAACGCTGCTCCAGGCTAACTGAGCAATGTAGTCTTACCGCAGCCCGTACAGCACAGTATTGAC
This sequence comes from Oncorhynchus keta, assembly GCF_023373465.1. Lineage (NCBI taxonomy): Eukaryota > Metazoa > Chordata > Actinopteri > Salmoniformes > Salmonidae > Oncorhynchus > Oncorhynchus keta. Next base: position 11,816,242 of record NC_068431.1, read on the forward strand.
ACAGTTTAACAAATGACAGGGCAGTGTGCACATTTCAACCAAATCATTAATTTATTGGTGAATGACATTTACAATATTCACCAATTAGTGTCAAACTGAGGAACAAAATCTGTAAGCAAACATTACAATTGCTACTTCCTGCTCTTAAAAAAAAAAGAAGTTACCAGTCTCTTTAATTCAATAACCACAAACAAAATTCCATGTGCTATACCTGGGGTACTCAACTCTTAGCCTACGAGGTCCATTGCCTGCAGGTTTTCTTCTACCTGATAATGAATTGCACACAACCTGGTGTCTCAGGTCAAAATCAGTCCCTGAGAGGGGAACAATGAAAAAATGCAGTGGAACTGGCTTCGAGGTCCAGAGTTGAGTTTGAGGGTGCTATACCAGTGTCATTTGCACAATTCCCCTTTGACTTGTTATGGGCATTATTTGGTAGCTGCTAGCAATGACAGCTAACATCCACGGCTTGGTTTCTCCACATGAAGAAAGACTAAGAGTTGTGCAAACCTCTTGTTCCATGATTACTAGACAGTAGGTCCTTGTCCATCCAGCCTGATGGAGCGCTAAAAAATATCTACCTTCAGCAGAAAACGTTTCTCTGTACCTGAAGTAAAAGGAGAGAAGACAAACTGTGAAACTTTGAGATTATACTATAGTTCAATGCCTATAGATGTGCCCATGATGTTTATGTTAACGCACTGACCTCATGGCGTTTTGGGTCCAGTGTGGCTTGGAGCCTCTTGTTGCTCAGTCTCTGATTGAGTGTTGGATGGACCCTCCTCCTTCTCAGCAGACAGGAAGTCATGAATGGCATCCTCAATGTGGGGCCTGAAAGTGTGGTTCAATTTGGGATCCACCACCTGGGTGATGATTCTGTCCACCCCAGACTCCAGCATGCCTGACCTGACACACAGCAGAGACACTACAGATGACTAATGACTGTGGCATAAGTAGCAACAACTGATAACACCTACCTCAGTCCAGACTGGGGACATGAGCTTAGCCATCCAATGTGCAGATTTCACTATCCTCTGTAATATGTACTGTCAGCAACGCATTTGACACTTACAGGCAGAATTCTGAGTATATGAAGTATTGTAGCTACTCACTGCACGACGCTTTGTCTTAGCCCATTTCGCACTTGATTTTTGTTGATTGATGGGTTCCATTCTTGAGTGCTCAAATGAGTGGATACAAAGTTGTCAACTTTTTGTCGCAGATTCTGGTAGGCAGGCTGACGGCAATGACAGAAGTACACCGGCATTGATCAATAACTGAGAACATTTTCCAGCACAACTGGCTAACGTTAGCTAGCTATGCTAAAAGCAACATGGTTGGACACAAAGCGTAAACGTGCTATATAACTGAGTAAAATAAATGTTGACAGCCAGTTAGTCGGGAAAAAGTTGAAAGCTATATATAGTACCTTTGTATCCACATCTGCCAGGCAATCTCTGCGGAACTCGTCGAACAAGCCTCGGTTCTTGAGATGTTCCACGATGAGACCGATTAGCTGAGGATCTCCGGGAGGAAGATTCACCGCGTTACCGCTGGCACCCTCCGCCATACCGATGTTTGTTTAATTTCAGCCCTGTTCATAAACCAGTGGAACACTATCGATATAATTTGAGGAAACGACACAAAATAACTGTTCGTGGGTCTAAAACTACAAACTTGCTAGTTATGTGGAAGAATGATTTGGAAGTGTACACAAGTACCAAAATGCTTTGCAATACGGAAGTTGCTTCTTGGGAAGTTACTACTACGCGAGGTCTTTCATCTTGATAGGCCATGCGTGGTCATTCCGAATTCTGCATTGGCGGTGCAGCATTTACGGTGATATGGACTCTGCAGAAGTCAGAGCATTCATATTTATTTAGTTTCGCCGAGCAGCGCTGTTGTGAAGGAAGTTGTCAATGAAGTGAGTTTGTGTTATACATGACCTCCCGCCCTCACCGAACGTCAAAACAATCGTGTCAATGCGGATCTATACGGAGCACTCCGCATTGTTAAAACATTTGAGAGGCGCACTGTGATGCGGTACAGAGTTCAATTTGGCCTCTGCGTGCCTCTGGAGGCTCCTCTATTGCGCCACACCGCGCATCAGACCACATTTTCAGATCAAGAATAAAATGGCTCTTAGCTTTTGTTTACAGAGAGGGAACTCTTTGGTTAGACACAGTTCAACCTTAAAAATACCAAATGTACTGATGCCAGGGAGTAATGACCAGATCATATTGATTGTCTTGTTTGATAAAAAAAATGAATGTCTCTAATATTGTCAGCAATACTCACATTGTATGTATATCTTTCCTGTAAATTGCATAGGCCTAATGGTAAATGTAGACCACCTCATAACAACTTAGATATAGGCCTATGGATTACAGGACTTGGTTTTGCATAATGATGAAAACAGTTTGTGCCTAATTAATTCATACATTTCCTGTGTGACAGATCAAATAGACAGTGTCCATCTAAGATGGGATGGTGATTATAGGTCTGGTGTGGGTGAGACTGGGAAAAAAGACATCTGTATTTGTGATGTTATTTTTGTTTTAAATGGCCATGTGAGTGTTACATAACAACCTCAATTACTGCAATTTGCAGTTAAACTCAATTATGTTTATCTGACTCACATTGTCAGACAGCATCTTCTGTTGATTTGAATATTAATACCACATGGCTCTTAAAAAAAAACTTGAGGTAAATTCAAGTGTTAGACTATTGGCCATGTGGCTGATTTATAAATATCCTAAATGTGAATTGTTTTGTAATTTAGGCCTATTACAAAAATCAACTACAGAGATATGATTTTGTCTTGCAATTATTTTCTTTAATAAATGTAGTTATTGTAAATGGTGGGGGTGGTCTTTAATTATAATGTCAACTATAGTCTCCTCAATTCCAGGAGTAGGTAGTTGCCAGGCAACTAGGGAGATGAACCATGGTGATACTGAGGGAAGAGGAGGGAGAAACAAGGGGGGTCTGATGAGGAGGACAGTGTCTTTATGTATTGTAACATTGTTTCCATGTAAGTACACCATGGTCTTGTAGGCTAACCCTTGTAGGCTAACCCTGCATATAGCCTCCTCTCGTATTTCTTATTTTGTGTGTTTTTTAAATTTTCAATTTTTTTATCAGTCAAACTTTTTGGATATTGAGTACTGCACTGTTGGGTAGGGTTTGCATATTACTAATCTCAAACCTATTTGTTCATACACATTGTTTGTGTATAACATATGCATATGTAACAGTGTAACGTTAGTTCGTCTCCTCGCCGGGCTCAAACCAGGTACCCTCTGCACGCATAGACAACTGACACCCACGAAGCATAGCTACCCATCGCACCAGAAAACCCGCAGCCTTTGCAGAGCAAAGGGAACCACTACTTCAAGGTCTCAGAGCGAGTGACGTCACCGATTGAAACGCTATTAGCGCCCATCACCGCTAACTCGCTAGCCATTTCACATCGGTTACACATATACCAACATGGAGAGTTGAGGTACACCCTCTATACGGCAATGCATTTTTCACAATGCAGTTATGCTTATTAATGGATTGTATTCATTTCATGTTGCCTCAGAGATGGTTTGAGCACAGTAATGAAATCTTCCAGATTTCCACCAATGGGCCACAAGATGGTGACATAACATCAGTATGTGTCAGAGTTAAAGCAGCTAGAACAGAGAGGTTTAATTATGCAATGCTGTAGTCTCCAGCTGTAGTTGACAGTTTTTCGACATGTGCTGTGGCATATGTATCTTTGATCTGTACAATAATATATTCTGTAACTGCCACCAAACAACAAAAACAATGCACCCCGGCATGAAAACACACAAATACTTAATGGAACTAGTCCCAATCATAACTCTTCCAATTTAGCAGAATCAGGCTGGCCTGCTGTACTGTAATCATTTTACAGTCAGATTGCAGTCCTGGTTTTTGGGATCAATATGTCATTGTGCTCCCACTGGTATATCCTTGTAGAGTCCTGTGTAAAGCATGGCGCTTGCAACGCCACATGATTGTAGGTTTGATTTCCACGGGGGACCAGTATGAAGAAGAAAAATAAAGTATAAGAGTGTATGCATTCACTATTGTAATGAGCTCTGGGTAAGTGTGTCTGCTAAAATGTAAATGAGTCAGGACTCTATTCTTCCTGGTTGGCACATGGATTAGGAATCTAAGAAAGGAGTGTTTTGGAGCACTTACTTTGGGATTATGTGCTTTTATAAACTGGGTGGTTTGAGTCCTGAATTGGGATTGGTTGAGAGCCATTGTATATTGGATCAACAAACAGATCACTGACCATCTCGAATCCCATCGTACCTTCTCCGCTGTGCAATCTGGTTTACGAGCCGGTCACGGGTGTACCTCAGCCACGCTCAAGGTACTAAACGATATCAGAACCGCCATCGATAAAAGACAGTACTGTGCAGCCGTCTTCATCGACCTGGCCAAGGCTTTCGACTCTGTCAATCACCATATTCTTATCGGCAGACTCAGTAGCCTCGGTTTTTCTAATGACTGCCTTGCCTGGTTCACCAACTACTTTGCAGACAGAGTTCAGTGTGTCAAATCGGAGGGCATGTAGTCCAGTCCTCTGGCAGTCTCTATGGGGGTGCCACAGGGTTCAATTCTCCGGCCGACTCTTTTCTCTGTATATATCAATGATGTTGCTCTTGCTGCGGCGATTCCCTGATCCACCTCTACGCAGACGACACCATTCTGTATACTTCTGGCCCTTCCTTGGACACTGTGCTATCTAATCTCCAAACGAGCTTCAATGCCATACAACACTCCATCCGTGGCCTCCAACTGCTCTTAAACAGTAGTAAAACCAAATGCATGCTTTTCAACCGTTCGCTGCCTGCACCCGCACGCCCGACTAGCATCACCACCTGGATGGTTCCGACCTAGAATATGTGGACATCTATAAGTACCTAGGTGTCTGGCTAGACTGTAAACTCTCCTTCTAGACTCATATCAAACATCTCCAATCTAAAATCAAATCTAGAGTCGGCTTTCTATTCCGCAACAAAGCCTCCTTCACTCACGCCGCCAAACTTACCCTAGTAAAACTGACTATCCTACCGATCCTCGACTTCGGCTATGTCATCTACAAAATAGCTTCCAATACTCTACTCAGCAAACTGGATGCAGTTTATCACAGTGCCATCCGTTTTGTTACTAAAGCACCTTATACCACCCACCACTGCGACCGGTATGCTCTAGTCGGCTGGCCCTCGCTACATATTCGTCGCCAGACCCACTGGCTCCAGGTCATCTACAAGTCCATCCTAGGTAAAGCTCCGCCTTATCTCAGTTCACTGGTCATGATGGCAACACCCACCCGTAGCACGCGCTCCAGCAGGTGTATCTCACTGATCATCCCTAAAGCCAACACCTCATTTGGCCACCTTTCCTTCCAGTTCTCTGCTGCCTGTGACTGGAACGAATTGCAAAAATCGTTGAAGTTGGATACTTTGGTGAGACCTCCCTCACCAACTTCAAACATCTGCTATCTGAGCAGCTAACCGATCGCTGCAGCTGTACATAGTCCATCGGTAAATAGCCCACCCAATTTACCTACCTCATCCCCATACTGTTTATAGTTATTTACTTTTCTGCTCTTTTGCACACCAGTATCTCTACCTGCACATGACCATCTGCTCATTTATCACTCCAGTGTTAATCTGCTAAATTGTAATTACCTCCTCATGTCTTTTGCACACAATGTATATAGACTATTTTTTTTCCACTGTGTTATTGACTTGTTAATTGTTTGCTCCATGTGTAACTCTGTGTTGTTGTTTACTCCATGTGTAACTCTGTGTTGTTGTTTACTCCATGTGTAACTCTGTGTTGTTGTTTACTCCATGTGTAACTCTGTGTTGTCTGTTCTCACTGTTATGCTTTATCTTGGCCAGGTCGCAGTTGTAAATGAGAACTTGTTCTCAACTAGCCTACCTGGTTAAATAAAGGTGAAATAAAATAAAAAATACAATAAAACATTGAGTTTTACTGCTTTATTTATGTTGGTGACCAGTTTATAATAGCAATAAGGCTCCTCGGGGTTTGTGATATATGACCACTATACCACGACTAAGGGCTGTGTCCAGGCACTTTGCGCTGCGTCGTGCGTAAGAACAGCCCCTAGTCGTGGTATATTGTGTGGTAAACTCCATCTAAGGCTAAATACCGGAGTGAGACCGATAGTCAAGAGGTCCCTGTTTCAAATCCAACCTCTATCACATCTGGCTGCGATGGGGAGTCCCTTATCGTGGTGCACAATTGGCCTGTGTTTGACCACTGTAGTCATTGTAAATAAGAATGTAACTCAACAAGTGGAGCAGATCGTCCTGCTTTTACAATATGAGAGCATAAAAATTCTAACTTGAAGCTGAGATAAACCAAGTGTTTTTCAGATTTATTTTCCATTCATTGGACAATGACTGTTATCACTGTAAAAAACAAACTCCAAATGCATTTATAGTTAGCTTGCTAACAGCCATGTAGGAGGGTGAAAGGAGAGCAGCCCCAACTGTCAGTGAGAGAGGAGGCTATTCTGGATAGGGCAGGTACAGGTATAGGGCAGGTGTAATTCCTGTCCCTAGAAGTGAGGACGGAGATAATAGTAAGATAATATTCAGTGTGGTGTAATTTGACTATAATGAAGTCTGTTTCTTGTGAGGTTTTCTGTCCTCAGATAAAGAGCGCTATGAAAGCCTCTCTACATATGAAGAGCAGTGGTTCTCAGTTCTGGGGACTCAAAGAGGGGCACATTTTTGTTTTTGCCTTAGTACTTACTGCATAGCTGATTCAAATGATCAACTCATCAAGCTTCGAGAGGTATTTATGTATTAATTTGTGATGCCATCCTTGATATGATCCTGTTATTGTCACATACTACACATGCACATATGTGTGTCCATGCATCTATCAATCCAATGTGATCATGATTTGTTATCAGGTATATTATACTTTAGTAATACACAATGACCTGGTGATGTAAGTCTAATAATTACATTGTCTTCCATATTCCTATAGATAACTTGTAGCTGGAGATTCCTTCAAATCGATTGCCTACTGTTAACGTTTAGGGCACTGCAAGGTTGGGTGACCAGGGCCATCTGGGACTGCCTCCTGGGGGAATTCAGGTGTGTGAAAGCTATCTGTGTCATGCATAACTTCACGAGGATGGACACAAGGACCAGGAGAGGATCTGCAGCTCGCCGCCGTGTGCCAGAGGAGAAGTCTGCTGCTCTGCAGGATGTTTCAAGGATGGGGTCCAACAACACAGGAAGAGAGACAATCTGTGTGCGGGAGATCTTCACCTCCTACTTCTTCGAAGAGGGTGCTGTTCCCTGGCAACACCATAGACTACACTATGCACAACCAAAGGCTCTTTTAAGAGCCATTCACATTGCAATAAGAGTATTCTTCCATTTACTTACCTATGTTAACTGCAGTTAAAATCAATTCCAAGTTTCTACTTCTCAGGTGAGGGTGCTGTTTAGGTAAGAGTGTGATGTCTGTACAAAAACAACAGGCTCTTTTAAGTCACCCATATTGAAAAAAAATGTAGAACAATTAGACACCCTATAACCCACACCTACACACTCATGTATCAATCTGATTGATTGGGTTGTGCAGTAAGCAGGCTCAGGTGTATAACTGTGGCTCCTTCCACCTTCAACAAATAGGCAAGAGGGCCAACCATGGAGAATAGTAAGACACTTCATCATTTCTATAAGTTCGCTATATTTTTCATCCTTGTGTGCCAGTTCATGTATTTCAGCATTAAGTACCCTGCAGCCACTTAGTGTGGTGTGGATACCAGGTGAGGCCACATACCCTAGTGATGGTAAGTACCCTGCAGCCACTTAGTGTGGTGTGGACACCAGGTGAGGCCAAACACACAGATTCCTGTTAGAACACTGTCTCTCTAACTACCTTATCTTCTCAATAACAGTCTCTCTCCTTCACTTCATCCCTCTACCCTCTTCTCCCTAAATCCTCCAGATTATATCAGCTGTGTCGATGAACCCCTCCCGCAGCTGAACTGTCTACTTAGAGGGCACTTGGTCAACAGGAAGTATTATTAAAGAGATGCTTTACATTGAAATACAGAGAGATGCAGTAGTCCCAGAGTTAATGAACCAAGGTCAGTTTTGCACTTGACCTGATTATTATGATGACTAACAATGTTAGAATAAAAAATAAAAACGAGGCTTAAGCATGCTATTGCTCTCTCCATCTGTCTCTTGTCTGCAGATGTTCTGATGTGAGAGAGGATGCCAACCCCCAGTCCCGTCATCGCCACCTCACCTGCTCCTAAGATAACCTTCAGGCCGACCTGAGACACTATTATGTAATTGTGATGAACTGAGAGAATATTTGGGTTGCACTGTGATTCATTAATGATATGCTGCCGTCCCTCCTCCTATGTTCTTACCTCTTTCCCGTTGGCTTTTCCACCTTTCTTCCTGGTTTTATACTGCACAAAAGATATGCATTGATGTACAGATTGAACTTGTATTTATAATATTACAATTATATTTATAACACTTTGGTTAAAGAACTTCTTTCAATAAAGCGTTTCATTCTCTACTGGTTGAAATTAAGTCTTATTTAATGAAACACTACGTTAGATATTCAGATGCTTCATAGGAAGTGTAGTGCACTGTTTTTATATTCTATTTCTGTATATATTAATTACAAATCAGCCTTTAACTAGTTCAATCCTGTTTCTAGTCTATTAGTTAGCATGTGTAACCATTGACGTCCAAGGACCAAGATTGGTAAACACTGTTGAAGTGTATATTTGTAATACATACATGCAAACACAACATCATTCAAAGACTGGAATTTTGATACTCCTGGTATTGGATATGACTGTAAAATAATCTCAAAGATATTCATAGCTGAACTGCACCTTTATCTGCCAAGGTAGAGTACATGATCAGTGAATATATTCAATGTACAGGCTACAATGTGGGGATCTCATGCATGGTAATAACTACTATGTATATACGACTTGTATCCTTGGCACAAAGTTATATTCTACTCAATATTATTTGAGTAGATATCTACTCCAAGTTGAATTCTATATAGCTAGTGGGCTATGTTATTTCATCTATCTGCGTTGCATAGGAAATATCGGGAAGGCAAGCTTAAAAAATTGTACATTCAATTTGCAGTAAATAAATGCTTTAGCTGGCGAGATTCTTTCCATCCACTGTTTCACAAGACGACAGCCTGGTTTGCTGGTTGTTTCAGGAGTACCTAAAACATTAAACAACCACAATAACAATTTCATACTCATGTCACAACACCCATAAAGCTAACCAGATAACTTAGCTGGCTAATGTTAGCTAGTCAGCGAGCTTGCAATATCGCAATTTACGTAAATTAACTTTATGATAAAAAAAGAAAATGCATAATCGTTTGACTCTACATTAACTAACATATTCCTGTCAACTGTACATTTTTTGTTGTTGCATGATTCGTTATGACATTATAACCACTTAAATTTGCGTCCATCCTAGTATTTTTGTCAGACATCTTCGCTGAAGAAGGCTAAAACACCCGGAACCCAAACCGGCTGCGTGCGCCATCGTGCATAAATGTATTTTGTCTACCCACACCAAACGCGATCACCACACGCAGGTTAAAATATCAAAACGAACTCTGAACCAAATATATTCATTTGGAAACAGGTCGAAAAGCATTAAACATTTATGGTAATTTAGCTAGCTAGCTTGCACTTGCTAGCTAATTTGTCCTATTTAACTAGCTTGCTGTTGCTATCACCCATGGTTTAGGAGACACTGCCTCTCAGTGCTAGAGGTGTCACTACAGACACGCTGGTTCAAATCCAGGCTGTATCGTGATTGGGAGTCCCGTAGGGTGGTGCACATTTGGCCCAGTGTCATCCGGGTTTGGCCGGTTTAGGCTGTCATTGTAAATAAAAATCTAATCAAATGTATTTATATAGCCCTTCGTACATCAGCTGATATCTCAAAGTGCTGTACAGAAACCCAGACTAAAACCCCAAACAGCAAGCAATGCAGGTGTAGAAGCACGGTGGCTAGGAAAAACTCCCTAGAAAGGCCAAAACCTAGGAAGAAACCTAGAGAGGAACCAGGCTATGTGGGGTGGCCAGTCCTCTTCTGGCTGTGCTGGGTGGAGATTATAACAGAACATGGCCAAGATGTTCAAATGTTCATAAATGACCAGCATGGTCAAATAATAATAATCACAGGCAGAACAGTTGAAACTGGAGCAGCAGCACGACCAGGTGGACTGGGGACAGCAAGGAGTCATCATGTCAGGTAGTCCTGAGGCATGGTCCTAGGGCTCAGGTCCTCCGAGAGAGAGAAAGAAAGAAAGAGAGAAATAGAGAATTAGAGAGGGCATACTTAAATTCCCACAGGATAACAGATAGGACAGGAGAAGTACTCCAGATATAACAAACTGACCCTAGCCCCCCGACACATAAACTACTGCAGCATAAATACTGGAGGCTGAGACAGGAGGGGTCAGGAGACACTGTGGCCCCATCCGAGGACACCCCCGGACAGGGCCAAACAGGAAGGATATAACCCCACCCATTTTGCCAAAGCACAGCCCCCACACCACTAGAGGGATATCTTCAACCACCAACTTACCATCCTGAGACAAGGCCGAGTATAGCCCACAAAGATCTCCGCAACGGCACAACCCAAGGGGGGGCGCCAACCCAGACAGGAAGATCACATCAGTGACTCAACCCACTCAAGTGACGCACCCCTCCTAGGGATGGTATGAAAGAGCCCTAGTAAGCCAGTGACTCAGCCCGTGTAATAGGGTTAGAGGCAGAGAATCCCAGTGGAAAGAGTGGAACAGTGGAAAGAGGCAGAGACAGCACAGGCGGTTAGTTGCTCCAGAGCCTTTCCGTTCACCTTCCCACTCCTGGGCCAGACTACACTCAATCATATGACCCACTGAAGAGATGAGTCTTCAGTGAAGACTGAGACTGAGTTTGCGTCTCTCACATGGGTAGGCAGACAAATCCATAAAAATTGAGCTCTATACGAGAAAGCCCTGCCTCCAGCTGTTTGCTTAGAAATTCTAGGGACAATTAGGAGGCCTGTGTCTTGTGACCGTAGCGTACGTGTAGGTATGTACGGCAGGACCAAATCAGAGAGATAGGTAGGAGCAAGCCCATGTAATGCTTTGTAGGTTAGCAGTGAAACCTTGAAATCAGCCCTTGCCTTGACAGGAAGCCAGTGTAGGGAGGCTAGCACTGGAGTAATATGATCACATTTTTTGGTTCTAGTCAGGATTCTAGCAGCCGTATTTAGCACTAACTGAAGTTTATTTAGTGCTTTATCCGGGTAGCCGGAAAGTACAGCATTGCAGTAGTCTAACCTAGAAGTGACAAAAGCATGGATACATTTTTCTGCATAATTTTTGGACAGAAATAAGAATTTGTTCTTGACTAGTTAAATAAAATAAAAACAATCGACTAGAGTTACTGTGTGCTACATATGATAGAAAATTCATGAATTATGGGGAAAGTACAACTGCAACAAAACACCAATTTAACCCTGATTAGAAGTGCTCTATCTTCTCTAGCAATACCTCTAATTTAGTGCTTTATCAGTCCCTGATAAGTGACACAGGCATCACACTGTTTTCACCCAGTGATTTAAATCTTACATGGGGCAGCAGGTAGCCTAGTGGTTAGAGCTTGGACTTGTAACCGAAAGGTTGCAAGATCAAATCACTGACCTGACAAGGTACAAATCTTTCCTTCTACCCCTGAACAAGGCAGTTAACCCACTGTTCCTAGGCTGTCATTGAAAATTAGAATTTGTTTGTAAATTACTTTTTAAAAAAGTTAAATTACTGCTGTAATTATAGAAGATGGCATTGCCACTGGTAGTGATTGCCATTTTGGTCAATTATGGAGAGACCAAGCTGTTCAACCCAGTTTGCTAACTATTTAATTGATCAAATAGAATTCTAAAGAAGATTAAATAAAATGTGAGGAGAGAAACCACAGAATTAGTTTATATAGATGAAAATATCATAGGTCCACAGACGATGCAATCTCAACCACACTGCATACTGCCCTAACCCATCTGGACAAGAGGAATACCTACGTGAGAATGCTGTTCATCGACTACAGCTCGGCATTTGGGGCGGCAGGGTAGCCTAGTGGTTAGAGCGTTGGACTAGTAACCGGAAGGTTGCAAGTTCAAACCTCCGACCTGACAAGGTACAAATCTGTCGTTCTGCCCCTGAGCAGGCAGTTAACCCACTGTTCCTAGGCTGTCATTGAAAATGAGAATTTGTTCTTAACTGACTTGCCTAGTTAAATAAAGGTAAAAAATACAAATTTAACACCAAGCTCGTCATCAAGCTCGAGACCCTGGGTCTTGACCCCGTCCTGTGCAACTGGGTACTGGATTTCCTGACGGGCCGCCCCCAGGTGGTGAGGGTAGGCAACAACATCTCCACTCCGCTGATCCTCAACACTGGGGCCCCACAAGGGTGCGTTCTGAGCCCTCTCCTGTACTCCCTGTTCACCCACGACTGCGTGGCCACGCACGCCTCCAACTCAATCCAACTCAATCATCAAGTTTGCGGACGACACAACAGTGGTAGGCTCGATGGAACAGTAGTGGAGAGTTTTAAGTTTTAAGTTTTAAGTTCCTCGGCGTACACATCACAGACAAACTGAATTGGTCCACCCACACAGACAGCATCGTGAAGAAGGCGCAGCAGCGCCTCTTCAACCTCAGGAGGCTGAAGAAATTCGGCTTGTCACCAAAAGCACTCACAAACTTCTACAGATGCACAATCGAGAGCATCCTGTCGGGCTGTATCACCGCCTGGTACGGCAACTGCTCCACCCACAACCGTAAGGCTCTCCAGAGGGTAGTGAGGTCTGCACAACGCATCACCGGGGGCAAACTACCTGCCCTCCAGGACACCTACACCACCTGAAGTCACAGGAAGGCCATAAAGATCATCAAGGACAACAACCACCCGAGCCACTACCTGTTCACACCGCTATCATCCAAAAGGCGAGGTCAGTACAGGTGCATCAAAGCTGGGACCGAGAGACTGAAAAACAGCTTCTATCTCAAGGCCATCAGACTGTTAAACAGCCACCACTAACATTGAGTGGCTGCTGCCAACACACTGACTCAACTCAAGCCACTTTAATAATGGGAATTGATGGGAAATGATGTAAAATATATCACTAGCCACTTTTATTAAACAATGCTACCTAATATAATGTTTACATACCCTACATGATTCATCTCATATGTATACGTATATACTGAACTCTATATCATCTACTGCATCCTTATGTAATACATGTATCACTAGCCACTTTAACTATGCCACTTTGTTTACATACTCATCTCATATGTATATACTGCACTCAATACCATCTACTGTATCTTGCCTATGCCGCTCTGTACCATCACTCATTCATATATCTTTATGTACATATTCTTTATCCCCTTACACTTGTGTCTATAAGGTAGTAGTTTTGGAATTGTTAGCTAGATTACTTGTTGGTTATTACTGCATTGTCGGAACGAGAAGCACAAGCATTTCGCTACACTCGCATTAACATCTGCTAACCATGTGTATGTTACAAATACAATTTGATTTGATTTGATTTGATTAAAATATCAGGGGTTGGGGTCAATTACATTCTAATTCAGTCGATTCAGGAAGTAAACTGAAATTCTAAATCGAATTCCAATTATTCTCCATGTCTCTCTTTGAGAACATTTTTGAATTAGAATTTCAGTTTACTTCCTGAATCGACAGAATTGAATTGGCATTGACCCCAACTCTAGGTTGTCACAATGGTGCTGCATTAATCTGACAGGGCCTCTCTCCAGTGTTTCTTGGGGGGCAGGACTATCATGCAGGGGTCTTCCTGAGCATCCACATAGGATGGTACCACTAGTATGGCAATCTTCACAACCAGGGTCAGCATGACAGGAGGATTGCTACTTTCACCACTCGGACCAGTTACCATATCATAAATATGACCACAGTCTTTGGCGCTGGGCCCTTTTCAGAATTGGTTGACTGCTTGGCCCGCTTCTCTGGACAGGAAATAAGAAACAGAGATACATAAACAACTTAGTTTCGTCTGCTACATCCTATCTCGTATTACTGAACATTTACAAGGACCTATGTCCTTGTAATCCTTCTCACCCCCCCCCCCTTTTAAGATTTAGATGCACTATTGTAAAGTGACTGTTCCACTGGATGTCATAAGGTGAATGCACCAATTTGTAAGTCGCTCTGGATAAGAGCGTCTGCTAAATGACTTAAATGTAAATGTTAAATGTGGCTTTATTAGGCTGAACTAAGTACCTTTGAGGAGAATAAGATAGGCTGTTCTCTTGGGAATGTTTCCTCTTTATCGTCAGACTTGTCATGGTGTATTTTGATTGATAACCTGTGGATCGACTTATACTCATTATTATTATATACTCTTATACGCACAAAGGCATAGGAGAGGTTCTCAATGTCCTGGATGGGCTGGGAGGACTCTGTCTTTGAGGGCCCTGCGGTCTCGGTCTGGAAGGGCCCAGCAGCCTCAGTCTGGGAAGTTCACTCTTCAGTCAAGAGTAGACTATTTCCATGGGACACTATTTGACAGGCCCTGTAACAAACAATACTTGGATTCTAGAATGTTGGATTCCCTTAAGTTCCATTGGGCCACAGTTCCCTTAGATTCTATTCTGAACATTTAAAAATATGATCATCAAAAAGACTGTGATGATGATGTTGGAAAGGATGTAGTTATTTAGAGTCCATTTTTTCGTGGGGATTAGTGTGTTCCTGAGTGGCACAGCGGTCAAAGCACTGCATCTCAGTGCTAGGAGCATCACTACAGTCCCTAGTTTGAATCCAGGCTGTATCACATCTGACCGTGATTGGGAGTCCCATAGGGCGGTTCACAATTGGCCCAGCGTCGTCCAGGTTTGGCTGGGGAAGGCCGTCATTGTAAATAAGAAATTATTCTTAACTGACTTGCCTAGTTAAATAAAGATGAAATAAATAAAAAACACACACACAGTTAGTGGAGTAACAGTAATTACTGTATGAATGCTTGATCCTCCTGAGGTATATCTTAACACAATAATATAGATGAAGAATAGGGCTGGAGGAAAATGGCTTCCACAGCTCTCTGTCATGGCAACTGCAGTGAATGAGAGTGGGACATCATCTAGTCATGGGCTTTCTGTCAGACATTATGGACATATTAAGTAAATATCAAGGGCTTCTCATGAATATCTCATTTGCAGACTGCCCACCCCTCCTGGACCTAGCTGTGAATGGCGTTGTTTGATATGAAAAAAATGCCCTCTGCATCCTACTGAAGTGCTAGATTGAATTCTGTATGTTGTTTTATTCACACCTCCAGAGAATCGCTCCAATTTATTTTCCTCATAGACGAGGTGTGCTGCTTAAATCAGTGGTGTGTGTGTGTGTGTTATACGCTGCTTACAGCAGGTGTGTGTGTGTGTGTGTGTGTGTATGTGTGTGATGTGCACACAGGCGACGGTGAAATAATATAGGTCACTGTCATCTCAAGGCAAGCCACTGAAGAGAGAGAAAATTATGTGACATGTCCCTCATCTTTATTTTACATCAGTCTCATTCACACATTGGTCCTTGACGCGCTAAGAGCTCTCCTTTCATTCTAATCAAACAACAAAACGGAGGTGACATGAAACAAACATTTTAAAAAACTATTTTGTGGAAATTCTGTTCTCTACACAGGGATGGTGCAGCCTGTCGCTTTAACCAGATTATTCTCAACTATGGAATCTTCCCTCCTCTGTCAGGCCATTTTAACATGTGTGTTTATTTATGCAGTATTTGCGTGTGCATGTGCATGCATGACTGTGTGTTTTTACTATTCCTCCAGACAATGCACAGCTGTCTCTTCTGCAGGGGTTCCTCTGTTGCTTGGCAGCCAAGTCCTTTTCTTAAACCCCCGTTAGCCTCCATTTATGCTAATTTATCATGGGGACAGAGATGATCCAGATTTGCCTGCTGCCAACCTTCACTCACATCTGCTTGCCATGTTTTCAAATGCATGCTGATCCAATTAGACATTAAAGATGTCACTCAGTCACAGGAGGGACAGTCAGTCAGAAACGTTGGGTCCTGATAGGCTGGTGTTCCTTCAGAATACTAACATGTCATTGTCTTATCCCACCAGGTTGCCAGTCTCCTTCTAGCTGGAATTAACTCAAGCTCCTTCTTATCTTTGCGAAGTGTGAAAACCAGAACAAAATGGTGAATCTCACTAAAATGGAGGTTATGAGTAACACTGAGAAAACCAAACCCGAAAGCCAGATGTGAAGGTCTGCCTGGCTGGTTAGCTGGCCTGAGGCTGCTCTCTCACCAGATGCCTAATTTGTGAGTTCAGTATAGTATGTATTTGTGATGTGGCTGGGCTGGCTGCTGGAGTTGGAGCAGGCTGAGGAGACAGGATGAGCCACCGGAAACGTCATTGACAGGAGCTGGAGGCTGTCGGCCACTAGAGGGCATGTGTCTGTCGGCCACATGTGTCTCACTGCCTGCTCAACTTTACTTATCACTCACTGCTCTGATAATGCAGAGAGGACAGACACATATCTTTCAGGTTTAAAGAGTATTTTTCTAATTGGACTTCCTGAGCTATGACCTTTAGTTGAATAGCATTTTTATAGAAATAGGTTCCTGAAACTAGTTCTAGTAAATATTATGCCTGTGAAGTTTGATGCGCTCAGTCAAGGATGAAATCTTAGGAATGAATGAATACCAGGTCAGATCCTTACATTTAATACACCTCAACAGACTAGAACACTGTGAGACATGTCTTGTCCTCTGTAATTACAATTGGTTCCATTTTAGGACATAGTTGGGTGTGCAGGATGACACACAACGTGTTCAGGAAGATTCTTGTACCAAAGCAAAAGTTCCCAATTCTATTGTCATCTTACAATATTCTGGAGAGAGATCAAGCCCCCTCGAACAAAGAGCTGGCTTTTGTTATTTGATCTGCTGCCATCAGCACACTAGCATCTTGGAGGCTTATTTTAATGTGAAGTCAGCACTGTATGAAATATTTAAAAAGAGGCGTCTCTCTCTCTCTGTGCTGCCCATCTTCTATTGTTTCTCTGTGTAGCATCTCTGTCCTCTCCAGTCTGTGTGCAAAGCCTGCCATTGGGCGCTGGGGTGAATAAGCCCTTCACAATCAGGGACACACACACACACTATGGGCTATAAATAGCCTGATACTGACTGACACACATACAGCCTCTGTCACTGTACTTCCAATCTAGGGGGAATCAATCTGGAGAATTCCAAGCAGTTTCCTTGTCAGTACTTCATGCACATTCTATGCTAATGCTAGCTAGCTCCCCCGAAGATTGTATTGACACAAACAAAGAATGGGTTAGTGTGGTGGATGTAGTTTTTTCTTCTTCATATATTCTTGCCTCATGCATATTTAACCACGGGGGGGTGAGGCTCCACTTTCTCACGCCATGTATGACGAAGAGGGAGGGAGAGAGAGAGATAGAGACCGAGGGTGAGAGAGTGAGAGAGGGAGAGGGACAGAGAGAGGGAGAGAGACAGAGAGAGGGAGGGAGAGAGAGAGATAGAGACCGAGGGTGAGAGAGTGAGAGAGGGAGAGGGACAGAGAGAACAGGGGAGAGATAAAGAAGAAGAAGAGGGGGAACAATGAACTACAGGACAAAATAAAAACCCTCCAAACCACAAAAGGATGTGGTCCTTCTGTGGCTCAGTTGGTAGAGCATGGCGCTTGTAACGCCAGGGTAGTGGGTTCGATTCCGGGACCACCCATACGTAGAATGTATGCACACATGACTGTAAGTCGCTTTGGATAAAAGCGTCAGCTAAATGGCATATATATATATAGGACGGTGTTGTTGATGGTATCCTCAATTAAATGATAAAATATACAGACAACAAATTCCAATTGGCTACACTAAAACTCTTTAACATCATCCTTAGCTCTGGCATCTTCCACAATATTTGGAACCAAGGATTGATCACCCCAATCCACAAAAGTGGAGACAAATTTCACCCCAATAACTTCCGTGGGATACGCTTCAACAGCAACCTTGGGAAAATCCTCTGCATTATCATTAACAGCAGACTTGTACATTTCCTCAATGAAAACAATGTACTGAGCAAATGTCAAATTGGCTTTTTACCAAATTATCATACGACAGACCACGTATTCACCTTGCACACCCTAATTGACAAAAGAACAAACCAAAACAAAGGCAAAGTCTTCTCATGCTTTGTTAATTGCTTTGTTAAACTCAATTTGGCATGAGGGTCTGCTATACAAATTGATAGAAAGTGGTGTTTGGGGTAAAACATACGACATTATAAAACCAATGTACACAAAACAACAACAACACACATTTCTTCCCACAGGGATGTGGGGTGAGACAGGGATGCAGCTTCAGCCCCACCCTCTTCAACATATATATATCAACAAATTGGCACGGGCACTAGAAAAGTCTGCAGCACCCGTCCTCACCCTACTAGAATCTGAAGTCAAATGTCTACTGTTTGCTGATGATCTGGTGCTTCTGTCACCAACCAAGGAGGGCCTACAGCAGTACCTAGATCTTCTGCACAGATTCTGTCAGACCTGGGCCCTGACAATAAATCTCAGTAAGACCAAAATAATGGTGTTCCAAAAAAGGTCCAGTCGCCAGGATCTAGAGCACACAAAAAACGATATATACCTCGGCCTAAACATCAGCGCCACAGGTGACTTCCACAAAGCTGTGAACGATCTGAGAGACAAGGAACATAAAATTTGACATGCCAATTAGGATCTGGCTAAAAATACTTGAATCAGTTTTTGAACTCATTGCCCTTTATGGTTGTGAGGTTTGGGGTCCTCTCACCAACCAAGAATTCACAAAATGGGACAAATATCAAATTGAGAATTCTGCAAAAATATCCTCTCTGTACAAAGTTTGAGTTTGAGTATATATATATTTTTTTACAGGGACAGTGCACATTAATTAACATTTCAGTAAAAGTGCCGGTTTTAGCCAGTCGGCTAATTTTCAACCGCAGTCCCTGGGCAGGTTATTACCGTAAAACACCAAATAATGCATGCAGAGTAGAATTAGGCCAATACCTGCTAATGATAAAAATCCAGAAAAGAGCTGTTAAAATCTACAACTACCTAAAAGGAAGCGATTCCCAAACCTTCCATAACAAAGCCATCACCTACAGAGAGATGAACCTGGAGAAGAGTCCCCTAAGCAAGCTGTTCCTGGGGCTCTGTTCACAAACACAAACAGACCCCACAGAGCCCCAGGACAGTAACACAATTAGATCCAACCAAATCATGAGAAAACAAAAAGATAATTACTTAACACATTGGAAATAATAAAAAAACTGAGCAAACTAGAATGCTATTTGTCCCTAAACAGAGAGTACACAGTGGCAGAATACCTGACCACTGTGACTGACCCAAACTTAAGGAAAGCTTTGACTATGTACAGACTCAGTGAGCATTGTGTTGCTATTGAGAAAGGCCGCCGTAGGCAAACCTGGCTCTCAAGAGAAGACAGGCTATGTGCACACTGCCCACAAAATGAGGTGGAAACTGAGCTGCACTTCCTAACCTCCTGTCCAATGTATGACCATATTAGAGATACATATTTCCCCCAGATTACACAGATCCACAAAGAATTTGAAAACAAACCCGATTTTGATAAACTCCCATATCTACTAGTTGAAATACCACAGTGTGCCATCACAGTAGTAATATTTGTGACCTGTTGCTACAAGAAAAGGTCAACCAGTGAAGAACAAACACCATTGTAAATGCAACCCATATTTATGTTTATTTATTTTCCCTTTTGTACTTTAACCATTTGCACATCGTTTCAGCACTGTAAATATACATAATATGACATTTGTAATGTCTTTACTATTTTGGGAATTTCTGCGAGTGTAATGTTTACTGTTTGTTTTTATTGTTTATTTCACTTTTGTATATTATGTACTTCACTTGCTTTGGCAATGTTATGTTATATGTATCTCATGCCAATAAAACCCCTTGAATTGAATTGAATTGAGAGAGAGAGAGAGATTGCAGGGGAGATATTAAGAGGAAGAGAGAGAGAGAGAGAGAGAGAGAGAGAGAGTGCAGGGGAGATATTAAGAGGGAGAGAGAGAGAGAGCAGGGGAGATATTAAGAGGAAGAGGGAGAGAGAGAGAGAGCAGGGGAGATATTAAGAGGAAGAGGGAGAGAGAGAGAGAGTGCAGGGGAGATATTAAGAGGAAGAGAGAGAGTGCAGGGGAGATATTAAGAGGAAGAAGAGAGAGAGAGAGAGCAGGGGAGATATTAAGAGGAAGAGAGAGAGAGAGCAGGGGAGATA
>NC_068431.1:11841712-11844212 GCF_023373465.1 Oncorhynchus keta
GAGAGCAGGGGAGATATTAAGAGGAAGAGAGAGAGAGAGAGAGAGAGCAGGGGAGATATTAAGAGGAAGAGAGAGAGAGAGAGAGCAGGGGAGATATTAAGAGGAAGAGAGAGAGAGAGAGCAGGGGAGATATTAAGAGGAAGAGAGAGAGAGCAGGGAGATATTAAGAGGAAGAGAGAGAGAGAGAGCAGGGAGATATTAAGAGGAAGAAGAGAGAGAGAGCAGGGGGAGATATTAAGAGGAAGAGAGAGAGAGAGAGAGCAGGGGAGATATTAAGAGGAAGAGAGAGAGAGAGAGAGAGAGGGGAGATATTAAGAGGAGAGAGAGAGAGAGAGCAGGGGAGATATTAAGAGGAAGAGAGAGAGAGAGAGCAGGGGAGATATTAAGAGGAAGAGAGAGAGACAGAGCAGGGGAGATATTAAGAGGAAGAGGGAGAGAGAGAGAGAGGCAGAGATATTAAGAGGAAGAGAGAGAGAGAGAGCAGGGTAGATATTAAGAGGAAGAGAGAGAGAGAGAGAGAGAGAGGAGAGAGAGAGAGAGAGAGAGAGAGAGAGAGAGAGCAGGGGAGATATTAAGAGGAAGAGAGAGAGAGAGCAGGGGAGATATTAAGAGGAAGAGAGAGAGAGAGAGAGCAGGAGATATTAAGAGGAAGAGAGAGAGAGAGAGAGAGAGGGAGATATTAAGAGGAAGAGAGAGAGAGCAGGGGAGATATTAAGAGGAAGAGAGAGAGAGAGAGCGGGGAGATATTAAGAGGAAGAGGGAGAGAGAGAGAGAGTGCAGGGGAGATATTAAGAGGAAGAGAGAGAGAGAGGGGAGATATTAAGAGGAAGAGAGAGAGAGAGAGAGAGCAGGGGGAGATATTAAGAGGAAGAGAGAGAGAGAGAGGGGAGAGAGCAGGGGAGATATTAAGAGGAAGAGAGAGAGAGAGAGTGCAGGGGAGATATTAAGAGGGGGAGAGAGAGAGAGAGCAGGGAGATATTAAGAGGAAGAGGAGAGAGAGAGAGAGAGAGATAGAGGAAGAGAGAGAAGAGAGAGAGTGCAGGGGAGATATTAAGAGGAAGAGAGAGAGGAGAGAGAGAGAGAGAGAGAGAGAGAGAGAGAGAGAGAGAGAGAGAGAGAGAGAGAGAGAGAGAGAGAGAGCAGGGGAGATATTAAGAGGAAGAGAGAGAGCAGAGCAGGAGATATTAAGAGGAAGAGAGAGAGAGAGACAGGGGGAGATATTAAGGAGAGAAGAGAGAGAGAGAGTGCAGGGGAGATATTAAGAGGAAGAGAGAGAGAGAGAGCAGGGGAGATATTAAGAGGAAGAGAGAGAGAGAGAGAGAGAGAGAGAGAGAGAGAGAGAGAGAGAGAGAGAGAGAGAGAGAGAGAGAGAGAGAGGAGAGAGATATTAAGAGGGGGAGAGTAAGAGAGGGAGATATTAAGAGGAAGAGGGAGAGAGAGAGAGTGCAGGGGAGATATTAAGAGGAAGAGAGAGAGAGAGAGAGTGCAGGGGAGATATTAAGAGGAAGAGAGAGAGAGAGAGAGAGCAGGAGATATTAAGAGGAAGAGAGAGAGAGAGAGAGAGAGCAGGGAGATATTAAGAGGAAGAGAGAGAGAGCAGGGGAGATATTAAGAGGAGGGGAGAGAGAGAGAGAGCAGGGGAGATATTAAGAAGGAAGAGAGAGAGAGAGAGAGCAGGGGAGATATTAAGAGGAAGAGAGAGAGTGCAGGGAGATATTAAGAGGAAGAGAGAGAGAGAGAGAGAGAGATTATAGAGGAAGAGGAGAGAGAGAGAGAGAGGAGAGAGATATTAAGAGGAAGAGAGAGAGCAGGGGAGATATTAAGAGGAAGAGAGAGAGAGAGAGAGAGAGAGAGAGAGAGAGAGAGAGAGAGAGAAGAGCGGGAGATATTAAGAGGAAGAGAGAGAGAGAGTGTTTGGGAGAGATATTAAGAGGAAGAGAGATATTAGAGGAGGAGATATTAAGAGGAAGAGAGAGAGAGGGAGAGAGGGGAGAGAGGAAGAGAGAGAGAGAGAGAGAGAGGAGATGTTAAGAGAGAGAGAAGCAGGGGAGATATTAAGAGGAAGGAGAGAGAGAGAGCAGGGGAGATATTAAGAGGAAAGGGAGAGAGAGAGAGAGCAGGGGAGATATTAAGAGGAAGAGAGAGAGTGCAGGGGAGGAGAGAGGAGAGAGGAAGAGGGGAGATATTAAGAGGAAGAGAGAGCAGGGGAGATATTAAGAGGAAGAGAGAGAGAGCAGAGGAGATATTAAGAGGAAGAGCAGGGAGATATTAAGAGGAAGAGAGAGAGAGATAGCAGGGGAGATATTAAGAGGAAGGAGAGAGAGAGAGAGTGCAGGGGAGATATTAAGAGGAAGAGAGAGAGAGGGGAGAGGAAGAGGAGAGATTAAGAGAAGAGAGAGAGTGCAGGGGAGATATTAAGAGGAAGAGAGAGAGAGCAGGGGAGATATATAGGAAGGAGAGAGAGAGAGAGAGAGAGGAGATAGAGAGGAAGACAGAGAGA
>NC_068431.1:11846712-11859212 GCF_023373465.1 Oncorhynchus keta
GAGATATTAAGAGGAGGGAGAGAGAGAGAGAGAGGGCAGAGATTAAGAGGAAGAGAGAGAGAGAGTGCAGGGGAGATATTAGAGAGAGAGAGACAGAGCAGGGGAGATATTAAGAGGAAGAGAGAAAGAGAGCAGGGGGAGATATTAAGAGGAAGAGAGAGAGAGAGAGAGAGGGCAGATATTAAGAGGAAGAGAGATAGAGATATTAAGAGGAGAGAGAAGAGAGAGAGAGAGAGAGAGAGAGAGAGAGCAGGGAGATATTAAGAGGAAGAGAGAGAGAGATATATTAAGAGGAAAGAGAGAGAGAGAGAGAGGAGAGAAGAGAGAGAGCAGGGGAGATATTAAGAGGAAGAGAGAGAGAGAGAGCAGGAGATATTAAGAGGAAGAGGGAGAGAGAGAGAGAGTGAGAGGGGAGATATTAAGAGGAAGAGAGAGAGCAGGGGGAGATATTAAGAGGAAGAGAGAGAGAGAGAGAGAGAGAGAGAAGAGAGAGAGAAGAGGAGATATTAAGAGGAGATATTAAGAGAGAGTGTGTGAGAGAGAGAGAGCAGGGGAGATATTAAGAGGAAGAGAGAGAGAGAGCAGGGGAGATATTAAGAGGAAGAGAGAGAGAGAGAGAGCAGGGGAGATATTAAGGAAGAGAGAGAGAGAGAGAGAGAGAGAGAGAGAGAGGCGGAGAGATATTAGAGAGGGGAGATATTAAGAGGAAAGAGAGAGAGAGAGCAGGGGAGATATTAAGAGGAAGAGAAGAGAGAGAGAGAGAGCAGGGGAGATATTAAGAGGAAGAGAGAGAGAGAGAGAGAGAGCAGGGAGATATTAAGAGGAAGAGAGAGAGAGAGCACGGGAGATATTAAGAGGAAGAGAGAGAGAGGGGAGATATTAAGAGGACATTAGAGAGGAAGAAAGTGCGGGGAGATAGAGAGAGAGAAAGAGGAGATGAGAGACAGAGCAGGGGAGATATATATAAGGAAGAGAGAGAGAGCAGGGGAGATATTAAGAGGAAGAGAGAGAGAGAGAGAGCAGGGGAGATATTAGAGGAAGAGAAGAACAGGGAGAGATTAGAGAGAGAAGAGAGAGAGAGATAGAGGGAAGATGAGGAAGAGGAAGAGATAGAGCAGGGGAGAGATATTAAGAGGAAAGAGATAGAGAGAGATATAGGAGAGAGAGAGGAGAGAGGAGAGAGAGAGCAGGGGAGATATTAAGAGGAAGAGAGCAGATATAGGGGGAGATATTAAGAGGGAGATATTACAGAGGAGATATTAAGAGGAAGAGAGAGAGAGAGAGAGAGAGCAGGGGGAGATATTAAGAGGAAGAGAGACAGAGGGCAGATGTATTAAGGGAAGAGAGAGAGAGAGAGCAGGGGAGATATTAAGAGGAAGAGGGAGAGTGGGGAGATGCAGGAGATATTAAGAGGAAGAGAGACAGAGAGAGAGTGCAGGGGAGATATTAAGAGGAAGAGAGAGAGAGAGACAAAGACAGGGGAGATATTAAGAGGAAGAGAGAGAGAGAGAGAGTGTGGAGATACAAGAAGAAGAGCAGGGGGGAATATTAAGAGGAAGAGAGAGAGCAGGGGAGATAAAGAGGAAGAGAAGTGAGCAGGGGAGATATTAAGAGACAGAGAGGAGATATGCGTGGGAGAGAGGAGAGAGAGAGACAGAGCAGGGGAGGATTAGAGGAAGAGAGAGAGCAGGGAGATATTAAGGAAGAGAGAGAGAGAGAGTGAGAGAAGAGAGAGAGAGAGAGAAATCTGTCGAGAGAAAGAAGAGCGATGAGACAGGGGAGGTGTTAAGGAACAGCAGAGGAGCAGAGGCTCTAAGAGGAAGAGAGAGAGAGCAGGGGAGATATTCAGAGGAGAGAGAGAGAGAGAGAGAGATAGGAGAGATAGTAGAGAGAGAAGAGAGAGAGAGCAGGGGAGAGATTGAGAGGAAGAGAGAGAGGGAGGAGACAGGAGAGTGAGAAAGAGCGAAGAGAGAGAGAAGAGAGAGCAGGGAGAATGTAGAGGAGAGAGAGAGAGAGAGAGACAGCGGAGAGCATGAAGAGAGGTGAGAGAGAGAGAGAGACAGGGGAGATAAGAGGAAGAGAGAGAAACAGGGAGATATTAAGAGCAGGAGAGAGCAGAAGACAGGAGAGAGCGAGGGAGAGAGAGAGAGAGAGAGAGAGAGCAGCGAAGTCGATGGAGAGAGACAGTAGGGGAGATGTCTAGAGAAGAGAGAGAAGCAGGGGAATGTTAAGAGGAAGAGAGAAGCAGGAAGAGCAGCAGAGAGGAAGAGAGAGAGAGAGAGAGAGAGAGAGAGGTGCGTGGAGAGAAAG
This sequence comes from Oncorhynchus keta, assembly GCF_023373465.1. Classification (NCBI taxonomy): domain Eukaryota; kingdom Metazoa; phylum Chordata; class Actinopteri; order Salmoniformes; family Salmonidae; genus Oncorhynchus; species Oncorhynchus keta. The sequence goes on from NC_068431.1 coordinate 11,849,023, forward strand.
AGGGGAACAGGGGAGACAGAGAAGAGGCAGGAGAGATGAGAGCGACGAGAGCAGGGAGATGAAGGGAGAGGGCAGCAGACAAGGGAGAGCGAGGGAGAGAGAGAGAGAGAGCAGGAGCCTGAATGTTAAGAGGAGAAGAGAGAGAGAGAGAGACGGGCAGAGAGATTGAGAGGAAGAGAGAGAGAGAGAGAGAGCAGGGAGATATTGAGAGGAAGAGGAGAGAGAGCAGCAGATGAGTCAGGGAGAGAGAGAGAGCAAGACAGAGGGGGGAGAGAGGAAGGGAGAGAGAGAGAGAGCAGCGGGAAGGGAAGGGAGAGAGGGGGGAGGGCAGAGTGCATGGGAGAGAAGAAAAGAGAGCAGGAGATCAGCAGAGAGAGAGAGCAGGGGAAGATGTGGCAGAGGAGCAGAGAGAGAGAGAGGAAGTTCGCGCGCGCGCAGGGAGGTATTGAGAGAGGAAGAGAGAGAAGAGTAGACAGATAATGAGAGGAAGAGAGAGAGACAGGGGAGAGAGAGAGAGGCAGAGCGCGCGAGAGAGGAGAGAGAGCAGGGGAGATGTTAGAGGAGAGAGAGGAGCAGGGCAGAGATGAAGAGGAAGAGAGAGCAGGAGAGATATTAGAGGAAGAAACAGGGAGATAATAGAGGAGGAGAGAAGACAGGAGATATTAAGAGGAAGAGAGAGAGAGAGAGAGAGCAGATAATAAGAGGAAGAAGAGAGGTGTGGGGGAGATATTGAAGGGAGAGAGAGAGAGAGAGCAGGGGAGATAAGAGGAAGAGAGAGAGAGCAGGGGAGATATTAAGAGGAAGAGAGAGAGAAACAGGGGAGATAAGAGGAAGAGAGCAGGGTAGATATTAAGAGGAAGAGAGAGAGCAGGAGATATTAGAGGGGGGGGCAGGGGGTGGGAGAGAGAGAGAGATAGAGAAGGGGAGATGTAAGGGAAGAGAGAGAGGGAGATAGAGAGGAGAGAGAGAGAGAGAGGAGAGAGGGAGAGATGGGGAAGTCAGAGCAGGGGAGATGTTAGGGAAGAGAGGGCAGGGGAGATGAGAGGGAGAGAGAGAGTGAGGGAGAGGCTGAGGGAGATATTAGAGAAGAGAGAGAGAGGAGTGGGTGGAGGAAGAGAAGAGAGAGAGAGAGCTGGGAGATATTAAGAGGAGAAACAGGGGAGATATAGAGGAAGAGAGAGAGAGAGAGCAGGGGAGATAAGAGGAAGAGAGTGTGGGAGAGAGAGAGAGATAGAGGGGGGGCAGGGGAGATATTAAGAGGAAGAGGGAATCAGGGGAGATAAGAGGAAGAGAAGAGAAGGGAGATGTTAAGGAAGAGAGAGAGGAATCTTGGGAGATATTAAGAGGAAGAGAAGAGAAACGGGGAGATGTTAAAGGAAGAGAGAGAGAGAGAGAGAGAGAGCAGGGGAGATATATTAAGGGAAGAGAGGGAGAGGAAATATGGGAGATATTTAGAGGAAGAGATCGGGAGATATTTAGAGAGAGAGAGAAACAGGGGAGATATTAAGAGGAAGGAGGAGAGAGTGCAAGGGGAGATAAGGAGAAAGTACAGAGTGTTAAGAGGAAGAGAGAGAGTTCGGGAGGGAGAAGAGAGAGAGAGAGCAGGGAGATATTAGAGGGAAGAGGGAGAAGTAGATATTAATAGGAAGGAGGAGAGAGTATGGGGAGATATTAAGAGGAAGAGAGAGAACAGGGTGGGAATGTCATGAAGGGTTGATGAGATATTAAAGGGGAGATGGTGAGGAAGGGGAGATAGAGGAAAGAGGGAGAGAGAAGAGTATGGGGAGATGTTATTGGGAAGAGAATTTGAGGAGATGTTAATTGAGGGAGAGAAAGGAGATAATAAGAGGAAGAGAGAGAGAGTGCAGGGGAGATATTAGGAGGAAGAGAGAGGGAGAGCGGAGGGAGATAGGAGAGGAAGAGAGAGAGAGAGCAGGGAGATATTAAGGAAGAGAGAGAGAGAAACAGGGGAGATATTAAGAGGAAGAAAATCAGGAGATATTAAGAGGAAGAGAGAGAGAGCAGGGAAATATTAAGAGGAAGAGAGGGAGAGAAACAGGGAGATGGGGAAGAGAGAGAGAGAGAGAGAGAGAGGTGAGTGGGGAGAGAGAGAGAGTGAGAGAGGGAGATATTAAGAGGAAGAGAGAAACAGGGAGATATTAAGGAAGAGAGAGAACAGGGGAGATATTAGGAAGAGATAGAGAGAGTTTAGAATAAGAGGAGAGAGAGAGAGAGAGAGAGAGGGGGTGCGTGCGTGGGAGAGAAGAGAGACAGAGCAGGGAGATGTGCAGAGGGAAGAGAGAGAGAGAGAGCAGGGGGAGATATTAAGAAGAGAGAAAGCAGGGGAGATAATAAGAGAGGAAGAGACTCTGAGAAGGTTAGGGGAGATCATTAAGAGGAGAGAGAAACAGGGGAGATATTAAGAGGAAAGAGGGAGAGAGAGAAGTCTGGGGAGATATTAAGAAGGAGAAGAGAGAGAGAGTGAGAGGGGAGATATTAAGAGGAAGAGAGAGAAACAGGGGAGATATTAAGAGAATAGAGAGAGAGAGAGAGAGTGAGTGTTAGAGAGTTGGGGGAGATGTTAAGAGCAGAGAAACAGGGGAGATAAGTAAGGAGGAGGAGAGAGAGAAGTCTGGGGGAGATATTAAGAGGGAGAGAGAGTGCCGGGGAGATATTAAGAGAAGAGAGAGAGAGAGATAGAGTGCGTGGGAGATAATAAGAGAGCAGGGAGAGATTGAGGAAGAGAGAGAGAGACCAGGGGGGAGATATTAAGAGGAAGAGAGAGAGAGAGAGAACAGGGGAGATATTAAGAGGAAGAGAAGAGAGAAACAGGGAGATATTAAGAGGAGAGAGAGAGAGAGAGCAGAGCAGGGCAGATATTAAGAGGAAGAGAGAGAGAGAGACAGGAAGATACTAATGGGGAAGAAGAGACAGGGAGACAGAATAAGGAGGAAAGAGAGAGAGAAACAGGGGAGATATTTAGAGGAGAGAGAGAGAGAAACCAGGGCAGATATTAGGAAGGAAGAGAGAGAGAGCAGGGGAGATATTAAGAGGAAAGAGAGAGCAGAGACATGAGGAGGAGATATTAGAGAGAAGCAGGGGAGATATTGAGAGGAAGAGAGAGAGAGAGAAACAGGGGAGATATTAAGAGGAAGAGAGCAGGGGAGATATTAGAGGGAAGAGAGAGAGAGGGCAGGGACAGATATTAAGAGGACAGAGAAACAGGAGAGAGAGAGTGACAGGGAGAGAAGCGTGGGAGAGAGAGACGAGAGAGAAGACAGACAGGGAGATAAATGGAGGAAGAGAGAGAGAGCAGAGGGAGATATTAAGAGGAAGAGAGAGAGAGAGAGCAGGGGAGATATTAAGAGGAAGAGAGAGAGACAGGGAGATGATGAAGGAAGAAGAGAGAGAAACAGGGGAGATAAGAGGAAGAGAGAGAGCAGAGGAGATATTAAGAGGAAGAGAGAGAAACAGAGGGGAGATATTAAGAGGAAGAGAGAGAGAGAGAGCGAGTGAGAGAGAGAGAGAGAGAGAGAGAGAGAGAGAGAAAGTCGCGATGGGAGAGAGAGAGAGAGATGGAGCAGGAGAATGTCTGAGAAGAGAGAAACAGGGAGATATTAAGAGAGGAGGAAGAGAGAGAGAGAGCAGGGGAGAATGTTAAGAGGAAGAGAGAGAGAGAGAGAAGAGAGATAGGAAGTGCGTGGGAGAAAAGAAACAGGGAGATAAGAGGAAGAAGAGAGAGAGAGAGAGAGAAACAGGGGAGATATTAAGAGGAAGAGAGAGGAAACAGGGGAGATAATGGGAAGAGAGAGAGGAAACAGAGATATTAAGGAGGAGAGAGAGAGAGAGAGAGAGCAGGACAGATATTAAGAGAGAGAGAGAGCAGGAGAATATTAAGAGGAAGAGAAACAGGGAGATATTAAGAGGAAGAGAGAGAGAGAGCAGGGGAGATATTAGAAGGGAAGAGAGAGAGAGAGCAGGGGAGATATTAAGGAAGAGAGAGAGAGAGCAGGAGATAAGAGGAAGAGAGAGAGAGAGAGAAAAACAGGGGAGATATTAAGAGGAAAGAGACAGGGGAGATATTAAGAGGAAGAGAGAGAAGAGAAACAGGGGAGATATTAAGGAAGAGAGAGAGAGAGCAGGGGATAAGAGGAAGAGAGAGAGAGAGAGAGCAGGGGGGAGATAAGAGGGAAAGAAACAGGGAGATAAGAGGAAGAGAGAGAGAGAGCAGGGAGATATTAAGAGGAAGAGAGAGCAGGAAGTGCGTGGAGAAGAGAGAGAGAACAGAGCAGAATAGAGGAAGAGAGAGACTGAAGGGGGAGAATCAGAGAGGAAGAGAGAGAGAGAGCAGAGGGAGATAAGAGGAAGAGAGAGAAAGGGAGCAGAATGTCAGGAAGAGAGAGAGAGAGAGAGCAGAATATTAAGAGGAAGAGAGAGAGAGAGAGAGAGCAGGGAGATCGAGAAGGAAACAGGGGGGAGATAAGGGGAGAGAGAGCAGGGGAGATAATAAGAGGGAAGAGGGAGAGAGAGAGGTGGGGAGATAAGAGGAAGAAAGTCTAGGGGAGATATTAAGAGGAAGAAGAGAGAGAAGAGAGAGAGAGAGCGGAGAGAGAAAGACAAGAAGAGAGAGAGAGAAGGAAACAGGGGAATGTCTGAGGAAGAAGAGAGAGAGCGAAGAGTGTTTAGGAAGAGGGAGAGAGAGAGAGGCAGACAGAGGGGAGATATTAAGAGGAAGAGACAGAGAGGGCAGGAGAATATTAAGAGGGAAGAGAGAGAGAGCAGCTGGGAGATCTTCAGAGGAGAGAGAGAGAGAGAGAGAGAGCAGGAGAGATATTAAGAGGAAAGAGAGAGAGAGCAAGAGGGAGATATTAAGAGGAAAGAAGAGAGAGAGAGAGAGAGAGAGAGAGAGAGAGAAACAGGGGAGAGATATTAAGAGGAAGAAGTGCGTGGAGGAGAGAGAGGAGAGAGAGAGACAGGGGAGATATTAAGAGGAAGAGGGTGCAGGGGAGGTTAAGAGGAAGGAGAGAGAGAGACAGGGGAGATATTAAGAGGACGAGAGAGAGAGCGGGGAGATAAGAGGGAAGAAACAGGGGAGATATTAAGAGGAAGAGAGAGAGAGAGCAGGGGGAGATGTCAGAGGAAGAGACGGTGCGAGGGAGAAGAGAGACAAACAGGGGAGATATTAAGAGGAAGAGAGAGAGCAGCGGAATATGTCAGAGGAAGAGAGAGAGAGACAGAGCAGGAGATATTAAGAGGAAAGAGAGAGAGCAGGAGAAGAGCCCGGGGAGATAGCGAGAGGAGAGAGAGAGAGAGAGAAGAGAGCAGGGGAGATGTTAAGAGGAAAAGTAGAGAGAGAAACAGGGGAGATATTAAAGAGGAAGAGAAGAGAGAGAGCAGGGGAGCTAAGGAAGAGGAGAGAGAACAGGGGAGATATTAAGAGGAAGAGGGAGAGAGAGAAGCTGGGGAGATAGAGGAAGAGAGGTGTGTGGGGGGGGGGTGGTGGGGGGGGGGGGGGGGGGGGGTGGGGGGAGCAGGGGAGATATTAAGAGGAAGAGAGAGAGAGAGGGAGATATTAAGAGGAAGAGGGAGAAACAGGAGATAATAAGAAGGAAGAATGTGAAGAAGGTTAGGGGGGAGATATTAAGAGGAGAGAGAGAGAGAGAGCAGGGGAGATATTGAAGGGAAGAGGAGAGAGAGAGAGAGTGCAGGAGATATTAGAGGAAGAGAGTGCGGGGAGATATTAAGAGTGAAAGAGAAACAGAAGAGGGGAGATGCAGGGAAGAGAGAGTGGGGGAGATGTGGGGAAAGAGAAACAGGGAGATATTAAGAGGAAGAGAGAGAAACAGGGAGATATTAAGAGAAGAGAAACAGAAGTATTAAGAGGAAGAGAGAAGGAAGACAGAATGTCAGAAGGAAGAGAGAGAGAGAGCAGGGGAGATGTGGGGAAGAGAGAGAGAGAGAGCAGGAGAGATTAAGAGGAAGAGCAGAGAGTGCGTGCGTGGGAGAGAGAGACAGAGCAGGGGGAATGTCAGAGGAAGAGAGAGCAGGGGAGATGATGGCGAAGAAGAGAGTGTGTGGGAGAGAGAAAGTGCGTGGAGAGAGGGCGGAGCAGGGAGATATTAAGAGGAAGAGAGAGAGAAACAGGGGAGAGATAAGAGGAAGAGAGAGAGAGCAGCAGGAGATAATGAAGGAAGAGAGAGAGAGAGCGAGAGAGCGGGGGGGAGAGAGAGAGGGAGAGAGAGAGAGAGAGAGAAACAAGGGGAGATAAGAGGGAAGAGGAGAGAGTATGGGGAGATATTAAGAGGAAAGAGAGAGAGTGCGAGGAGATATTAAGGAAGAGAAACAGGGAGATATTAAGAGGAATAGAGAGAGAGAGAGAGTGCGTGGGAGAGAGAGAGAGAGAGACAAACAGAGGGGAGATATTAAGGAAGAAGAAGGCAGGGAGATAGAGGAAGAGAGAGAGCAGGGAGATATTAAAGGAAGAGAGAGAGAGAGAGAGAGAGAGAGAGAGAGAGAGAGAGAGGAATGGGGGTCGTGGGAGAGAGAGAGAAAAAGAAGGGAAGCATAGAGGAGATATTAAGAGAGGAAGAGAGAGAGAGCAGGGGGAGATATTAAGGAAGATAGAAGAGAGCAGGGGAGATATTAAGAGGAAGAAAAGAGAGCAGGGGAGATAAGAGGGAGAGAGAGAGAGAGCAGGGCAGATATTAAGAGGAAGAGAGAGAGCAGGAGAATATTAAGGAAGAGAAACAGGGGAGATATTAAGAGGAAGAGAGAAAAAGAGAGAAACAGGGGAAATAAGAGGGAGAGAGAGAAGGGAAACAGAACAGATATTAAGAGGAAAGAGAGAGAGAGAAACAGGAGAGATAAGAGGAAAGAGAGAGAGAGAGAGAGAGAGAGAGAGAGAGAGAGAGAGAGAGAGAGAGAGAGAGAGAGAGAGAGAGAGAGAGAGAGTGCATGGGGAGAGAAAGAGAGAGCAGGGGAGATATTAAGAGGGAAGAGAAGAGAGAGAAGAAACAGAGGGGAGATATTAAGAGGAAGAGAGAGAGAGCAGGAGATATTAAGGAAGAGAGAGAGAGAGAGAGAGAGCAGACAGATAAGAGGAAGAAAAGAGAGAGAACAGGAGAGATAAGAGGGAAGGAGAGAGAGAGAGAGCAAGGGGAGATATTAAGAGGAAGAGAGAGAGCAGGGGAGATGTCAGAGGAAGAGAGAGAGCAGGGGAGATATTAAGAGGAAGAAGAGAGAGAACAGGGGAGATAAGAGGAAGAGAAACAGGGGGAGATAAGAGGAAGAAGAAACAGGGGGGAGATATTAAGAGGAAGAGAGAGCAGAGAGTGAAGAAGAAGTGCGTGGAGAAGAAGACAGATGAGGGAGATAATGGGAAGAAACAGAGGAGATATTAAGGAGAGAGAAACAGGGAGATATTAGAGGAAGAGAGAGAGAGAGAACAGGGGAGATATTAGAGGAAGAGAGAGAGAGAGCAGGGCAGATATTAAGAGGAAAGAAAGAAGAGAACAGGAGAGATGTCAGAAGGAAAGGAGAGAGAGAGGAGCAGGAGATATTAAGGAAGAGAGAGAGAGAAACAGGGAGATATTAAGAGGAAGAGAGAGAGCAAGGGGAGATATTAAGAGGAAGAGAGAGAGAGAAGAGAGCAGGGGAGATATTAAGAAGGAAGAGAGAAACAGGGGAGATATTAAGGAAGAGAGAGAAAACAGGGAGATAATGGGAAGAGAGAGAGACAGTGAAGAGAGAGGGTGCGATGGGAGAGAGAAGAAGGACAAACAGGGGAGATATTAAGAGGAGAGAGAGAGCAGGGGAGATCGAGAGAGAGAAGAGCAGGGGAGATATTAGGAAGAGAAAGAAACAGAGAGATATTAAGAGGAAGGAAGAGAAAACAGGGAGAATAAGAGGAAGAGAAACAGGGAGAATGTGTCTTAAAGAGGAAAGAGAGAGAGAAACAGGGGAGATATTAAGAGGAGGAAGAGAGAGAGAGCAAGGGGAGAGATATTAAGAGGAAGAGAGAGCAAGGAGATATTAAGAAGAGCAGGGGAGATGAGGAAGAGAGAGAGAGGAAGTGAGAGAGAGAGAGAGAGTCGATAGGAGAAGAGAGAGGAACGAAACAGGAGATATTAAGGAAGAGAGAAACAGGGGAGATATTAAGAGGAAGAGAGAGAGAGAGAGCAGGAGATAGAGAGGAAGAGAGAGAGAGAGAGAGAGATAGAGTGCGTGGGAGAGAAAAGAGAGAGCAGGGGGGAGATATTAAGAGGAAGAGAGAGAGAGAGAGAAACAGGGAGATAAGAGGAAGAGAGAGAACAGGAGATATTAAAGAGGAAAGAGCAAACAGGGGAGATAAGGAGAGAGAGAGAGAAGAGCAAGGGCAGATGTTAAGATGGAAGAGAGAGAGAGAGAGAGCAGGAGAGATATTAAGAGGAAGAGAGAGAGAGAGAGAGCAGGGAGATATTAGGAAGAGAGAGAGGGGAGATTTGGGAGAGAGCAGGGGAGATATTAAGAGGAAGAGAGAGAGAGAGGGAGATATTGGAGAGAGAGAGAGGGGGTTTAGAGGGAGAGAGAGAGAGAGAGAGCAGGAGATATTGGGGAAGAGAGAGAGAGGAGAGAGGGAGATATTGAGAGGAGAGAGAGAGAGAGTGAGTGGGAGAGAGAGTGTGGGAGAGAGAGAGAGACAAGTGGGGAGATAAGAGGGAGAGAGAGAGGGGAGATATTAGGAGGAAGAGAAGAGAGAGAGCAGGGGAGATAAGGAAGAGAGAGAGGAGATGTTAAGAGGAAGAGAGAGAGAGAGAGAGAGAGCAGGGGAGATAAGAGAGAGAGAGAGGAGCAGGGGAGATATTAGAGGAAGAGAGAGAGAATCAGGGGAGATAAGAGAGAGAGAGAGGGGGAATATTAAGAGGAGAGAGAGGGAGAGAGAGAGAGTGCAGGGGAGATATTAAGAGGAAGAGAGTGAAGGGGAGATATTAAGGGGAAGAGAGGTGAGTGGGTGGGAGAGAGAGAGAGAGAGCAGGGGAGATATTAGGAGGAAGAGAGAGAGAGAGGCAGGAGATATTAAGGAGGAGAGAGAGAGGAGAGTTTAGAGGAGAGAGAGGGGAGATATTAAGAGGAAGAGTGAGAGAGTTTAGGGGAGATATTAAGGGGAGAGAGAGAGAGCAGGGGAGATGTTAAGGGAAGAGGGGGAGAGAAGAGAGGAGTTGGGGAGATATTAAGAGGAAGAGAGAGTGAGTGGGGAGATATTAAGAAAGAAGTGAGAGAGAGAGAGAGAGGGAGACAGGGGAGATATTAAGGGAGGAAATGGGGGAGATTTAGGAGAAATGGGGAATATTAAGAAGAGAGAGAGAGAGGAGAGATATTAAGGAAGAGAGAGAGAGCAGGGGAGATATAAGAGGGGAGAGAGAGAGCAGGGAGATGTTAGAGAGGAAGAGGAGAGAGAGATGGGAGATATTAAGAGGAAGAGAGTGGGGCAGGGGAGATATTAAGAGGAAGAAGAGAGAGAGAGAGAGAGAGAGAGAGAGAGAGAGAGAGAGAGAAGTGCGTGTGTGGGAGAGAGAGAGAGAGAGAGAGAATAAGAGGAAGAGGGGAGATAAGAGGAAGAGAGAGAGACAGGGAGATATTAAGAGGAGAGAGAGAGCAGGGGAGATATTAAGAGGAAGAGAGAGAGAGAAGCTGGGAGATCTTCAGAGAGAGAGGAGCGAGAGAGAAACAGGGAGATATTAAGAGGAAAGAGAGAGAGAGCAAGTTTAGGGAGATATTAAGAGGAGAGAAGAGAGAGAGACAGAGAGAGAGAGATGAGAGAGGAAGAGGAGAGAGAGAGAGAGAGAGTGCAGGGGAGTAGAGGAAGAGAGAGTAGGGAAATATTAAGAGGAAGAGAGAGAGAGAGCAGGGAGATATTAAGAGGAAGAGAGAGAGAGAGTGCGTGGGAGAGAAAGAGGGAGAAGTGCGGGGAGAGAGAGAAGAGAGAGAGAGTGAGGTATGTAAGAGGAAGAGAGAGAGAGAGAGAGAGCAGGGAGATATTAAGAGGAAGAGAGAGAGAGAGAGAGAGCAGGGAGATAAGAGAGAGAAGAGAGAGAGAGAGAAAGAGAGAGAGAGAGAGAGAAGTGTAGAGGAAGAGAGTGGGGAGATATTAAAGAGGAAGAGAGGAGAGAGAGAGTGCGTGGGAGAGAGAGACAGAGCAGGAGATATTAAGA